>NW_020897756.1:1625374-1704741 GCF_003984885.1 Neopelma chrysocephalum | reverse complement strand
CGGGGCCGGCGGCGGCCGCGCCAATGGCAGCGCGGCGGGGCCGGGCCGGGCCGGGCCGGGCCGGGCGGGGCGGGGCGGGGACGGGCCGTGACAGCTCCGCAGCGCCAGCTGAGCGGCCGCACCGCTCCCAGCCCCGCACCTCCGGGCGCTCCCCGGCTCCCCCCGCCCGCACCGCCGCCTCCTCTTTATCTGTTTCGCTATTTATTTATTTATTTGTTCGTCTCCCCCTCCCCCCTCCCATCATTTTCGGCCTCGGCAGCCCACAAAAGGATGAGGGCTCGGGGACATCCTACCCGTCCCTTTGTTCTAAATATAACAAAAGTCCCCTTTTTGCCCGCTGCCGTCCCATAGCAAATGTCAAGGCAGCCAGCTTCCCCCCACGCCACGCACAAGCATCGCCCTCTCCAACTTTATATAAGCGTCCCCGACGCGAAGGTACCGCGGGAGAACCGGCCGCAAACGCGCGGCGGGTCCGGCCGGGAGCGAGCGCTGGGCTGCGGGAGGCGCCGAGGGCGATGCGCGGGGAGCCGGGAGCGAGGGAAGCACCGGCTCGGCAGGGCTGTCAGCGCTCCGTGTACAACCGGGGAAACCCTCCCGGTTACAGGAAGCAAATCTCTCCCTAAAGTAAAGCAACGGCATTGACACAGACAATTGCAAATATTAGGGAGAGAAGGGAGAAAATATAATTACATTTCGGGACCGTGTTTGCTTTCCTCTGCTGTTCCCTGAGTGAGTGACTGCATGCAAAGGAGTACTCGCCTTGTAAGGTTTTTTAGTTTCTTCTTTTTTTTTTTTTTTGGTCCCGTAACAGGATTTTTTTTAACATTTTGTAACGATTAAGGGAGATTAGGGCTTCTTTTTACAGTTTTTACGCTCAAACAGACAGAAAGTGTGACCCCAAGTGGCCTTTTAGAGAATAACAGCTACTTTTCCCCGGGAAAAAAAACCACCCAGAAAAAGGGGACGGGCGTGCGGGACCGGAGCGATGCGGGAGCGGGGCTGCCCCGGTCCCGGCCCGCCCGCGCCGCTCCGGAGCTGCGCCTCTGCCCCTGCACCTCGGCATCCCCCGTATTCCCATCACCCGCATTTATTTAGCCACAAGCACCCAGAAAGTTCAGGATGTACCTGCTTTCCCGAAATTTGTGAGGAGGAAACTGCCTTTCTGGAGCTGGGACAACGCTACGGAGTCCTCCCCCCCCCCGTCCCAACACTGCGGAGACCCCCGGTGTGGGTCCGTCCCTGCGGGACGCTCCGCCAGCCCCGCGGCGATACCCGCAGCCCGGACCCGCTTGTTCCTCTTATCCGCATCTCCTCGGAGCCGGCAGCAGCCAAGCAGGGGACCAGGGAGGCAAAAGTCGCGCGAAGTCCCCCCTTTCCCAAAAAAAAGAAATTCCAGGGGGTCCCTCTGGCTGCGGGCTGGAGGGAGGGGGTAGCGAGCAGGAAGGGGGATTTCATCCCAATCCTCCTTCGCGGTACAGACGCGCCGGGACTTAATGTCGTGTGGCAGTGCCTCGTTTGAGTGTTTCCCCACGGCATTCAGAGGGGACAGAGCTCGCAGTCGGTAGCGGCCGGCGCTGCCGCTCCCCGCGCCCTGCGGTCCCGGCGGTGAGCGCTGTCCCCGCACCCGACCCCGGCCGGAGTGGGACAGCGCTCCCGGGAGCACGCAGACCTGTCTCCGCAGGTCGCCCTGCTCCGAACGCGTGTGCGAGAGGACACGCGTGGAAGGCACACGCGGCCCCTGCGCGCCCTCCGCACTCCGCATCCCCCCCGGGCATCGCAGCCCGGCCGTGCGCGGGGCTCCGGGGTCCGCGCGGCCACCGCGCTGCTGCTTTCCCGGCAGCCCTAGATTTGGGAAATCGCCGTCTTTTCGTTGTTACGAGCGGCTCCGAGGCACGGCGAGGCGGGGAGCCCCGGGGCCGGGCGGGGGGACCGGCCATCCGGGCAGAGCGGAGCGGGGTAGGAACTCGACCGTCCCCGCTCGGCAGCCGCCGCCTCCCCGGGCCTGGGGGCTGCCGAGAGCACCCCGTGCGGGTCCGCTGGGGTTATTATTTCGGAGGTCCTGGAAGCTGCTTGGGGAGAGCTTTATTTTTACCTGCACGTTAAACGTTATCGTTGCCAGTGAGAGAAAGGGGACCCTGGCGAGAGCTTGGGAAGCCTGGATGCAGCCCTGCAAAATGTGCCATTAGATGGATAATATTTTTTCCTCTCATAATTACTGAGGTATATTCACAAGGTGGAGCTACTGAAAGGCGGAGGAAGCATTGATCTGATTATCTCCCTGTCCATACACACTCTGTCCCTTTCCCTAATCTTTTAAGTTGTGAATTACAGATCGGTTTTGAGCGTCCATCCTCATCCTCATAAAATTTCGGGACACTTTCTGGGTCCGTTTCTTTGCTCTTCCATCCGCCGCTCCCGTTTCCAAAATACATCCCACAAAACTTGTGGCGTTAAGCGGCTGATTAAAATCGGAAACGCTTCGTGCCTCGAATCCCCACTTAAAGGCCAGTTTTGCTTTAAATTCAGCCACCAAAGGTTATTCTCCATGCGATTTATATGTTAGGGGGGCTGCTCCTTCGTGAATTTTAAATTATGTATATATTTTTTTATTTTTTTTTTTAACAAGGATTGGGGAAGAAATTATGTCGTTGGAGCAGAAGAAGAGGATTCCTGGGCTGAAGAGCCCAGCGAGGCAGCTCAGAAGAGTTCGCCATCCGCGGGATTAAACCGCGGTGCTGCGCGCAGGGGGAGGGAGCTCCGCGCATCCCGGCCCCGCGTGGCCGCCCTCACCCTAAAATTCTCCGCGGGGCAAAGCGGTGGCTGAGGGCTCCTGCGGGAAGGATTCCCCGTCTCCTCCGCACCCGCGGAGAGGGAAGAAGAGGCGCCCACCTGCCCGGCCCCGCGGCGCGGGGCGCATCTCCCTTTCCTCCCTGCCGAGCCCTCCGGGCAGTTTTTTAATTGCGACCCCGTACCCGAAAGCCGATAACCGAGCGGGTTTAGCTTTTTTTTTTCTTTCTATATTTTAAGATGCGGGGTTTGAAGGTTAGTTTCGAGGAAAGAATGACTTCTTCCCGCTCTCCCTCCTCTCCCCCCTGCCTTTCGCAAACTCCCGGCCAAAACCGGGACGAGTTCAGAGAAAATGTTAATGTCATTTCAGATCAACTCCAGCCGGAGCGTCCGCCCAGGGCAGGGCAGTGGGGGTCCTGGAACCACTGAAATTTGAAATCTCTCCCTTAAAACTGGAACATATAGATACCTATCCGTGTTCAGTCGGGTAGGGCTCTGCCTGAACCTCTAAGTGACATTTAGAAAAGGAATTCTGTTACTCTGGCATCCCAATCCCCAATTCTTAGAAACGACAGGTCTAGGTAACCGATAAAAATTAAGACGACTGCGAAATATGTGGTTTTCATGTTCGGTTCTCTGAGAAGAACTCCTCGGGTTTGGGAGCTGACTGTTACTTTCCTCTCCGAATTAGTTTTTTTTTTACCCCATAACATCAGCGGGAAATGTCGACTGAAAAGGGAGTTTTATGAACAAACATACACCCAAACCGAAATCACCCGGGGCTGGCAGCAGGCACTGACGGAGGAAAAGGGCATCACTTCCCTAATTCCTACGTCCCCTCACTTGATTTTTAAATTCCCAAACCGCAAGCAGACACCGTGCTGGTTGTCAGGATTTTTTCCCCTGTGTAAGCAGCGAGGGACCTGGTTAATCATCTATCGCAGATACATGTGCATGAGAAAGAAAAGTGTTGATGTTTGCTTGTTCGGGCTGATGGGAATGGCCCACGAATTTAGGATTAAATTACTACTGGTAATCATAAGGCTTTGTTTCCCCTCGCTCTCCCTTTTCTGCGGGGATTGTCCAAGTAAAGCGGGCAACATTCTTCGGACAAAGTCTGCACAGCAGCTTTGCAGTATAAAATCAGCTATTGAACCCTTCTGGGTTAACTGGGACCTCTTCAGGTTTTAGCCCGAACCAGTTAAGAGGGGGGCAAATCCCAGTAACTAACTTTAGACACGTTTTCACAGGTGGATCTGGGAGAAGGGAGAGGAGCCACACTTCAGAAGGGTAGGTTTTTTGGGGGGGTATTTTTCTTCGCCGAGGTTTTGCAGTGTCCAGCATTAAATCCCCGCTGAGGAAGGGCGGGGGTCGGGGTGTGCGGGCGGCGGGTTTGGGGTTTGCTGGGTCGCGGGGGTCCCTTGCGGAGGGAGCGCGCCCGGGCGGGTGGAGCTGTGCGGGACAGGGCGCTGTGAAGGCACCGTGAGCCCCGCTGTGACACTGGGGGGTGTCACTGCCCCCCGAGCGGTGCCCGGGTCCGCACCCCCCCGGCGGCCCTGGTATCCCCCCTTTAAACACTGCAGCGCGACTTTGGGGGGGCTGATGCGGATGGAAGGGGGAGCGACGGCTCCTGATGGGGGGAGTCCCACCAGCGCACGTCGGGGCCATGCCCCGGCGAGGCTCCGCGTCCCTGCGAGGTTCGGAGGATGCAGGACCCCTGGGTCCCGTGGTTATTATCTTCTTTTCGGAGGCGGGAGCGGCCCCAGTGCCCCCCGCTGCCCGGGGTTCGCCCGGGACAGCTGCGCGGGCCCGGGGGCTGGAGGGGAGTTGCTGCCGAGCCTGGCTCCTGCCTTCTTGTGCAGCAAAAAAGAAGCACAGCCCCTCTACGGCACCCTCTGCAGTTGGCTCGGGGTCTTGCTGCACTCCGGGGAGGGGAAGAGGGTGACTTCGAGACCGAGTGGCATCATTTCACTCCCTTCGACAACGTCCCACAACGGTGTCTTTGGCAGGGAGGCAAGCAGAGAGCAGAAACATTCTCCTTCTAGTTATTCCTTTCAGCTTTGCCCCCATCGTACCATGAATGCATGGATCCAAACTTGTTTTCAAGAGAATTTGCCCCTTTCTCACCGTTTCCAAACTCTGCAGTCTCAGTCATAGCCTCCCTCTCCAATACACACTCTTGTTATTATTCCCCTTGCCATCACGGTAAAACTTATTTGTAGCAGAAACACCTGATCCAGAAGCACAAAACACCCCTTGGAGCCTTGCAAGGATCAGCTTTCCTCCTGTGCTTGGCTCAGTCCTGCCTCCCACTTCAACCATGGCATGTTGAATTTATTATCTGAGCCCTTTTAGGAGCTTGTAGCTAATAAACAGCACCAAAACCTTCCTGAGTGATCAGGAGTCTCCTTTGGGGACTGAAGTAGCCAGCAGAAGCTGAAGGACTGTGATTGCTGCAGCCAGATCTTGCAATGCCATTTCGTGTCCTTCAAAGGCTTTTCAAACCCTTCAGAACTGGGACCCCATCTTACCACAGGAAAAAATCTCTCCTGTTTATCTGCTTCTCCTTTGAATTCAGAGGTACTGCGCAGATGTCTGGGAGTAAAAGGTGATCTTCCCAAGGGTTTTTAGTTTCCTTGGAAGGGCTATAGAAAAGGGACGTGTCAGGGAGACAGGGAAGGTGTCCTGGAGCTCTACCCAATGTCACACAGCCATGAGCAGCCAGGAGATGTCCCAGGGAAGGTCAGCATCCCTTTCTGGCCACAGTCCATTGCCTGTCTTTCCAAGGGGTTCAGCGGGAGACTTTCTCAATGATCAGATCTTCAGTGGTCAGGAAGGAGAGAAGGAAGGTCTGGTCTCAGCTGAGTTGAGGAAACCCAGGACCATGGAGGCATCTTTTCAGGAAGACAGCGCTGTTGTCAGTGCCCGTGGCAGCAGAAGGGCTGCTCCCAGCAGGGCTGGGCACATCCCTGGGCCCTTGCAGGATCCGGGGGCTGTTGTTGCAGCCCAGGAGTCCACAGACATGCTCCAACACCCACTGGGACCTGCACCCTTTCATTCAGACTGATTTGTAATTCCTTTTCATTGCACAAAGTCCTGGATCAGAAAAACTGCTTATATAGAGAAAATTTTTGGAATTCCCTTTCCAGCGTTTGCTGCATAAGGATTTAAATATAATCATAAAGCCTATACTGTATATTCTTTTTGCTCTTTCCACCTTTAGTCCCCATTAGGGATTTGGTTTTGTTGCTGTTTTGACAGCCCCTGTATATATGTGTTTGCAGTTGTTCTGTACTGTTTCCTGATTTAATATCAGTGTGGTTACAGGAGAAGGATGCACCGTTAGCATTTTTTGCTCAAAGTATTTTTCAAGCTCCTTTTTGATGTACTGGTCAGGTCTGCAGCTTCTGTGCTCTTGTTGATCAGAAGAGGAAGGATGAGGTTTATTGTGCCCTTTGGGAATGAAGCTCTCTGTTCACCTGAGGAATTCAGCTCTCTGCCTTCTCTAGCCCCTCCGTGTAGATCCAGGTGCAGAAGACAAGTGAGGAAATATTTAGTAGGAACCCCTTATGCAGTGCAATTAAAGTCCTTTTGTGCCTTTCTGAGAAGTAAAGATGAGCCAAACTGGAAATGAGGAAGCTTCTACAAGCCTCCACCTTCCTCCCCCAATATTTTTAAGTCCCAAACATGAGAAGGGAAAACAAAAGAGACAAAGAACAGGAATAATTCTGAGGAAATGCTTCTCTTTGCTCTCTCCGTTAGTCTGAGGAACAGTTATTCAGCTGTTACCCAGGCAGGAAAAAAAAAGGTTCCTGATCTTTATTTCTTTTACATGTAAACAGATCCACAGCCTTGAACAGCCCCAGACCAGATGATTTAAAATCAGACTCAGAGTGTAAATGATGCCTCGTTTACCCAAACAAGATATTTGGCTCGTAGAGCAACTTGTCATTTTATCTTTAGGAAATAAAACTGTGTTTTAGCACATGTGCCTGTGTGGCTGCTGCATGTCCTGAACACCTACCAGCTTAAACCTCAGCAGCTCTCCAGTCCCTAGGAAGGCTGGAGATGGTTCCCATCACTGGCCACCACCAGGATCCTATGGAGAGTCTGTGGGAAGCGGGTCTTCTGTTGCTGGGCCAGGCCATGGGAAGGCTCCCAGAGCTGATTCCTGTCCCTGGGACAAGCTGCAGTTGCTCTGTAACTATTTCTTTGCTTCCAGAGCTTCTCTGCAGAATGGTTGGATTAGTTTGTGTGGGAGAACTGACAGCACAGTGGTGCTCCAAGTTCTCACCCCCTGTTTCCCAGGCTGAATGCTCTCCAGGCAGATCAGCCAGTTCTGTGGGATCATTCTGAGATCCCATCAGCAGTGACAGTGTCTCCTTGGCTATGGGGAGAGGGTTCACAGGAAAATGCAGCAAGGAGAGGGGCAGTGAGAGCTGAGCAGAGGCTGCTGTGGGGATGGAAGGTGCTCAGGGAAGGTTCCTTCATCTTTGTGCCTATTCTAATGGAAATCCTATGGGCACTTCAGGTGTGCTGGACCAAGGAAGATCATTTCTGCTTGTTTTCCTCTACTGGGATCAATTCCTCATATGTTGGTGGAGGCAGAAACACACACCAGAATTTCCAGCCTATACTCTGTAAGGTATAAAAGAAACAGCTCCTGTAGCAATCAGTAAATGCCCATGCTTCAGCAGTTTCTGTTATCTCCCTCTGGCTAAACTGTAACACAGGTATTCATTATGTTTTTAAAATGCATATATTAATACCCACCGTGGCTGAAAATTCAGGAAAAAAAATCTCCAAGTGCTGTGAACTAATGTCCATGTCCACAATTAACCACCACTTTACACATTTTCTGAGCATTATGATAAAAGCACGTTTGAGTCTCCTGGACAGTTTTCTCTAAGATTCTCCAGGCTTTCAGTGTGAGTGCCCTATTTATCTTCAACATTAACTCTGTATTTGCAGGGGTTTTAATCAGTGTGTTTTCATCCTTCACACATCCAGATAAAGAGCTTCACCCCTCAAAGCTGTGATTACACCTCAGCAACCTCTCTCTTGGCAATGTATGCGTGGTTTCTGTTTTGTGTTGTTTTTCTGGCTTGAATTAGCACATGTTTCAAACCTCTAATGTACTTCTTTAATAACTGACTTCTAAAAAGAAGGAGAAGATAGAGAATTTCATCCAAGAATTCCCAGCTGGAGACATCTGTTCAGCAGCAAGTCACCTGATGAACAGCTCTAGCCAGCCAAGTGTGAGTTATTTTTATTGGTTCAATGTTTTAAAAATAGATTTTTTTATTATTATTTTAATTGATACCTGTCTAGACATTTCAGTGGATTCCTACACTGGTCTTCATAGCCTTGGATTTATTCCTCCTGAAGGATGAGTACAGCCCAAACTGAGTGATCCGGTCCAAAACCCAGCTGACCGGCTGAAACCAGTAGGAACCAGTTAAATGCTTGAAACGAGGGTTTCCACTAGGGTAATCAAGTTTCCCAAGAGGTGATGGATTTGATGTATAGCCTGTCATGATGAGTTGCAGGCACTCAGCACCTCTGAAAATCAGGCCAGAGCAGCTTTCAGCAAATGTGAGGAGACGGGGTGTGCACGCGTGCGAGCCCCAGATGGGACACATGTCCTCCTTCATCTCCAGGGGCAGCTTGAGCTGTTCTGCTTTGAATCACATGATTTGTCGTGTTATTTGGCAGCTGTTAAGCTTAGGTGAGCCTGTAGGATCCTGTCGATGCACACTCAGGCCTAATCCTCTCTCAGTGTGTTGGTCCCTGCTGCTCCCGGGGTCAGTCCCACTGCTCCTCTTGCCCAACTCCCCGGAGGGCTGAGCGTCCTCTTGGCCATTCCTCCCCACCACCCAGCGTCCCAAAGGGGTTTTCCAGATGAGAGGGCTGATATTATATTCAGTTTCCACTTCTGTTCTCTGTGTTGTGTCTGGGAAGAGTTTGAGGTCCAAAGGCTTTGCCTTGGTTTAAGTCTTGGTTTGAGCAGGACACGGGTTTGACATGGGGAGGGTGATGACAGGGAAGGAGGGTTAGAAGGGTAAAAAGGCACAGAGTGGATGAAGACAGGAATGTGGGACTGCACCGTGTGCAGGATGCTGTAGCCCCTTCTGCCTTCCATGTATGCAGGAAGCTCTCAGGAGCCTGTGAGCAGCCTGCCTGACTTCATTTGCCATTCCCTGGCCTAAGCTACTCACCCTTCTTGTACTGGGACAGACTGGAGCTCTGAACTCCTCTCCACACCCCAGCACGTGGCATTCAGTGGGGGGAGAGCACCAAGAGCCACTGCTTGCCTGCACTCTGGGTACCTGAAGGGAAGCTGTACAGGGACCCCCCCTCTCCCGTGAACCCCTGGAAGGGTTGCAGTCTCCCCAAGAACAGTTTAGGTTGGGGAGTAGCAGTGCAGCCCCCCAGTCCTTTCCACACCTCACCCTGAGGAATTATTTGCTGTTTCAGGCATCATAGGAAGAGAACACACAAATACCTTCCCTTTTTTCTTCCCTTTGGAACTTGAATTAATAATTTTATATCTTTCAAATGAAAAAGAGGGTTTTCTCACTTGAGAAAAGTGAAGAAATTTTTCCTGAAAGCTGTATTTTAATTGACCCAGGCTTAGGATCGGGAGGCTGAGGGAAGAATTGCTGTCATGGAATTAACTTTATGAAAGAAAGCAAATCTCCACCCTGTTTAAACATGGGGAAAACATCACAGAGGCATCCTGCTGCACCAAATAGTAAACATGTCCATGTATTATATCACTTATGGCTTCCTTAAGAGTTTTATGATGCTGTTCTCAATTACTGTGTTTGCATTTGTAATTAGAGTGCAGAACACATTGTGGAGGCAAATTACAGAGCTAACTTGTCCTTTCAAAATAACCCATTTGCTCAGCGTGCTCCCAGAAGCGTCTCTTTATTCCAGGGACTCCAGTGAAGGAGGAACCTCCTGCTGAGGGGGTTGAAACACACACCTGCTGCAGGGAAGGGAGAGCACAAACACAGTTTTGCCCCAGGGTTTTGCTGTGCTTAGGCCTGACCTTCAAACCACTGAAACTCCTGTTGGTTTCTATAAGACCAGTCCTGCACAAATTTGAGCAACTGATGGAACTGGGGGTGTGTGGGAGAAGAATCAGGTTGTTTTTTTGCTCTGCCACTAATTTCCTCTCTGGCCTTTGTCATGTCACTTGGCCTCTTTAACTGGCTAAAAATCTCCTGTGGAAGAGCTGGGATAATACTGTTCAATCCCCTAAATAACTAAATAAAGGTGAGTATGCAGGGCTGCTGGTTGTCCTCCAGCACCTCGTTCTTTCGCAGGAAGGGGAATTCTGAAAGCAGCTCTTTGGAGCTGATGCTTTGTGTGCATCCAGCCTTTTCCCTGCACTCCCCTTGGACAGGGGCTCCCTCTCTGTTTAGGAACAAGGAGGACACACTGCTTGGTGCCAGGTTGCCCCAAGTGCTCCCCCGAGTGTGCCCGGGAGGAACCCAGAGCT
Organism: Neopelma chrysocephalum; assembly: GCF_003984885.1. NCBI lineage: Eukaryota > Metazoa > Chordata > Aves > Passeriformes > Pipridae > Neopelma > Neopelma chrysocephalum. Next base: position 1,694,444 of record NW_020897756.1, on the reverse strand, counting down.
CGGCTCTGCTCGAGGCTCGGGGACTTTGCTGAGCAGTTCCTGACCAGCTCCCTGATGTTTTCCTCTGGCTGTGGAGCACCAGCAGCAGAGATCTGATCTGCCTTTAAGGCAGGTCGATTCTGTATTCAGCAGACTGGAGTCCAGGCCAGCTGTGCACTTTGCCTTTGAATTCAGCAGGGAAAAAACTGTATCCAAGTCTGAACTTGGACATGATAATGCTCTGCTTAAAGTGAAAAGGAAGCAAAGTCTCCAGTTGTTCCTGCAGTGCCGTGTTTGCAAAGAGTCTTTTCATTTAGGGTTTTCTTTTGGTTTGGTTTGGTGTTTGTGTTTTGGAGTTTTTTTGCAAAACCTGCACTAAGCCAGAGGACTTGACTATCAATGGGTTTATTTGCAAATGCAAGTAACATTTTCCTCTCCTGTCCCTGAGCTGGCAGGGCACAGGAAAGTGTCCTGCAACACGTAGCTCTCCCATAAGCATATCCTCCCCACTCCTGGCCATGAGGAGTTACTTGGCTTTGCTCTCCAGCCAAGGTCTGGGAAAAGTTCAAGCTCAGTGGCTGAACCCTACCTAGCACACTGGCCACCAGTGCCCTCTGCTTGTGTGCCAAGGCTTCATGAAACCAGGCTAAAATTGAATAAAAGACACTTAAAAAGGCTGTGTTCTCCCAGGGTGACCACACTTGGAGGAATAAAAAACCCAAAGAAACCCTGAAACATTGCACTATGAGATTATTACAAGCTCTCTTTTCCTTTCCTTTTCTTCACTTTTCCTACTATGAAGAAATTTGTCCAGCTTTTACTCCCACACAGGTAACCCCCCATTTAATTTCTAATGCAGCTGAGTTAGAAGTTCACCACAACACTGGCTCTCCTTTTGCCACTGCTCAGTTATTAATTCCATTCTTGGTATCCCTTTCATGGGTCAGGAAAGCTGTTTCCTTGGCCCCAACTTTCTGTCAGGTGCTTGTTCCTTCTGAGCAAAGGTTGGGTCACCTTCCGATGATTCATGGAAAAAACTGGTTTTATTACTTTCCCTGGGTATGGGAGAGTTTCCTCAAAGAAAGGAGCTGCAGCACATGGGATGACCATCCCTAAAAGAAGGACTGCCAAGGAGGTTTGGTTAGGGGCTGAGCTTAGTGTCTACTATCAAATTTGTTGTTTAATGGCATTAAATCCAAGAAAGTGCCAAGAGGAATGAGTCTGAACTGTATGATTTGTGTGATTATTTGAGAAGTGGTTTGAGAAGGACATTTACTGCATTTGATTTGACAGAAAAAATTCCACTGTGGTGTTTTGTGGGGCCAGATTCACTCCAGTTTCCACAACTGTGTGTTTAAAACATGGCCCAGGTTCACAGAGCAATGTCAAAACACGTTTGCAAGGCTGACCAGGGGATGGAATCCAGCTGCAAAAGGGAGCAAGCTCAGTTTTGCTGGGGGAACAAAAAAGAGAAGGGCCTTTGTCAGCCGGGGGATCAAATCTGTGGAACACCTCCTGTTGTTTGGGTAGCTGGGGTTTAAAATATGTCATCACCCTGTCTTTGTTGCCAGTCATGCTGTTTGCTTTGCCACAGCAAAGCTTTGCTGCTCTGCTCCAGCAGCTTCCTGTTGATCCCAACCCGAGGAGCCCTGGCTCCAGCACCTCCCTCTCAGGGTACCACCAGCATCCCAATGCCACCAGGGACAAACTCCGAGAGATGGTCACCAAGAAATGAGAAGGTGTGAGGTGCAATGTGATGCTGTTTGATTTCCTGTACCGCCGGTGGTTTTCTAAAAATTTCAACTTTCTGTGGTTTTCATTTTTGGCAAAAGTCTGATGGAAGTAGGAAAACACCATCTAACACAGGGAAGACTTTTTTTTTAATAAATGTCCATCAAAGTGAGAGAAATTTACCTGCCTTATGAAATGGCATCAATATTTCAAGAAACAACACAGAGGAAAATTTATATTCATGTAAGATGTCACAATGGGGTTTTGCAGCACCTACGGTGGAGTACCGTGTTTTCTGACAGTGTTCATGACAAGAGTAGAAGATAAGCATGTAAAAAAAATAAATTAAAAGCTCTTTACTTGATGGTATCCTTGTAGTTTGTGCTATTTTGAACCTGTCAACTGTTTAAGTAACAGCTTGTCAGTGATTGTGGCCCGGCCGAACACGAGACCTGGTAGTTTGGCTGCAAATTGTCAAGGGCTGAGTGATCTCCTGGGTTGTGATTTATGACTCCATGAACAATGACAAGCGAGAAGAAAAGGCTCTGGCAATTTCGGAAGCAGTTGTGGAAACAATTAGATCACTTTTTTATTAGGTCATTTATACAATTCTTCCTTTTAAAAATTAGATCCTCGATAAGTGCATTTTTCACGCGCTCAGATGCTTTGTCCTGCCTTTCAGTCGAGGGAAGGTCCTGGACTTTCCTTTGGAAACGCTGCTGTGCCATGTCTTTAACTTCCCAGGGGTGCACAGGACTGCCCTGAGCTCACCCACGAGCCCTGGCCCATCTGCACTTGGAGCCCTTTGTGCACATTAATTCCTGCAGGAATTGCACTGGTTTCTGGACCGTTCTCTGGTTGCTCACATCCTTCTGCTGACCTGCCCTTTGTCTCCTCCTCAGCTGCTGGGAAGCTTCTAGAACATCTCACTGGAACAGGCAAATAATACTGATCATGAAAACCTGGACCAGAATTTTCAGAAGTGCTTCATCTTGGCCTGCTTTTGTCCTTTTAGGGCTCTTTCACCGTTCTTCTTTCCAACAGCAGAATTACTTAGTTGTCATTATATTTCCACTACTAATTTCTTCAGCAGTGGTGTTCCCAAGGAGCTGAGCAGTACCAGCTCTCATCTTTTTCTAAGGAGCCAGTGGCATTCCTGTAGAATTGTCCAGTGTCCTGCTATCCACCCCTGAGCTTGGGTCCAGATCTCAGAGTTTGCCAGTGGGCTAACGAGAGACAGGTAATATCTCTGAAAAGACTGTTTAACCAAATTCTCACCCAATCTTCTTTGCTTTCTTGGAAGTTGTCAGTCAGTGTCTCATGTAGTTCTGCCACAAGGATACAGTCACATCATCCTTGTTTCTGAATTCTTTTACAGGGAAACTTCCTCCAAAAGTGGCCAAAGCCACTTGGTATCCCAGATGCTCCCCGGAAGCCAAGGGAGCCCAGCGCAGATTCAGGCTCCTGGGATGGATCTTGAGGTACTTTGCACCGTGGCTAAGTCCACTATAATGGGGATTTCTGCTGTGAAAAACAATTAAATATGAATCTGGAAAATTAGTTCTTGCTGTAGAGGTCCCATTTCCCTTATTCCCCTTCTTTTAAAAGGGAGGGAGACCTTGATATTTTCCCAGAACTGTGTATTGAGGGATGGGGAAGAAAGCTGTGCTCTGCCATATTGTGTATCCCAATGAGAATGAAACTTAATCTCAGCTTCGAGTTTTATCATTCCCTTGCAAAACCCCCTTCTGTTGTGCTATGGACCAAAAAATTTCTTTTTATTGCCATTAAAAAGGCAACTGAGGTGCCTACTACTTTATTATTTTTTTTAGTATTTGTACAGAACTCAGCAAATAAAACCAGGTCCCAGATAAAAGGTGTGTCCTTTCTAGTAAAGCACAAAAAAATCTTAATCTTTGGTCCAGAAGCAGTAGATTGCCACAAATAGTCGGCAGCTAAAATCATTAATCTTTGCTGCTTGCCCAACTGGTACTAGTAGTAAAGAAGATAATACACTAGCAGAATCAGTGACCCACTACAAATTGGTCCTGAAAGGTCCACCAGCCTAAATAGACTTTTGCTGATCCAACACTTGTTAGGAATCCCAACAAAGAGACTATTGGCTCATCTGATGAGCCGCTCACTATTGGGCCTTTTGCAATGGCTGGTGATGGATGACTATACCCTCTTTGAGGGGGAAGATGCAGCTCCTGGTATGGGGCCTTTTCTCATCTTAAATTTGTACTCAATAAATCACAGGTGCAGAAGAGACAGCATCAGTTTCATTACACCTACATGCTCCAGTATCAATCATGCCAGCACAGGGGGCTGCGTGCAGTTCATTCCGGGAGCTCGCTCTGCTCCAAGACCATTTCCATTCTGTTGTGCTTTAGCATTCCTAAAGTGTGGAGCCTCTGCAGCCAAGCACTGGGGAGAAGGGTGGGATGCGCTGTAATTGTGCTCTTGCTTAGCTCACACACTTCGGTTCCCCAACCCCTGCTTTTGTTTAAGGTAAAGAGCTAAATAGTTTGGGAAATAATATCCCAGATTCTGTGGTCGTCACACACCTTCTTTCTTTATTTAGCACACACCTTTAGTCAGAGCTCCAGCAATTGCCCTTTCTGTGATTATAATATCATTCTCCAGTCTGGTTTATGATATTCTTTTAGATGGTGCTATAATCCCATACTTACCCTTACCTAAGCCTAATTGTAATAAAGAAACTGTTTCAGGGAGCTTCTTCAGTGTTTTCTCATTAAAAAGAGTTTCTGCTGTGTCCTCTCTGCCTGTTAAATACCCTGGGACCTTTGCAAGGTATGTCCATCAGGATTCACAATTTATTAATCTATTGCAGAGCTCCCACATTGTTATGTTAATTCCAATGTCAGCTGTTAAAATACACTTAAAAGGAGGCTTTAGAGCTCTCAGACTTGATATTTAATGTACATAATCAAATAGTTTCATGGCATTAAATGCATTAAATGCTCGTCATAAAAACCATGAACTATGTTTTTCAAGTAGGATAAAAGGCAGTAGATTATTATTCCCCCCGTGTGTCCAAAATCCACTTTGCCATCTTTATACAGGGAGAGTAATTTCTTAGTGACCAATTATACTCTGATTTGCATAGGAACAACTATGTTTCATGCAATTAAGTTATCACAAAGTCCTGTCATTCTGCAGCATTCTGTTAATCTTTAACTCAACGAAAAGCCATGTCAGCAGAGCAGCAACACAGAAAAGATGGGTGTTCAAAGGAACTGCAATAGGAGCACATTCAGGACTGTCAGACAGAACAAGCTTTTCAAAAGGACACTTCCATTCAGTTTAAACCTACAAGGGTGTTGGGCTGACACCTCCATTTATTTGCTGTAGGGCTATAAGGAGAGAAAGAGAGACTTTCAGTCTTATTAAAGCAGTATTTGGAATACAAAAAAAAAGGGGGGATTCTTTTCCTCTGCTCCTTTTACTCCATCTCAGCAGCAGATCATAAAGCAGCCACAGCATTTATGTAAGACAAGAAAGTATTGGCTCTAATGTGCATCTGAAAGACTTGATTTTCTGTGAACCAGCCACCAAATCCTGGATTCTTTATTATTTACAATTAGTAGAGAGACAAAAATGGAGTGTATTTTAAAAATGTAGTTGGGAGCACAGAGGTCTCAGTAAATAGCATCTCCCTGCCATCTCTTTTTGTGGATGTCAGGCCATGAGCTGAGGGCACCGGGACGGTTCAGGGATTTTTTGGGTCAGGTACATACAGCAGGTTCAGTTCTACAAGGTAAAAATGGTAATTGAACTTTGAGAGGACATTTGAGGACAGAACATGATCATGTTGGTAACAAATTCTTAACTGGCATCAGGCCATCAAAGCCAGTAGAGAGAGCCCAGCTGCACCTCCAACCCCATCTCCTCTCCAATACTGGGCACAGTGTGATATTTGAAGACATGAACATCGCAGGTAAAAGTTTGTAGGTTGGTTTTTCTGCATGATTCCCAAAAATCCCATAACTGCAGCCCAAGCAGGCTCTTCCTGCTAACATTTTTGTCATTGTCACTGCAAACTGCCACTTGTCAACTTGTTTTTGTCTCAGGGACCTTTACTTCTGTGAACATATATTATCTCATATTCATGGCACTGGTCAATTTACAGAAAATGTTTCTCTTTCAGGGTTGCCTCTAAATGTTTATATTTTTCACTTTTCATCTCAATTAAAAATAAACCACGCTGTGAGTCACCTTTTTAGTTCTTTTATCATGCCACCAACCCTATGCATTTTTTCACCTGTATACTAACAAAAAGGTCTTTTTAATATACATATAAGTGTATATATAACTCAGTAACTGGTTTTTAGGGCTACTGCCCAAAGAAAGATTTCTTGCCTTTCATTTGCACTGTGCTGCAAAATCGAGTTTTTACTCCAAAGAAACTCTAAAGAACTCTTTGTTATCTTCATTTTGGCCCTAATCTATAACAAATATTAATAGCACTTGTAAGGTGAGATACAAATTAAAAATTTTAAAACACAGCTTGGATGTTTTCAAAGGTTGCATGCTGGGTAACATTTCTGCCAGTGCCAAAGGGCCAGATTTGGTAGTGCAATTTTAGAAGTGACTTCGACTCCTCTTTTTCAAGGTGTCTAAAGCTTTGCAAAAGTACAAATAGGTATTTCATGTCAGGTTCAAAAGCACCTTCATCATCACCAATGGAAAATAAAATTGAGGTGCTTTTGCAAATTGCATCAGAAACTTGTTTACACAGTTACTGCCTCTAAGTTATTTCCAAAAGATGGCATTTTGTCATTTAGGGGTCTTTGGGAAGTGTGTCCAAGGTGCCCATTGAGGCACCACAGGGCTTTAGCCAGAGGTGAAGTCCAGGTGGTAGATTTTATATGGAAAACCAAAAACGCTGCCCAAATATGGTAGAACTCTGCTCCTGGCAGAGTCAGGGACCCAACTGCCACTGCTGATCAGTGGTGCCACTCTGCTGGGACCCCTGGAAAATGGCCCAGCCCTGCTCCCGTGCCCTGACCTCCAATAACCCCCGGCAGCAGGAAACTCTCTGCCGGGGAAAGCGGCGCGTGCACAGCACTGGCAAGATGTCAACTGCTTTGGCAGGTGAAGGCTCTAACACAGTCCATATCACTCCTGGTGAAAAGTTCAGGCCCCAGGGGACCTCCTGCACAGCACCAGGCTGCACCTCAGCCTTGCCAGATGGAGCTCTGTGAGTTGCCCAGGCTGTGGTGCCCGGAGGAAGCGCACACGTGTGTGCACACGTGTGGGGACACGGGGGAGGGCACGGGGACACGGCTTCTGCCACGTGCCTGGGTTCACATCTGCCACCCTGGAATAACCCCCAGGAGACTCCTTAACCCTCAAAACAGATGATGCAATACATGGCCTCTTGGATCAGTCCCCAGTCAGAGGTACCCAGTGAACCTGCCAGTGCAGCCACCAGCGAGCGAGGGAAGTGCTCGTGTTTTTGACAACGTGTGTCATGAATTAGTGGCACTAAATACACCCCTTGGGATATCAGACACGGGACTGTTAAAGAACACGTGCAAGAAAGTTATGGTTTTGGGATGCCAGTTTAAAGCACCTGAGGGTAACCTTGAAAAACGCTGCTCCTGAGTGGTTGAGAAAGTTTGTCGTGACTGGGAGGGGGTTTTGCTTCTGTTGGTCAGGAGGCAAAAGCTGGATTAAAGGGCTGACTGTTGAAGTACAGTCTGAATCCGTTCCCCACAGAGAACAATGGGGCCCAGGCTGCTCCCAGGCAGTCAGGAGTCATGAAAATGTTCTGGAAAGTGTTCTCATAACCTGCTAAAAGAGCTGATTTAATAAAATTACCATATTGTCAGTTTATGATTTTACTTAGAAATCTTTTGGCCTAGTTCAGGTTAAAAAAGAAGAGTCACCAGCTTTAGTTCTTCTGCAGAAAAAAGACCCCATCATTTATTAGATGAATGAAGATATCAATTTCTGTTTAAACATTAACAGGGTGATGCCAAATATTAGTCAGTTCCTAATAATTTTGAGGGATTAAAAAGATAATAAAAGTAATAGTCCATTACATTACCTACTTCAGCAAGATTGTAATGAATGTAATAAATTCCAGATCAGGGTTATAACAACTTCCATCTATTTAAAATGAATTTGTAGGGTTACTTTCATTAACTATGTATATGGAGAAAATGATCTGACATATTACTTTAAAAGAGCTGTAAAACCGATTAGAAGGAAATATGCTTCCCAGACAGTGATCTGGGCCGCTGGGGGGATTTTATCCCTGAGAAGAAGAGGGGGAAAAAGGAAGAGAAGAGGAAGGAACCTTAGAGGATGCTGTTGCATCGAGTCTTTAACGTGCCCTGAAGCTGCGGAGTGATTTGGGCAGTAAAAGCGGTCAGAGACCGGGAAAGGGATGAAAGCCACTTTCTCTCCTGGCTTTTCTATTCCCTCCGCCTCCTTCCTGAGGAAAGGACGGATCTGTTAATGAATAAAGGGTTCCCGTGCTGGGGATTTGTGCATGGAAATGAAACTGTGCCTGGTTGTGGTGCAGCCCCCGGGCAGCCCAGGGGGAGGCCGAGGCATTAGAGGGGACAGTGCCCTCATTGCTCGGAGGAGACAAGGGACCTAGCACTTGAGTGCACTACAGAAATTACTGCTGCACCTAGAATGCAACCTTCATTTATCAACTTCATAGCAGGGGAAGGGGAAAGGGAGGGGGGAACCCCACATCTCACTGCCTGTTTCAGCTCACGCTCCATCTCGCCACCCAGAGCCCTCCAAATCCAGTCATGTGTGTTACAAAGAGTCCCGGATAAAGTAACTTAATACTAATGATTTATACTTAATTGGACCTCTAAGTGATTAAAGTGGCAGTAATGAATGAGTAACATCCTTCTAATTCCCTTTTTCCATTTGGCTTGGCCTGAAGACCCTTTCTTTGTGCAGGATTTGACTCAGGGGTAAGCAATGCCAGTGGTTTTTAAGCTTTTAGTAGCACGTCTGGAATGAGCCGCTTGGATCATGTTTACGATAAATGACTCCATAAGCATGTTACCAAGGCATTGGGGTTTTTTTTGTTTATCTCTTTCTTTCTTTCTTTTTCTTTCTTTTATTGGATTAGCCAATTGTGAGGTTAATGAATATGCATTTGGCAACCCATGTTTGTGAGGCCAAGTCCCACGTGGGCATCAAAGGGTTTGAAATGTGCGAGCGTAAATATCAGCTTTGTCAAAATATTGATTCACTTTAAGAATAACACAACACCCTCCCCCCTTTGGACTAATGTGCATAAGGATAAACCTGCTTTACGTATTTTTTACTTATTTTATAGGGTTTAACATTGCCAATTAATTGATTGAATAATCTGAGATTTTCTAACTCTGTACTTCACTATTCTTTCCCCGCTTTTTCAACCTAAAAATGATTGTTATCCTTCTTCTTAAAAAACAGAAATCTATTTAAAATGTAGGTCTCAATGCTTGAAATATGTAATTTTTTTAAGGGAGTGAGAGATTCAGAACCTCACATGCACTTTGTATTGATAATTAGGCAGCATAAAGAGGACTTGAAGGCAGGAGATGTGTGGAGATCTCATCTCACACTAGGGCAGATCCAGCTCAACCCTTGAAGCTGGGACTGCTCTGAGATGGGGGAACAGGACAGGAGCAATGAATTGCTTATAGAGAGCACTGTGCTAAATTGCCAGGTATTTAAAACCAATGTGGGTGTCCTTATCCACGTGCCCCAGTTATACCTCCCCTGGAACATGGATAGGAGTGCACCACACACATCCCATGGCAGCTGGATGAGGATGCTGTGAGTGGGTTGTGACAGCAAAACTGCCATAATGCAATTCAAAATACTACTAGTAATGCTTGAACTTCTTTTATACCAAAAGATGGATTAATTTAGACAATCCACCAGGTCTCTGTTGCTGCAGCTTCTCTGATGTGGCTGTGGTAGGTTTTGAATTACCTGGAGATCGTGTGTTAAACCAAAGCAGGAACAAGATACAAAAAAAATGACATTGTTTGAGATACCTGCTTTTTTTTTTTAAAAAAAAACTGATTCAGGAATATTTGATGGTGAGAAAGCTTTATGAAATAGCCTTGATTTCACCAGATATTGTCAGAGATGAGCACTATTCAGCAAGTGAACAGTCCCTCCCCTGACTCTGAGGGCAGAGGGCTCTTGAGGGCTGGCTCTGTCATGGGCATGGAACTGCACTGCAGCTGTTAATAGGGACTGGCTAATTAATAGAGCATTGCTGTGCCATAGACTAACACCAGAGCCCTTTGAGACCAGTTGCTCTGGCAAAAATATGGAAGAACTCTCAAAGCCTGGCGAAACTTTGATTTATTATTGGCTTTGACCTGAATTTTAGGAGTATATAATTTTTTTAGGTGCTGTCCACACTCGTGACCAAATTGTGTGGATGCTCTCTATAAGATAAATGCTCACAGTGGGTTATACACCTCAGATAAAGGAAAAAATTGAGAGAATTTCAGCAAATGAGCTGTGGTGCCCTCACACTCCTACAAGCACTTGATGAAGTTTATTCCCTGTTCACCACAGTGCTTTGTGAGGTTTGCCTGCACTGATGGAGAAGAGGCTCTGCACCCAGACACTGGGCATCTCTCCTGTCCTGTCCTGTCCTGTCCTTCCTGTCCTGTCCTGTCCTCTCCTCTCCTCTCCTCTCCTCTCCTCTCCTCAAGGTTTCAGGGTCACCTTGCCCATGATGAGTGTGGAGGAACCATTTGACACGTTGGGTTTTCTCTATCTTGCAGTTTCAGCCAGGGGGAATCTCAGTTAAACATCTTTTGGGATGGTGCAGCAATGATTCAGGAGAAGGCTGACAAGGACATTAGTAGGGAGCAGCAGGGAAGGGAGAGGTATTATCCAGAGCTCCAGAAAATGCCTGGTCAGGAATACAAGAAATGAGAAAAAGCTAAGAGTGGAAGAAATAGGCAAAGAAAGAGAAGTAACAGCAGCATTTGATGCAGGGACAAAGAGTCAAAGTGATTTCTGCAGCAGCAGGAAGGAGAAAGTACAAGCAAAAGTTAGATCTATGGAGGAGCAGTTAATAAGAGATTGGGGCTTGTCAAAGGCTGAAGGAAGCTAAAAAGAAATAAAACCATAAAATAAAGGCAGCAAATGGGCATTTTGAGTGCTAGAAGTTTATCAGCCTCTGCAGCCTCGAGGTTGGCCATCTCCTCCCAGTGCCTTGGGAAGCATCCAGCTGGGCAGTGGGAGCAGACACGCAGCACTTGGTTTTCAGCACCAAACCTCTGACTGCTGCTCCTGGCTGGAGTTTATCATCTGGGAGAGAGATGGATAGGCAGCTGGGAGCCAGACTTGCCTGGCTATTCTCTGGAAAACTATTCCTGCCCAGTCCATTTCCACAAACCAACACCACCTTCGGAAGATGGGGCTGGGGCTGTTCAGCCTGGAGAAGAGGAGGCTCAGGGGAGACCTCATCACTCTCTACAACTCCCTGACAGGAGGGTGTAGCCAGGTGGGGGTTGGTCTCTTTTCCCAGGCAACTATGAACAAGACAAGAGGTCATGGTCTTAAGCTGTGCCAGGGGAGGTTTAGGTTGGATATTAGAAAGAATTTCTTTACAGAGAGAGTGCTCAGCCATTGGAATGGGCTGCCCAGGGAAGTGGTGGATTCTCCGTCCCTGGAGGTTTTTAAGATGAGACTGGATGTGGCATCAGTGCCATGGGCTGGGAACCACGGCGGGATTGGATCAAGGGTTGGACTTGATGATCTTGGAGGTCCCTTCCAACCCAGCTGATTCTGTGATTCTATGATTCTATGATAAAAATGTCACTTTTTGAGGCCCTGGGAGGGGCTTCTCCTCTAGATCCCCGAAACCAAAGTGCATCAAACCACCTTCACAAGGCAGGAACACTGAATGCACAACTCTGCTCTCTGAGAATCCTCCCAGATTGTTCTGAATCTGGGATTCAGATCCCTTATCCATGGCATAGAGTTCCCAGGAGGACTCTCTCTCTTCAAGGGCTAGATGGCTGCACAAACACCCCATTTGCTTCTGCTCCCCTCTGAACTCCCCTCAAACACCAGGGTTATAATTGGATCCCCGCTCCTCTGCTGGCCTGTGCAGCATGGGTCATATATGTAAACATCAAACCCAAATAACAACCCCCAAATTTAATTTATTTCTACCTAAACAAGTTCTTTTATCATAAAGCAATAAATTTGTCTTGGTGCTAGCAATTTGTTGCGGGTGACATAACACTGCAAATTGATTAATCGCTACTGTACACGACAAAATGAGAAAAGCAAGGAATTATTATGAATAGCGTCCATCTGATACAGTAGGGATTCATTATTCAAAAGTGTTAGCTAGTGGTTAGCTATCCCCTTGTTGCAGATTACATTCATTTGCAGAATCCTACATCATGCTTACACAAATCAACAAACATGCATTTATTAAGACATGGAATGAAAGCTATTAAAATGTGAAAAATTGCCTTTTTCTTTAAAAAAAATTAGTCAAGTTTGGTGGTAGCTTTTCTTTTCTTTTTTTTTTTTTTTTGGTGAGGGATGTTTTTATGTGGCTGAACCAAAGAAGTTTATTACATTATTTCTATATTTGCATCCAGAATCAGGCAGGTTAAGAAAAGTACATTGATATTTGTGTTGTGTCTTACACTGAGCCTTCATACCACGGGTTGGAGGATTTGTGTGTACCTGAAGTGTTGGATGGAATTAAAAATGTAATAAAATGGGCTGTCTTTATTATTCCAAGTGCGTTTTAAGTTTTAGCATCAGATTTGTATCAGATTGTCTGAGGAACTTATTCTGCTTGATGTGAAGTACAAAAAGAGAGCCCTTCCCTCTGATAAAGTACAAAAATGCTCTTTAGAGCCAAGATGCTCCATGTTTCTCAGGCTGAACTCTGGACCTCGTGTTAAGTATAAAATTATACTGAATAAAAACATTCCAGATGCAAAGTGCAGGAAAGAAGCATGATCCTACTTTGCTGTCCTGCTTTCTGAGGATCAGCATCTCTTCTGAGACTGGGAGCAAAGTTCTGTGTGTCCATCTCTACTGCAGATGAGGGAGGTGTCTGAGCTTGTCATCAATTCAAGCAACATGTGTTCCCTGTGCAAGGAGGGCTTGGCACAATAACACAGGAAAAAAGATGGGTTTAGCTCTTGAGGAAGGGCATGAGGAACATGCAGCCTTTTCTTCCACGCCTGTTTCTGGAGCTCTTGCACTGTGGCTTTGTGATGCTGCTACAGATAATAGGATTAAGGGCACCAAACAGCAAACTTTCCCTGCCTCCTCCCCTCCCTTTACATCTCCTGGCAGTGCAAAGTGCTCTTCTTTCTCTTTGGAAAGTTGCTCCTACCCTGCATTGCTTGAGGAAAAGCTCACTAATTGTGGAAGCAGCAACTCAGCACCAGCTCAGTCTTTGGACTCGGGGCTCTTGTCTTTTAGCTCTGCTCCAAAATGCCACACATTAAATTGTGTTAATGGCTACTTGCAGCAAATCAGCACTAAAATTTCACCAAAAAGGGGAGGTATTTTTATATGTTGCTCGAGTTTTAAGGTGAAGTTAATCGTTCTGCTTGGGTGTTCTGTGTAAGGCAATGGTACTGAAAAATAGGAACAAATATATGAAATAGGGGTGTGAGTTCTGTGGTGCATAATATTTGTGCATTCTGATATTGATTGTTGGGTATGCCTTTTAGGTCTGGTTTCTTTAACATGATTAGTTGAGATACACATGAGGTATTACTGGGGCTCTTGCACTGAGAAAAACATCCCTAAACCTCTTACTGGGCTCCCCTGAGAAATGTGGGCCCTGAGACAGCAAAACAACTTTGTGCTGTGAGTGATTTGCCCCTCCTTGTGCCCACTGAAGCCACGTGGACCCAGTGACCACTTCTTTGCACACAAGTCACTGAAGTCAGGTCAGTTCTCAGCCAGAGTGAGAGCCAACATCGTTCCTCCTGGGTTTGGTGCTGCTGCAAGCCTGGTTTGTGTTTCTGAAGGGGATGCTGCTGGTTTCTCCTGGAGCACTCTCAGGAGTCAGCCATGCAAATCCATCTGTTCCAGGCTGTTTTGAGCACCTTCATTCCATGGGTCCTGGCTGCCCAGTGCCCTGCTGAGCAGAGCAGTGATGCTCTCCCCTCTGCCCTGTGCCCATGGTTAAAACACAGCAAGGGAAAAGCTGCTGCTGAGTGGGGCCAATACCCTGCTCAGGGGGGATGGCTCAGGAGAAGAGGTGTGGGAACCTCTTCAGACTTGCCCTGCCTGAGCCACCCCTTTAGACACACCCAGTGTGGTCAGTGGAGGATGGCAGGGATGTTGTGAGACACGGAGAGATCAAGAGGTCCAGCTCTCCCCCAGGTGACACAGGTGAGAGCTCCAGGTCTGCAGCAGGGTTTGGTGTCCATCCCTGTGCTCACAGCAAGACGGGTCCAGCTCCCAATCTCTCTGTAAGACAGGGATGGAACCAAACTCTGCTGTTTACCTGGAGCTGACCAGCTCATATCCTTAAGTACAACAGTGGTGAACCTGCTTACAGCTGAAATCCAGGTCCCAAGAGAAATCCTCACCTCCTTGATGGTTAAAGCATGAGGTTGTGTCTGGCTCTGACATGGATTTAGGGGGCAAAGAGATGGGATATTTCACTTATCCATTCAGGGGAAACTGCAGCATAAAATAATTGACATTAAATTCCAGGTCAGTTACAATTTTCAACTTATTCTGGACTCAGACTTGATTCAGCAAAGTGGTTTAAGCACTTTAAAGGTGTAGTCAAATCACTATTGTGCCTAGAACTGCAGCAGATTAGCTCTTGGCCATTCATCTCTGTGCTAGGTAAGCCATTTCCATCAACCATCCACAATTTTAATGAGAGGATTGAAGGAGAAAAAGGAAGATTTCTGTCTGGGCAGTCCTTCTTTGCCCTGGGAGTATTGCTGTGCTGCTGTGCAGTGAAAAGTTAATCTTTCTTGACGGGTGATGCATGTGGATGGTGCTCCATGCATTTCATACTGAATGCTTGATATAGCTCAGTGATCCCATATAAACACCGGAGAAACACAGGGGACCCTGGGCAAGGAAAAGATCTGTCTTAAATCCCTGTGTCTGTCACATCACAACATCCTCCTCTAATGACATGCAAACTTTGGAGGGGCTGCAGCCTCTCTGATTGTCTGGGAGACACTTGGCTGTTAATGACTAACTTCCCAGTGACAGCAGCTCTTTTTGTACCTTGCTTCCCTTCGGATTTTTGCAAAAAACGTTCACAAAATAAATAGATAAATAAAATCAATCCATCAAGGGCGTGCGACTTGTGTAGGTGGACAGCAGGAATCTGCACCTCAGCCAATTGGATCATTTGGGGATTTATTTTAGGATTTTTTTTTTCCCTGAAGTGGCAGCATCTCACTTCCTTCTTCTCAAACAGAGTCAGGATGGGGTTTTGCAGAGGTGACTTTTAAAAGACACAAGAGTAACTTTATATGGGATAAAGTGGGTCTGCAGTTCAGTCTCAAACCAGTGGGAAACCAGCAGGTTTGGTAGTTGCTCAGAGCATTTGAGTGCCTGAGAACCAAGCAGCTGCTGGGTGTGCTGTGCCCACAGCCTCTCCTGGCACTGGGGGCAGCAGAGCTGGGTTGGAGTCAGGGGCACGAATCCAGCTGGGGAGTTGGCCCGTGGGTCTGGACTGCAAGATAAATGTTTATGGACAGAGAAATGTCTCTCTGGATAGTGCCATTGCACGTAAAAACAGCTCTTACAAATCTCTTTATCTCCCAGTTCATCTGTTGTCATGAACAGATCTATAACTGTTATTTTGGGACTAACTTCTGAATCCACGTTCAGGACAAAATCCTGTGAAATAGTTCCTGCATTAGAGCCAAGGGAGGGCTCTCTTGAAGATCCTGGATGCAGTCACGCCTCTAATTCCCTAATTAAAGAGTAGCAAACTCTTCATCTTCCCTAGAAATGCTTTGTCAGTGGGCAGGGGCCGCCTGCCTGCAGAGTTAAGTACATCAGAGATTTCATCTCCCTACAAATGCTGATCTCCAGCAAAGCATCAGAAGCTACACTGGCAAAAAACCCAAAATATTTTGCAAGCAGCCTGTCTCTGTCAGCCAAGGAATTCCTCGGGGTGGATGTGGGATATCTCAGGCTGCTCATGGCTATCACTTGGACTGCCCCCAAAATCCAGTCTGGAAGGGTTTGGTTTCAAATGGGAACAAGGGCTGCAGGGCTTTACTACATCCATCTGCAAATATCACCCTGGGGCTTTGCCTCTACCCTGAGACTGTTCTTTAAATTGCAGAAATTCACCCTGTAAATTACCAATCATGTAATGGGGGGAATGGGAAGAGAAACAGGGCATGCAGGTATTTGGGAATGGGAATAGGAACAGGAACAGGAATGGGAATAGGAATAGGAATAGGAATAGGAGGAGGAATAGGAATAGGAATAGGAATAGGAATAGGAATAGGAATAGGAATAGGAATAGGAATAGGAATAGGAACAGGAATAGAAGGAGGAATAGGTATGTATTTGTTCCAAGGTCACCTGAAGGGCAGCAGCAGGTCTGTGAAAAGCCATTGCTCTCTGCTTTCTGTGCCTTTCTAAACCACTGGTGAGTGAGCTGCAAATGGCCCGTGGGACACCTGCCCCTCCTCACAGCACTTCCCTGCACACCTCTCAACAGGTCGTGTTCCCAGCAGGGAATCAATGGGGGCATCCTCGTGTTACCACGGAAATGAGGAACAGGAGGGATGAATGGAGGTGAATTTGCATCGTGCCCTCTGTCAATACATCATTTGACTCTCAGCAGAGGAAAAGGGAGCCAGGCTTTTATTTACCTCCTGGCTGAGCAAAGGCCAACAATCCTCACTCTGTCAAGTTACTTCAGTCTAGCAAAGGCTGCAAGATCTGAACCAAAAAGGATTTTAAAGCTGGTGAAAGATTGTCATGGGGTGGGCTATGCAGCTTTTATAAAACAATTGCATCAAGACTGGGAGGGGAAGGAACCTCAGGCCATTAACCCAGCAAGGAAGAGGCTGTCAGCAGAGCCAGAGAGCATTAAATGTCCATTTGCAACATATTTTCAGTGGGAATCAGTCACCAAAGCACCTCATAACCCTCTGCAAACCCCAGCCTAAAACAGGTGGCATTGGCACTGTTTGGTTCTTCCTACATCTGACATGGATGGGTGGGAAATGAAAAGGAGAGGTTTCCTGGCAGGGACAGGAGGGAGAGTGGTGGAGGAGATGGGGACTCCTCCAGGCTGTCTCTGAGCTGCTGAACACCAGGGCACAGCCTTTCCTGTGTCTGCTCTGCTGAAGGCCTGGCTCCCCACTGCCCACTGCCCACTGCCCACAGCCCACTGCCCACTGCCCACTGCCCACTGTCCACTGCCCACTGCCCAGCCCCTCTGCACAACCAGCGCAAAACCCTTCAAAGCCAGAGACTTAAATTCTCAGCTCACAGGTGTAAGTGGCTACCTAGTGTGGAAGGTTGTGATGGCTCCCCTGGGGCACAAAGGCCCTGGGCTGTAAAAGAGTGCATTTTTCGTCTCTCTAAGGTGCTGAAAGCCCCTCCATGAAGCTGTTAGAAATCACTGGATCAAAACCAGCTCTGGAAGTGCAAAGTGCATTCGTTTATTTTGAAACAAAGACTCCTCCTATGGAAAGAATGGAATAAAGTGTGCAGGGGAGTCAGTGGGTGAGTGGGGGAAAATGTAGAGCTGATTACAAGATAGCCATAGAAATGGCTTTTGAAAAGCTTTTATACATGTATATATGTATGTATATATAAACCAGGGAGGAAGGAGAGAGAGTGGAAGCAACTTGGATTGGCATCAAAACCCTCTTATCTCACACATTTACACTCTCCACTGCACAGATCACTCCAGTTCACTTTTAATTTGCCTTTTGATAGTTGTAGGCTGATACCAAACCCTCCTGAAAGCTGACACTTGGCAAATAGCACATTGCACTCCCATCTCAAGTGCATGACAGGAGAGAAGGGGCTGAGGGTCAGAGCTACGAAAACTATTGCTGGTGTGATCCTGGGACACTTTAACATGACCTGGTTTTGCTATTCCTGTGCATCCCAAGCAAGTGTGACAGAGGGACATCTATTTTAAAAAATGTCAGAGTGAAGTGCCAGTGAGATAAGCTGGACACCTCATACCAGAAACATCTCCCTCCACCTTCCCTTCCTTCTTGGCACAATCTCAGCAGCCAGGCTGCTTCCCGTGCCAGTCTGGGCATCCACACAGGCAGCTGGTTCATCCAGCCCTCTCCTCACCCCAGAGGGTTTCTCCACAGCCCCCTCTTTGTCACTGACACCCTGAGAGGCCCTGACCTCAGGGAGCCTCCACACAGACATGCTTCAGGGTTCAGATATGTTGTAGGGCTGACTGAGCTGTCAAGAGGACAGACAGCAACAAGATAGTTGCACAGCACTAAATAATTGGGGACTAAGTGGATTAGTTAATCACCTTTCCACCTAAGTGGAAAATCACCTTGTTGCTGACAGACATCAACAGAGCAGGAAACAGGATCAGATGTGTTTTGTGCAGGAATAACCAACGAGGATTTGAACTGAAGCACTCAGTTCTTGCTCTTAGGGTTTCATCTAATTCTTGCTTGTTGAATATTAAACCTGCTGTTTCTTGTCCTACCAACAGCCAACCCAGACATTATTTTCATCCTCCTTCAAAGTGAAGACTGTTGCCTTCAACCCAGGTCTGTTTATAATGTGAAAATAGCTGTTGAAATTGATGTTCTCATGGTGCATAAACTTGTTTATAAATCCGAATTTTTTTTGGCAAAAGTTCATATTTAGAAGAACAGTTCTGGAATTTTATGACCAAAACAAAAGAAACGAAGAAAGTTTCTAAATGGTTCCATAAGAATGGAGCAAAACTACACTCCCACCCCTGAATTTCATGTTTTTTGATGCAGAAAGTTCAATAAAAAGAGGCATATAAAGCCTGATTACCAGCCTTAACAAGCTGGTGTCCTGATGCCCTTCCTGCATCCAACATTCCCTACAGGTTTGATGCAGTCAGTGTTTGCATTGCACTCCAGTGGTATAAATCTCAAACACATCACAGAGCAGCATCTGGAGTGTTGTAAAGGTGATGTTGAAACAATTTCCTTTTTCTTTTTTTTTTTTTTTTTAAATTTAACATTTGCTACTCACTGAGAGGGACTGGAGGACAAAACTGATTTGCACTTGCTTGGCCAGGGTGTTTAAATCTGACCCTTCACCTCACCTGGGCAAAAATTTAGACTCACACACAAGGAGGGGGGAAATGCTCTAAGGGCTTGGTCACCAGTCCACGCTGCTGCTCACAGCCACATTTCCCTTCTCTGCTCTCCAGATTTGTTTTCTTCTGTATTGCCAAATGAACATGTTAGCCAACATGATCATATGTAATTAAACATCTGGCAAACTTACCATGAAATGAAGTGACATTGTCCAATGGAGTGTCCTGTGGAGTGCTTGGGAATGGCATTGGTGTTTGGGGAACAAGACTCATCCTCTGGTTGCCACAGTCTGGGACCTCTGTGCCCCCACAGTGACAGAGTGACCAGGAGAGATTTCCCTGCTCTGTAGGGGCATTGCTTTAAGAAAAACACAGGTAAAAAGAGATGCAATATATTAGTTTTTGGCCTGATGTGCCTTGCAGCCATTCCTCTTGCATCCTTTGTCTCTCAGGGTGGGTAAGTGGCCAACAGGTCACCCGGCTGCACCTCTCAAAATGGGCTGCACCTCTCAAAATGGGCTGAGCTTTAAGTGCCTTTCCTGCAGCAGGAGTGCTGGGTTTGGTGTTTGTCTTTTGCTGATTGAAAAAAAAAACAGGAAAAAATTATGGCAATTGCATGTCAGACAGACAAGATAAGCCTCACCTTCTTGGAAAAACTGGGTGAAAGTTAGTTAGAAAAAAAGGTATTTTCTTGAGGGCTATTGTTTCTCTGCCATTTTCTTCTTGCTCCAGGCCCTGGATAAGAGAGTTTGCAATTTGATATTCTAATCCTAGGACACGAGGCATGAACCTGCACTGCCCATGTGAACTGAGAATCATCCCTGTTCACATTTTATCTCTGCTTTTTCCGTAGAAGTTAATGATAAAATAATGATAAATAAGGAGCCAAACAAAAACAGTTGTTAGGACACACTTTGCAACTCATAGACCCCAAAGTTCTTTTGAAAGAGAAAAGATTTTGTTCCTTTATGAGATAGGTGATCATGGCTCTCCACTACCTCCCCCTTCATCCATGACCACATCACCCTCTCTCTATCTTTTCCCACACATCTTTTTTTTGCATGGCAAACCCAGCCATGCAGAGTTTTTCTTGATCCTTTGCCCCCCTGAGGTCACACAGAATATTCACTCCCATTTCTCCTCACCCATCCAACTGGTGCTGTTCCATTCCCTGCCCCTTCCTCTCCCCTCTCCCCCTGACATTGCCATGCACCACATCAAATAATTGTTGTTATAACTCTCCTCCTTCCCCAACTAAAATATACTTGATTGGGAGGGAGAGGGGGAACAGGGAAATAGCTGGGTTTATTTTAATAGTTTCCACTCTCAGTTCAGCTTTATAGTAGAGTATATTTAACTTCAGCGTATGGACAGCTGGATGCATTTAACAGCACAATGGAAAGAATTTAGAATTTAGCCAATGTGCATTGCAGGCCCTGTGTTTGGAGCTGGTCACCACCTATTTCTTCATAATATTTAGATGCGCTGTTACGGGTTGTGTCGGGCTGATGAAAGTATGTTTGTGTCAGGTAAGATTTGTCAGCCATGAGCCTCTTTATTTCTTTACTTACTAAAACTCTTCCTACAGGAAGAAGCTGGTTTAGCTGAGATCAGCAAGTTCAGCCCGTTCCCCCGATGGGGTTACTCGCCTGCCCTGCAGGAGCTGGAAAAAGCCATAAATACACAGAAATCCAGGGGCACACTCTGAGCCCAGGCTGTGGGCATGTTACTCCACTTGTGGTGACACCAGCTGGAGAGTGAGGGATCACCCAGGGATCAGCATCTGTCCCATATCCACCACCCCCCTTCCTTACACTGCAATGATGGAAAACAGCTACAGCCCTGAGACAGATCTATAAATCCTTCATGTCTTCCCATCGGACCTGTGTCCCCCTCTGAACTGGCTGGTTACCCTCTTGCACCCTCTCTATGGCCCTCTGGAGATTTTTTCAGTGACAGCCAGGGAAACCAGGCAGTAGGTTTTTACTCTCAGAAATAAGAATGAAGGAAATTCTCAGCACGCTTCAAAATTCATTTGTCTTCTCTTAAAAACAAATAGAATTCTGTTTATTATTATAAAATAACCTCCTTCACTACTTTTATGCCCTCACCCAGAAGTCAGAGTGCCTGAACAACATGATTTTATCAAATTTACCTTGTCTCTGTGCTGTGCCTGTTGCAGCAATGCAAACAGAAGGCAAACCAGCCAAGCCACTTGCTCGTGGATTTAGGCAGCTTCCTCTCTGACGCTGGAAAATAACAACAGCTTCATCTTTCTGGAGGCTTGGGTTTTTCCATGTGTGTATTTTAAAAGTGCTGTTTTCCCCCTGCTTCTGTAGGATCACATGATCAACACTCTCAAAATGTGAGGGGTTCTATTTCAAAGGTATTCTTATAAAAATGCCAGAGAAGTCTGAGCCTGAGGAACAGCCATACTTATGATCTGGAGAGATTCCAACTGGTAATACAGCTCAAACCCACTTCCCAAGCTGTGAACGAGCTTCAGCTATTTGGGAAATTATGATGGCTTCAGATGTGTTTGGGTAGATATGTTGCTCTGCCTCTAAGCTTTGGGAAGGGAGGAAAGAAGGAGAAAGATGCTCAAGGAGAAAAACCCCTTTGGAGGAAAGACCAAATTGTTGGAAACCTCTGAAGTGTTCGAATTAATGTCATGTCATTACACTGTATTGCTGCACAGGTTAATATAATTGGGTTACTGTGTGTGAGCAATGATCCATAGCATGTTATGGCACTGAAACAAATGACATTTAACCAAGAGATTTGTAAGGCACCTTGTTATCTGCATGGTGAGCAATTGCAAGGGAGAGTCAGATTGCTGGACGAGCCACTGACAAATTAGTTGTTGGGTTTACTGGACAGCTTGGATTTATAACCACACAATTCCAACATAATTTATTAGATCCATAAACAGACAGATCCAGTGTTTTTACTTAGATTACACTCTTATTGCAGCCTCTGATCCTGTCCCGTTTGCGGTGCTGTTTTATTCGTGCAACACTCAGTCCTTGGTTGGGGGCAAGGTGAGCTGAGATCAATAAGAGGCTGCAGGTTTCTAGCAACAAAAAAATTTACAGCCCAGTTTATAAAAAATTATTTGCAGATGGTGGTCCCACACTCCAGCTTTAGTCTCTCCAAAGAGGGAAGGATGCAAACAGAAGGGACGGGTAAAAGATGCAAATTCAGTTCAGAAAAATATTTTCTTCACTTTCTGTCTCCTGGTAGAAGAGAGGCCAAGTTCAGGCATGGTTTAGCATTACTTCAATTAATCTACCCATGGGTAAAGCCAGTGAAAAACTTAGAACTAAAACTGAGCAAACCAACATTCTTTCTTGTTTTCTTTGAAGAAATTCTATACAAAGACGCAGTAGCAGTTTTTATATAAAAGTGCCTAATTAAAGCAAGAGCCCAAACTATGCATTTTCATTGTGTGGTGTTCGAGAAGAAAAAAAATCACCCCTACTAATAAATACTAAAAAGGAAACTCAGCAGGGTAAGCAAGAGGAAACATGGCAGGCAGTGGAGGAGGAGAGATGCTCAGCATATGGAGGGGTTAAATAAACCTGAGCCCGTGATAATGCTCTTGTGTTTGCCAGGGAGGCTGGGGAGAAAATCCTAATGGACCTACTGGAATCTGTTAATGCATTTGGGTTGTGTGTGTACAGAAAGGACACGAAGCCAACAGAAGTGGCTGATGGAAAATGATGTGAACAGTCAGCAGAGAACCTTGTCCAGGCCCTGAGGGTGGTGGAGGGAGGTGAACGACGCCGGGCAGGTGAAGGACTGGGAAGGCTGGTACAGGATCACCTTTCAGCCTGAGTGCTGCCAGCACTCCCAGGGAAATGCTGGATCACAGCTGGGAGATGAGCTATCCCTACAGGGAGGTGCAGAGAGGCAGTTCCCAGCACACACCTCAACCCAGAGACAACACTCCCCTGTTTCACAGGTGAATAAATAGACATTTCCTTGAGCAGCCCCTGCATTCTGCACAGTGCAGGGCTGGCACTGGGCTGGCAGCACAAGCAAAACATGGTGCCTGTCACCACCAATGGGAAAATCCCGTGGCTAAAGGTAAGAAAACCCCATGTTGGTCCCAGACATTTGGACTGTCCCAGCTTTGGGCAGGGGCTCTCTTTGTGCAGCACCTGCTCTGGGATGGAAACCTCCATGTGTTGCCACAGAAAAGCACACGCGTGGTCTTGAATCCCCCCGCTGTGTCTTCCTTGTGGACAAAGGGAGATGAGCACATGACATGTATTTCCAGGACACTTGGATTGTAGGAAAAATGGTTTTAGAAAGTTTTTATTTCTGCTGAATTTTTCTCTGTATTCTCACTGGAATTTGAGAAAAGAAAAATGCAGCTCCTTTTCCTCATCAGCTCAGTGGGATATTGCAAATGTCAGAAATCTCAATTTAGGGATGGGCTTTCTTGCCCTGCTGTTAGTTTTCAGCACCAGCAAGGGCATTAAAAGACCAATTTGTGTTCAAGATAAAGACAAAAATTCTCATCTCTGTTGCTGCCATGAGGCTGAGATGGAGGAACTGGGGAGACAGAGGTGTCCAGCTGTGACCTTTCTGCTCAGGTGACCTCCTAAGCTCATTTGTCTCAGGGCCACGATTCTTTCTCGTGTCCCCATGAGGAAAGCAAAGAGGGAGCCAGCCTGTGTTCTGCTGTCCTTTCACTGTGCTGGTGATGCTTTGGGGTATAGTATGTTATTTTAGGTCTTTGCTGGTTTAGGTCTCATTTAAGGATGTTATGAACTGTCTTTCTTGAGAAGGGATGATATTTCCCTTAATTTAAATAGCTTTGAGCAAACAAATACCAATTTGGATGTACTTTCCCATTTAATATTTGTGTGATTTATGCTTTCAAGCAACCCTTCTGCTCTTCTGTTTATATGCCCTCCAAGCTCATTTTTTAACTACAGTTAATCACGCTGAAGCAAAACATAACTCACAGAGAGAGGATGTTGGCCAACTTTATAACTTGGGCTACTGTATTGGATGTCAGCTCTGCCTCTAAAAATAACCTCCCTGGGACAGGTGCCTTCCCTGGCCAGCAAAATTTAATGTTAAAATCCTGGCTAGCAGAAGCCTTGGAAGGGAAGAAGCCCATTAGCATTTGAAGGGGGGAAGGATTGGTATTCCCAGTCCAGGAGTTGAAAGCTGCTTGTGCGAAATATTGATGGACAAACTGGCTGGACATGAAGCAAACAGCAGTGGCTCAGAGCACTTTGCCTTTCTACCGTGGTCACAGTTTAGGTTGGGAAATGGCAGGCTGAGTTATTTCTAATCTGTAAATGCTGTTGTTTGCTGTACAGCAAATGAAAGTCTGTCTGTAGCTCCAGAAAACAGCTCAGTGCTAAGCAGGTGGAAACCAGAATCAAGGAAGGAGCAGGACAAATGCTTTTTGCCACGTCCCTCTCTCTGCACAAAAAACATTTTGACTTCCTGCAGAAGGAAAAACACATCCCTTACTCTGGTTGTGCTCCTTGATGTTCCCTCAACCAGGTACCAACTCATCAGCACCCAAATGCACAGGGCAGACCCACCCCCAGCAGCCCTGGTGCCAGGGTGAGACCTGGAGCTTCGATTTTCGATGACTGAAGCAAGAAAGAAATGAACAGAGAAATGTGAAAGAAGGAGTTTGCAAGCAATTGAGACAATATCTGCAAGTGCTTTTTCCTCTGCGAGCTTGGCCGATGGACACACAGAACTTTTGGTCTTCAAAACAAAAACCTCATTTCTTTATGCTGTTAAAAATTAATATGTGGTGGTTATTTGCTGATGCTGAAGTGGTAGAATGCAAAGGAAACATTTTACAGTTCTATTTGCTTTCTAAAGTAAGAGTCAGGGCTTGTTATTGGATAGGAATGATGTGTCATCATATACATATATACACACATCCACTTAAAAAGGACCATATTAATATTTAACTGAATTGGTTAATATTTTTGACTAGAAATCTGGGTTTATTTGCTGCAAGTCTCTGGTGTATTTGAAAGGCAGGACTGTCATATGTAGTTCTAAGGATCTGACCATCTTTTAACTCTGTTTCTAACAGGGCACTGCCCCTGCAATCCACCTGCAACAGGACTCAGCTAAACACACCCAGGGCTTCAGCAACACGGTTGGCAACACACGAAACACGGGGTTTGAGGGCACTGCCTGGCCCCAGTGAGCCAGGGAAGAGGGGAACTGAGGGCTGGCCAGGGCTGGCCAGGGGTTTCTCCTCCCTGGGAGGTTGTCACCAACCAGTTCAGCAGCAGCAGCAGTGTCCTGGTGGAGCAGGGCTGGGTGAACCCTGCTGAGCACCACGGCTGGGATGGCAGGATTGCTCTGGGGGTGTGAGCCTGCAAAATCAACAGCTGCTGCAGAGACGTGGGGGAATTGCAGACATTTCTCTCCATCCTCTCTAGATGCAAACTTCTGCTTAATATCGCGTTGGTTTCCCGCATGGCTTTTTTCCCAGTGGGATGAGAAGCCTTCCCAGGTGGCAGGATGGGATATAAGTATCCCAGGAAACTTGTCAGCCCCACAAGGGAGTGAATAAGGAGCTTCAGCAAACAGAAACTCTCAGGTTTCTCACACCTCCCAGAGACATCCCAGCTATGCACAGCAGCACTTCCACCTGCACTGCCAGGCCCTGGGAGAAAACAAGGGAACAACCCCCCTCCAGGAGAGCAGCATCACTGCCAACAACCCCTGTGCTCCTCGTTCCTCAAGTGTCCTTTGCTCCTTCCAGGTGCTAAACCAAATCCAACTGGATTTTCAGGGTTCAGCTGTTCCCAAGCCCTGCACCGGCTGTAGGAATTCCCTGGGAATGGAGGGAATGCAGGTTCCTGGGTCTGGGAGAGCAAGCAGGAATCATCACACCTTGCATGACTTCTATATGCTTTGTGCCAAATTATTCACACTTTTTTCTTCCTTTTTACAACACCAGGAGAAAAAAAACAACCTGAACAAGTAGCTCTAAGTCCTCCTTTTCCTCCAGGGCAGGGGAGAGGGGGGGAGACTACTGCACAACACCTGAGAGTCTACAGAGGAGAAGTTTTTCCTGTGGTTGAGTCCTAGGGCCAAACACATCATCTGGAAGGATACAAAAGCTTTTATAGACTGTAATTTTCTAGCAATTATAATTTCACACACATTTACCTAAGGACAATTCTGAAAAACAAGAAAAGTGACAAGTAAACAAATCGTATTTCTGCCTTCCCTTGAAATGCATTGTAGATGCTTTTCAGATAACAAATACACTAAAAACCAGGAAAATAATTTTCAATTAGAATGCATCTCTTTAATGGGAGAACCCATTTCAGACACTGATGCAAGAGGTAAATTATTGAATGCCAAGTGTAGGAAAGGCACCAGTTTCTTTCAGGGATATAATCAATGGAAAAGGTTTATTCAGACTGCCACAAACCAATGGACAGGATTCGACACACAGTTGACAATGCCAATATTTCTGTTCAGCATGGGTATTCTATCATTTTCTTCAATATTGAAACTTCTAAATATGGGTCAGCCTCCACATGTGACTACAAAGCCATCTGGTTTTCCAGTGTCAACTCTGCACCAAGAACAAGGTTTCAGTTTGAAGCCAAGCCATTCCCCTTTTCCTGTCACTGCATGTCCTTGTAAATAGTCTGTCTCCAGTAGGACATGAGGATATTTCAAACTAAAAGAGAGCAGGGTCAGATGAGGTATCAGGAGGAAATCTTTCCCTGGGAGGGTGGGGAGGCCCTGGCACAGGTTGCCCAGAGAAGCTGTGGCTGCCCCAGCCCTGGAAGTGTCCAAGGCCAGGCTGGAGGGGGTTTGGAGCAACCTGGGCTAGTGGAAGGTGTCCCTGCCCATGGCAGGGGGATCAGAATTAGATGGTCTTTAAGGTGCCTTTCAACCCAAACCATTCTATGATTCCATGATTCACATCATCCTTGTGACCACTTGGAAGCCGAGCTCCATCACACATGGCAGAGATGATGTTTGATCCCTTCTGAACAGATCCCCTGGGTTTGTGGGTGGTGACAACAACCTCAATGAAAGGCAAACGGTGCAGCCAGAATCATCAACAGCTGTATTTTCATTTATTTTGGGTTCTCCAATCAGCAATAATTCTGTTTTAACAGAACATACTTTTATCAGGATTTTTGACCCTGGATCTTCATTTGGTACAAAGTCAGTCTTGTCCTATGCAACTGCTCCAAATTAGGTCACCTAAAGGAATCCAGCATCTGTGCAATAGTCCAGGTCACACAGCTATTTGTGGAATGGATACTGCACAGTCTTTGTGAGTGCATGATATATGAACTGTATGTATTACCTTGATAAATTGTTTTTAAATATTTCCTCCTTTTTATTAATTGAAGAGGAAACTCATGCATCAATGACATTTTTATGCTGCTTTACACATAAATTATTTCCCTGTGATGTTCATTTTTATTATTATTGCCGATATTATAGCAAATGCATTTTTTTTGCCTTGTAAACAAGATTTTGCTTACAGCTAAATGAAAAGAAGAGAAGTTAATCACGTTGAAATAATAGGTTTAAAAAGGTAATTCAGTAATGTTTGGCTGATGTTTAATCTTCCCCAATAGAAGCCACGCTGAGAGAAATGACAGAAATTCTGCTTTTGTAATTAAACTGTATTCATCACTGGCAGGGCAGCTGAAGGAGAGCTGAAGTGCTGCAGTTCCTGCTGACTCCTGGCACAGCCTTCCAAGCAGGGACTTCAAGGTTTGTTAAGTGACAGTGGTGGCTGCAAGCCTTGAGAAAGAAAAGCATCATCCCAGCTTCCAGTGTAAGAACCTGACACTGTGGTGTCTTCACTGTGCTCCCAGCAGGGAGTGAAGGTTTTTCTGAACCCATTAGAAAAAGTGCCCACCCTCAGACATGCCTAAAAACAGCCCCCATTCTCTCAGCAGAAGAGGAGAAATAATCATCCAAGATATGTCTTTGGGACCTTTTTCCCACGAAAGCTCAAGGTTTCACTCTTACATGTTTTTTTGAATCTGATCCTTAGCCAAGCACTCTGAATCTATCACCTCTAGTTTCAGGTCCGACTGCTCCTCCTTAGCACTTTTGAAAGCAATCCAGGAATGGACAGGACCCAGGAGTCCAAATCAGAGACCACTGGAAAGATCAGAAGGCTTTGGAACTGCTCCACCTCTAAGTCCCCTGCCATAAATCAGCCTCACATTCTCTTCCCGTGCTTGAGGAAGCATTTAGCTCCCAGCTGCTCAGAAGCCCAGTAGATATTTTGGTTTTGTCTTTAGGTTTGCTTTCTGCTCGGCAGCTGGAGGGGCAGTTTGCAAGCCCAGTGGGCAAATGGTGTTTAGTGCGTGAGCTCTGAAGGAAAGTTACATTTCCTTTTTTCCCCTCTGTGGTTTGAACCACCAGCAAACTTCCCCCTGCAGCTCTGGAAAACGTAAACAATCCCTTTGCTGTTGGAAAGCAGCGTGACCAAGCTTTGATTCCTGAATTTCTAGGGAAGAACTGTATCATTCCTCAATGAGAAGATCTGGATGCTGGGGTGGCAGAAGCAGGTCATTTTCTCAAACAGCATCTAATTAAGCAGATTTCTGTTGTTTAGCCAAGCAGATGTATCCATCACTGAACATGAGATGCTGCATCATCCAGTTATAACAGCTTCCAGTTCCTTAAAAATGCAGAAATAGGAAATCTCCCTTGCTTGTTGGCTGGTGCTCTGACCCATGCAGCAGTGAACACTTCCAAGGTAGCAGTAAGAAAATTAATCAAGTAGCTGAGAATGAGCTACTGCAGTGATTCCCCAGCTTTGGGATCTGTGTTTAAAGCATTCCCTAACAAAACAAAAGCAATAGAAGTCTTGATTCTTTCCCCAGGCAGGTTTTCTTTCTCTCCCACCCTCTTTAAGGTCAGATGAACTTTTTCTCAAGGAATTTTAGAGGTGATGAGGTATAAACTGTATTTGATGGAACAAGGAGTCTCTTCCAACAATTCAGGGCCCAGTTTGTTGGTCCCTGCACACAGTCCTGCTTGGAGGTGCAACAGAAGTCACTTCAGAGGCATAAGAAGACAATCATCTGCCCACAAACACTAAGCCTCTGCTTTTCCTCAGGCCATGCTGCAGCCAAACCTCGCTGCTGGTGCCTTTTCCCAGGACATGGCCAGGAGTGCAGCAGAGCCTCTGTTGGGTCATTCCCATCCTGTCCTTATGGCAGGATTCCACACCCCACTGCTCACACCGTGTCCCAGTGTCAAGAACAATACTTGGAGCTTCCTAGAGGTGGCCTACACTTTAATCCAGCAGGACTGGTGAGGACAACCAGCTCCTGGTGTGCCCCATCACCCTCCTGTTACAGTGAACTGGTTCAGAGAGCACTGGGTGCCTGAACCCCACAGATCTCATACCATGCTCACCTGTGCTCACAGGTAACTGAGTCTTCTCCGTGGTCCTACTGGTAGAAAAGAAGTTTTTCTCTCAGTGTGTTAATACTTTCAAACATTTTTACCAAGTGGCTTCAACTGCCAAGTCTCGTGCACACTTCTGGAACTTGGGATAGTTTACACTTGGAAACCACAGCAGTATAAGTGAGGATGATCCCTCATGACCTGTATATTCATTATACATCTGACCAAGGTCTCACAGGATGCATCAACTTTGCTAAATAACAAGAGCCCACAGTGTGTCATGGGAAATGTAGTCTGAACAGAGCAGGGGAGTTTAATGCTCAGAAACTACTCTTTGCCCAATACACAACAACAACTTTCCAAATCAAATACTTATTTTCCAACCCAAACGCTTTTTTTTTTGTCAAAAGTCTGATTTTTCTGTGAAAGAATTTTCTGCTTTTCTCTTTTTATAAAAATGAAAAAATGAAAGTTTATTTTTGCCATCAGTTCAAGAGGACTGACTGGACCTGCTTCTGCCGTGGCTGTTCTTACCTAGAACTATCAGCATCAGCCCAATACCCTGATTGAGAACCACCTAAACTCGCTGCATAAACAGATTTATTTTTTTTAACAGAGTGCTATATATTACTGAGTTTTTACAAAGTTATGAAGATGCTTTTACCGAGAAATATTTGCAAGTTTCAGATGGCTGGCACGTGTGTTAAAGAACATATGATTCAAATAGAAAACCTTTCTTTTTATTGCTGTAACACTAATAAGAGTGCACTTTAATATGCCTTAATGTGTTACTCCTTAATTGACAGCAGATGTTTCCTGAACAGCATTTTTCAGAAGACGTGCTGCACTTCAAAACAAGCAGAAATAAAACCTTACTGTACATACGAGAGCTTCCAAAAACAACACCTCCCCTTGCCAATAATTGTTTATAAAAACAGCATTCTGGATTATTTGAAAATCCATATTAAGTCCCACGGAATATGTCAGAGTAAATCTGATGTTATTTCAACAGAACCTTAACCAAGCCAGTGTTCAAGGTCTCCTTTTGCTTTCCCTCCAGTCTCCAAAACGGGAACCATCACCTCGCCCTTGATGTTGGATCAGGAGAGAATGGGAAAAAGCAGGCAGCTCAATGGGAAGCCAAGTAACCATCTCTCTGGTCAGGCAGAGAACAGTTCCAGCAGAACATGTGGCCCTCTGAAAGCTCATCTGAGGAGCACAACAACTATTTTTTATGTTTGCAGGCAAAATACCCCGAGATTTGAACCTCCTTGTACCCTCCCTGCTGGTGTGACATCAAAGAGCCAGGACAGGCTGGTCCCTGGGCAGGTGGATTCCACAGAGCCAGGCTACAAATGGCAAGGGGTTGTCCTCGATGTGAACAGGATTGCAAGTGCTTCTGTCATCACAGGACAGAAAAAGAGGATGTTTTCCCTCCTTATCCTGCCAAAGTCTTGCTCTGACCCGGAATCAAAGCAGCTCTTTCCAGGTATCTCAAAGCACACAAAGACCTTTCCAGGGACAGAGTTTTCACTGTTCTCAGCACTGTCTCGAGCACTGAAAATGTGTAAATCTGGTTATTAACTGGACATGGGTGCGATTACAAAGGGCTAGAGAGGACTCAAACTATAGAAGAAAAGAGGGAAAAGAAAATAATGCAGCCCCTTTTCCTTCCAAAACCTCTTGGCACTCTGGTCCCACTCTGCAGTGCAGAACCAGTCTCAGAAATGAATTCCTGCCCAGTGCTGGTGTCACTGGTGTCACTGCAGACCCTGCAGCAGGTTCTGTGTGACACAGGACAGGCCACAGTCCATCTGAGCATCAGCTCTGAAGAGCTTCACTTCAAATCCTCTCAGGCATCAGCCAAAGCCAAACATGCTCAGGTGCTAAAGGAGTTGGTCTGAAATCAACTTAATTTGTTTCTCCTTCCTTTGGAAAGTTAATAACATTTTTATTTCCTTAGCCTTAATTTTTAGAATATTTCCACTGTGTGCTGTTGCAGGACAGGTCTGGTGTTGCAGAGCACACACCCTTGTGCTAAATCCAAGTGAGTTGAGCCTGGTGCTGGGAGGTTGTGCCTCTGGAAGCCCCGAGCTCCAGACAGGTCCTGGTCTTGGGGTGAAGGTGAAGGAGAAAGGCCACGTGTTTGGATCCACTGAACAGTCTTTGCAGACCTAATGGCGGCAAAGGCAATAAACAGAAAAATAATCAGCAGCACGAGGCAAACCAGAAAAATGAGAAAAAATATGGAATTTTACTGTCTTCCTGAAAGGAGAGAGAACATAATCAAATTATTGACGGGTAGGGATCAGAGGGTGACCACCCTTTGTAAGCACAGGATCAGCCCCACCAGCCTCGGGAGGCCAACTGATGGCCTGGGAAAATAAAACTTGCAGGATTTACTGCTCTTCTCCCCAAACCCACCCAGAAGCAGCCCCGACAGTGCCCATCCCTCCCTCCCAGGCCAGGGGGGCCGGGCTGTTTGATGTGTGTGTGCTGGGAACATGCTGGGCCTGCTGTGAGCTGCGGGCTGGGCTAACAAATGACAGAATCCTTCAATACAGCCAAGCTGTGGTCACTGTTTATTTATTTTATTATGTAAACAGCCCATCACTATGGGTTATTACAGTCAAGCTTTAAAGGCATTTGATCATTTAAAATGACTTCATGTTATCAGAACTTTTTTTTAAAAAAAAAACCTCGTTAAAATACTAAGTCATTGACAGTGCTTTTTGTTACCCAGCTTATAAAATACAAATCATTAGGGCAATAAATATTATTCATTTAGAACTGATGCAAACCAAATGTTTTCTTTCTTAAAATACCCGTAAAAGTGAAGTTTTATCTTCCATCTGGCAATGCCTCTTATGCCAAAATGTTCTGAGTGGAATTGCATTAATAAGAAGACATCAAGAGAAATATGTTACTTGTATCCTTTAATATGCCTTTGTAAACTGAGATACACGTTGGCCTTCTATCAATAAGCATCTCTACCTGTGGGGTTTGAGAAGGATTAATAGAGAAGAACCATTATAGGATGAAAGGACAGAGCATGCTGGGAGAAAAATGAAAATCAAACATCCACCAGTGCATACACTTCCTTCCAGGATAATATTTAGATTTTATTTTATTTTCTTAATTTAAATATATATATAAAAAAAATAAAATGTTTAAGCTGGTTTTAGATAGCACACATCTGCACTGCAATAAGGCCATTTTCAAAAGTACAGCTCTCAGTGGGATATTTATTTAATTCGTATTGGTTTTGGACCTCAGCCTATAATGAGAAAAGATATGGGCACATGTTAGAGACGGTGGCTGCGACTGGGACTTTTTTGAACATT
Source organism: Neopelma chrysocephalum (assembly GCF_003984885.1). Classification (NCBI taxonomy): domain Eukaryota; kingdom Metazoa; phylum Chordata; class Aves; order Passeriformes; family Pipridae; genus Neopelma; species Neopelma chrysocephalum. Next base: position 1,661,690 of record NW_020897756.1, on the reverse strand, counting down.
AAAGTAGAAAAAGCCTTTGCATGTAGGAAGGGTTTAGTGAAAATTCAATAACTTTTGCTTCAGACACTGTGCTTCAGAGCACTAATAAAGACAAGGGAGAACTGGTGCAGACACTGAACTCACGACTGAGCTGCCTGGAAAATGCCAGCCTGGTCTGCCAGGCATTCCCAGCCTTCCTCTTTGGACACTTTTCAGCTTTCTGTTCAAATTTGATTTTGAAACCAATTTTCCATCCCCCCACCTCGGTCACATCTGAGATGTGCAGGGCTGGTCTCTCTGTGGGTGTGTCTGACCCCACACATCCTTTTCTGTGTTGGTCACAGACACTTTTCAGGTGCCACCTTCCCAAACTGAGCTCAAACTCCTGCTGTGACCACTGGGCTTGTGCCAAGCTGTGTTTGCAGCCTCCCAAAACACAGCCACGGCACCACCGCTTGCCCATGGCACAAACACTGATGGGTTTGTGCCAGATTCAAGAGTTTTGAGAGAGTTTTAGCACATGGGAGAGGGCAGAAGGTTTTCCCCAGGAGGCTGAGGGTCAGCAGGGTCTGTGGGCAATCCACGGGGCAGCTGAGGGTTACTGCATCAGTTCTGCTGCTGCACAAACCAAAACAAGAAGTGAAGTGGGGAAATGTTCCTCATCTGGAGACTGTACATCATTTCCTTACTGCTCTGTTGTGAATCTTACCCATTTTGCTGCACCTTAGGGCCCAATTCAATGACTAAAATTGATTTTTGGTACTTCAGTGGCCATGTGTGGGAACCAGACGTATTATTTTTTTATTGAATACAGCCCTTAGAGCACTGGTTCACAAGCTCTCTTCAGTACACTATAATAAAGTAATACCAACATTTCCCAGCTCTCCATAACTTCATTACTCAGTGTCTCTTTGGGACACTCTTGCCTCTTGCCCAGACTCTTTAATGGACGGTGGGTTTCTTGTCTGATGCTGGGTCTGAAAACCTCTCCATTTTCCCCCTGTGAGTGCCTGTGTGTGTGAGCTGACATGTGTGCACACCTCCTTACATGTGCTCAGCATTATCTGTCACACTCTTCCTGGAAAATCCCACATCCATGTGCCAGTCAGTAAAACACACTTGACTTTCGAGGAACTGTTTTCACTAAAGCAGGATTGGGACCTGCCTGCAGACCCGGGAGTGTGAATGGAAACAATTTCCCTGGGCAGGAATCTCAGCTGACGTGCAGCTGCCCCAGCCCTGCGTTCCTTTCGTTGATGTTTTCCCCAAAACCATAAATAGTCCCTGAAGTCAACACGAACCTTGCCACGAAATGTGGCACAGAGCTGACATCCCTCTAAATGTGGCACAGAGCTGACATCCCTCTAAATGTGGCACAGAGCTGACATCCCCCTAAATGTGGCACAGAGCTGACAGCCCTCTAAATGTGGTACAGAGCTGACATCCCCTTTGGAGCTCCAGCCCAGCACCTCCTGTGCCTCACCAGCCACGTCTCCTGCATCCCTGGCTGCCTTGGCACATCTCCCTCACCTGGGGCAGAGGTTTCCCTTCCCTGTTTTGTGCAATCCCAGGGATGACTGTGCTGGGAGCTGCTGGAGCTCTCCTGCTCTCCAGCCATGCAGCCAGAGCAAGGAGCAACTGTTGCAGGACACAAGACATGTCACCCCCTGATATCCTTCAATGTACTTCTCTCTCCTTCCTGCCACTCCCTTGAGCACCACTGGAATTAACATCCAGAAAAGTTGCCGTAAATTTCTGCCTAAAATTAAAGTCCTGGGAAAGCTGTAGGAAGTTATACCTGGACATGTGTCAGAATTACTCAGGGTTCGATTTTCCTGCACGTCGAGCCCTTCCCCTCCTTTCCCAGCACCACTGAAATCAATGGTTGTTTGTTTTTTGTTTTTGTTTTTTTTTAAATCAAATCTGGGTTAATGACTAAAGGGGTTTTTAAAGATGGAGCAGTTGAAGCAGTGACTGCTGGGGCAGGAGGAAATCTCCTGCAGGTATTAGTCTTGCAAGGCCGGCGTGGCAAAGGTTACTGTGGCGCTCGCCGGGTGGAACGATGATGAAATACTCTGGGAAAAGCAGGTCCCCCGGCTCCAGTGTGTGCATTTGGTGGTCATGGCTATGCACCAGTTGTGATCAATGGGTGGAAAGTCAGGGTCAGGGCTGCAGCAGCCGGAGATGCTGGTGCTTTGCAATCTACCCGGGCCCCAACCAAGGGGCTGAGTTTCCACAATTCATTTATCATAAACCAGCGATTTGCAAATGTTAGCACTTTTCCCACACATCATGAGCCCTGATGGACTTTAATAAAGGGGAGAGAGAGGGAGAAGAAGAGGGAGGGGGAAGAGAGAGAGAAGAAAACCTACATAATTAAATAAAGTTCTTAGAATGGCTTTAATTGCAAAAATGTTACCTTTTTGGAAGTAATTGCTGTACAGATTTTATTTATTTTCTAGTTTCTGTTTTTTTACATTGGTTTAGCACCAGTTAATTAGCCAGTTGTCTCTCTTGGTGGGTTTTGTACCTCTCTCTTTTACCATTATGACTACACAGGAATGATTTTCCAGTTTGCTTGACTCAGGTAATCATTAAAATTTGACTGCCTGCATTAATTTGATTCCTACCCTGCTTTTAAGCTAAAGACCTCTAAAGGGAAGGGATGGAAAAGAAGAAGAAACTGTAAACAAAGCTTCAAAACATATGAGAGTGTGAATGTGCAAAGCCCAACTGTGCAGATTCTCAGAGAGATGCTCACAAGAGTCACTGGCAGGTGTCACCAGCCGGGTTCAACACTTCCCACTTCTAGGAAGTCCTTCTCTGGGTCTGGCCTATCTCCAGTCTATAAACACATAAATCGGCTGAAAGAATGAAATCTGTAGATAGTAGAAGGGACAAGAGTTGACACTTTTCACTCATATCAATGACAGCATCACTTTAATGTGATTTTCCAGGTGTCTTTCTCTCCAGGCTTGTATTCTGCTTTCCAGAGTGAGCAACAACAGAGGTTTCAGTTACAGGGATAAAACACTGGGAGCTGTGATTATCAGATTTTCTCCTAGTGTTCTCCTAGGTTTTCTCCTAGGAAGAAGTTGTTCCTCTCACTGAGTGAAGAAATCAGGGGGTTTAGATCAGTCTGGATTGTTTATCCTGTTTCATGCAGCTTTGCCAGCTCATCTACCTGTCTGCATCCCTATGCCACTGTCTAATGCTGATTACCAGGCCAGCATGACCCTGTTCTGCAGTTCTCAGAGCTTCCTGACCAACCTCTCAATGCCTTCTCACTGCCATGCCCTCCGAAGGGCACGGCTGTGGCTCAGAGGAACTGCTGCCATTTTCTGATTCATGGGCGCAATGCCAGAGTCAGGTACCAGAAATGAAGAGAAGGGGCTGGGGGGAAGAAGCCATTAAAGTGTCAGATCCATCTATTCAGCCTGTAAGAAATTTCTGCTTCTTAAAACCCCAAAGAGCCACCTTGGACTGGGGGTGGCATCAATGCCAAGCTCCATCTTTAGGGTTTGATGCCTTAAAGCCCTTGCTGGCACTATAAACTTGTATGGCAGCATTGCCCATCACTTGTTCCTTCCATTATTCTCCCAACTGCTCAGAAGCCCAGGTTTAACCCCCTCAGCATTTCAATCCTCGGAGCTGCAGGTTTCTCCCAACCAAACCCCTCCTGGGTCAGTGCCCGTGCTGGTCACGGTGCCCCTCCCGTGGTGCCACCAGCGCTGGGTAAGAACCTTCCCCACCTCCTTCCCAGCTCGGGCCATGGCCTGGGGTGGTGCTGGGGTGAGATGAACCCGTCTCACACAGCAGCTGAGCAGTGTAGATCCCTCAGTGCATCTTCCCTTTAACACATCCCTTTTCTTCATGACCTGCTGCCAAAATCTCTCTGTTAATGTTTCCACCGCCATCGACACCACACAAGAAAAGTGTCTTTGTTAACACATTTAGGGCCTGCTTTTAATTTCTACAGTATTCCCTTTAATAACAATGTCTAATTAAAACATCTGTTAAAAAGTCTGTAACATTAACTTTACAGGGAGAATTTAATAGAATTATATTTGAATTGCAGCCATTTAACGGGTTTCCTAATTAGGCTGTTGAGTTTTTATTTTTTTTTAGCAAAAACATTGCACAAATTAAAATCAGGCCCAGTTTTTTATTATTATTATTACAACACAGAGTGTGGTCAAAGGGAGGCAGGCAGTATGTGATGGTGTGTGAAGGGTGAAAAAACCCAACACAGCAACTGGGGACTGAAACACTAAAATGCATAAAATGAAACAAGTAAGAGACGATGTTTGAAAGGGGGAGGGGACCAAGAGACAAGCAGGGAAAAATTCTCTGGCCTTTTATTTGCACGGTTCATTTTCAAACAAACCCCAGTGAGTATCTCCCTATTTATCTGCCCCCCTTCCCTACCCCCTCTCTCCTCTCCCCAGATCTCACTGTCTCCATCTGGGAGGAAAGAGGAGAAGAAGCCTTGAAAAAATTTGATTCATGCCAGGTTTGTGTTTTCCCACATTTCAGAAGCTTGGAAAGGTTTGTTACTAGACAAGGTTCTCTGCAGATCCTGAGGGCTGAGTGGCTTCTGTAGAACTTTGCACCCACTGAGTGATCAACTTGCCCAAAGTACAGAAATACAGAACCTTCAGGACTTGCAGGAGAAGCTGCATTTCTGGGCTTTCAAAGGCAGGATTTGTCAAACATTTTTTAAATACAAGGAAACCACCGACTGAAGTTTTAGTTGTGGAGGCAACAGATCTTCCCGTTTAGGTGAAAACCTCCACTGCTCATTATTAACCTGTTCTAAACCAAAATGAAAGCTAATGACAAAAAACCAGGTATGTCACATGGAGAGGATGGAGAGTAATTGCTTTTAAATCACACATTGCAATTTGATCATGCCAGGATCAAACTGAAATTATACTATTTTCATAGCAGAGTGGTGATTTCCCAGGGAGATGGGGGCGTTTTTGTGTCCAGAATGAGATGCAAGAAAACAATACAGTTTTACTCTTCGACATAAATATTTCATATGGCTCTCAACAGATGCTAAAGTCAGTGCCTGTACAAACATCTTGGGTGAAATCCTGGCCTCTGAGTTGTCAGCAATAAAACTCTTATTGACTTCAGAAAGGCCAAGACTTCATCTTTTGTCTCTAAATTGAACTTACAGTTGTAGTGACCACTGGCAACGGGAAACTCACTTCAAAAGAAGGCTCTGACAGTTGGACACTTATCTCCCACTGATCTAAACTATCTCAATCTCTTTTTGTTTCCCAAGAAAACTTGGAAATCCCATTGAGAGTAAGTTCATCAAAATACTTCTTTTGTTCTTCTGATTTACAGCGAATCCAAGGAAGAACACAACTCCCTGAAGGAATTGTCAGTACGTCACAGGCCAACCCCAGACAGAAAGGGCAGGTCTAGTAGGAGAAAAATAACAACAAAATGTTCACAACAAAGAATAAGAAATGCATTAGCACTCATTCAGAGACCCGGGACACTGGTGATGCCTTTGATCTCCTCTGCTCTGCCATATTGCGTTGCTTTTGTGGCTTTTGGACTTGTGACATAAGTTAGAGTCTATTTGGGTCTTGTGGCAACAATCAGGACTTTTCTAGACCAAATATCTATTCTTTAGTGGCTGTGAGGGGTCTTTCTTCATCACCAAATTATCTGTTTCAGGCCTATATTTCCTATGCCCACCATTCTGCAAATTCTTTCTTTGCAAGAGAAGAATCTGCCTGGAATTCAGATGTAAATACCAGGTCCAGAGTCCAGAGGATGGAGTCCCTTCCCAACAGTGACACAAAGGAACACCCAGCCCTTGCAACCACTTAGAAAGTTCCTCAGAGGGCATTCTCCAAAAATGCCTTTCTTCACAGAGGAGGAAATTTGCAGGGTGCTTCCCACAAACATTTGTGGTCACCAGGATTCTGTGAATGCCCCATCCAAGAATGAGCTGCAGGAGCTTTGCAGGACAAAGCTGTACACAGGAATTACCACAGGACCCTGGGCAATGTGTTTGCTGTGTACTCAGAGCCTCAGGGAATAAAGTTGTTTTGGAACAAACCCTCCAGAATCTGCCTGGGTGTTGGTGGGGAGAGGACATTTTGGGAGTTTGGAATGGCATTACACATTTGTGGAGTGGAAATTACAGTTCAGTGTGTGGGCATCCTTGATTGGACAATCTTTCAGCTGATGGGTTCTTCTGTTCAATTACTATTAAAATTCATCAAATGGAACAGAGTGGTTTTAATGCCCGTAATTGTTGTACAAAATGCTCTGTAATTGGTCTTACAAATGAAGCTGAAGAGCAAGATCAAACTCCATTGAAAATGAATCTGTCTTTCCACTGCGGAGTTCAAGAGTCACTTCGAAAATCCATTTCATGGGGAAGTGTTTAGCCAATTCCAATTCTGGTTCGTTTTGTGTGACAGTTTTTATTTGCTTATTTTGGCCTCTCGTATGCAAATGAAACTGCCAACTTTTGAACTTGTTTCCACGTGCTCCTGTAAACCCAGCCCTGCAGTCAGGCAGCAGCAGGCAAACTTCAAAGCCCCCTCAGGTGCATTTTAGGTGACATGGGACGTCTGGCACTTGGACAGTGTGAGGTGAGGAGCCAGCAGGTCTGTGTCTGGCAGAGGAACCAGTTTCATCAAGTCTTGCCAACCTCTGCTTGGTGGTTTTTTTTAGGTGGGAGGGAGTCATTTTTACCCTGGAATGGTAAGAGGGGAGGCAATCTGAGAGATGGGGAATTGAGCAGAAGGGGAGAAATTCTTGTGCTGCTTTTGCCACCCAAAAGCAGCATAACCTGGAACTACACTATTATTCAAGGAAGTGGGAAAGCAAGCAGGACATTTAGGGCATTGCTCTTACTTGGTGCTCCACAAAGAATTCATTGAATCTTCTGCTCTGAGATATCCTAAATTTTCACCCAGAAGCTTCCCTGAACCTTGAGTTCGGGGGGGGGGGAAGGAGATGATCTTTAAGGTCCCTCCTGACCCAAACCATTCTATGACTCTCTGATTCTGTGATGGAACATGACGGATTTAACCACGGGAACCAGAGTGTCACAAGCTGATATTTAATTCTGCCTTCCATCTCTTAAAGACTCCAGACAAAATCCTCTCTCTGGGCCCTCTCCAAAGCCACCTTCTCTCTCCCTCTACCCCTCATCCCAACCAAAAATTTCCGGGTTCCCAGCACTGATTCTGGAAAGCACAGCTTATTGGTCATGCTGCTGTCAGTTCTTTTCTGCTTTGTCTATTCTCAAAGAATTAAAAAGAGGGCTCAGAGGGGATCACTCCTCTTTGTACAGTGAGTAAAGAGCTTTCTGTGGCACCTCTCCATGGAATGAAGTGATGGCTGTGGAAGAAGAGCAAACCTGAACTGAAACTGAAAAAAAAAAAAAACCAAAATGAGAAAGCTACATGCTACTGTCCCAAACCCATTTAAAAGACACAAATCCCTCCCTGTGTTCCTGCCTTGTTACCAGGGCATGTTATTCACACACACACACACTGACTCTGTCATCATTAATCTGCTGAGGGCGTGTGGGAGAGAAGTTGAGCCCGGCAGCTCCTGGGGAGAACAGAGGAGCTGAGCACAGGCCCCGTGTCTGGGTGTGCTCCCCGACGTGCAGGGAGCTGGGGGAGAACAACGGGGCCTAATTAAACTGCAAGTGTAAATAAATAGAGCGAAATTTCAGATTACATCCAACAAAATTAAGAAAAGGTCATGGGCAAGGCTGCATTTTTTTTAAACCTCCCAGCTCTCTTTATTAAATGGGATTGCTTCGTACACACTCAGCACTAATTGGATTGCGGGTTATTTTGTTATTTAGGTGGGGGTGGGAGAGAGAACAGAATAAGGGAGGGTGGAACACACTCCTGATGGCATCAGTTTTGTCCTAAAATAGCTGTTAGTCAGCATCCTGACCTTTTCTTTCCCCACACAAACCCTGAACAAACACCTTGATTTTTCGCTCGGGATTTTTGTTGCAGATAAGCAATTCCATTGTGGTCGGATCCTCTGGTGCCGTTCCTGGGATGTGTTTGTGTGTGTGTGTGTGCATTTACAGCCAGGAAATGTCTGTGAAGCTGCAGGAAAGGCCCTAATTGTAATTAAATCTGCCTTCTTCCACATCCCTGTGCCCCTGCCTGTGCAGGCTGAGGTGCTCAGGTGTGTGCTCTTAGTCAGGCAGTGAAACCACAGTGAAATGAAGGAGTTGTGCTACCAAAGATATTTCAAATGTCTCTGTTTTAAAGAAGGCACAGCAGAGGTTTCTCTCTGAAGGGCACATCTTGGGGGGCTGGAAAGGTTTGGGTGGAGCATCTGGAGCCAATGCCAAGCGGTGCCCGAGACCCTTCTTTCCTCACCTGGTGGGCACAGGGCAAAGAGAAGAGGAGCAGGACTCAGGGGAGCTGCGTGGGAAGGTATTCCTGCCTGAGCTGCACCTTCCTTGAATTCCCAGGGTGGGAAGGTATTCCTGCCTGAGCTGCACCTCCCTTTCATTCCCAGGACACGGCACAGGGCAGCAAGGGGGGCCCTCAGGGCCACGGCTGCTTTCATGTTTGCCGACCCCCTGGGATTTGTGCGGCTCAGCACGGGCTGTCAGGGGGCTGAGGAGACACCCACACATCCTCCCTTCAAACAAGGGCCCTTTCATCCCCCTGCCCGGGGATGGGCGGCCCTGCAGCCCCTTTGTCCTTTGCAGAAGGTCTCCTTGTCCCCCCCCCCCCCCCTCAGCTTCCCCCAGCTGGAAAAGACAAAAACAAGCCCAAAGGCTGAAAGCTGAGGTGGGTGTAGAGCAGAGCAGGGAAAATCAGTTCATCGTTCATGGGGCTGCCAGTGCTCGGAGTCCCCCATCCCTCACTGGCTGGGTGACACCCAAATGTCTCCTTCTGGGGGGAGAAACCTGTCCAGAAAGGGCAGATTGCTCTCCTTAGGGTGACTCCTTGAGCTGGGCTGGGCTGTGCTCCATGGATCTGCTGGAGGATCTGGAGCAGAGCGAGGTCCATGGAGGTACCAGTGGGCGCATGGTCCTGCCCTGCTGCCGTGGGGTGGCTGTGCTTGCACAGGTCCCAGGCTCCTTCCAGAGAGAATGTCTTTTAAATTGCACAACTGATGGGTGAATTGACAGTCAGAGCTGGGAACTTGCACCTGGGAGAAGTCCTGGAAATTTCTGAGTTTTCAGTCTAAAGTAATGAACATTGGTTTTTTGACTGAAAGCTAAAAGATTTTAAGACAAACACATTCCATATTTTGGTGAGGAAAACCACATATACTCCCTGATTCTGTGAAACCTGGTCTGGCTAAATCAGCTTAAATAGATCTACAACAGATCCAGACCAAGAATGAGTAAATCCTAATGTTCCACTGTGTAAATAAAGACCAAATTCATGTTGCCTGTATCTGTGGCAAGGGAGCCCTGTTATGAAAAGCATCACCTAACTGAAATCCAATTTTCCGTTGAAACAACCATTTTGATTTCAATTTTTAGGTTGTGCTAGTAATTTCTTCGGGGTCATTAAATCATGAGTTACTTTGTATCCACAAATAGATCATAATTCTACTTATTCATTAATTAAAATTATCCCTGATTTTCTTTCAGCAATTAGTTTTTTGCTCAGAAGAATCTGAACATTTTTAGTCATCTCCCTGAGCCAGCACCCAGGGAGCTGTTTCGGTCAGGCAGCATCGCTTCTTTTCTGCTTCTCGTGTAACTAAACAGCGAGCTGAGAATTGCTTTAGCTGGAACTCGCAGGGATATTGCAGTTTACCGTCTGCAGACTCATAACTGAATTGCTGGTAACACAGATGAGGAGATAAATAGCTTTCTTTGGATCAAAATTCACCTTCAAAGTGAAACAAAAATTACGGACTGATTTGAGCCTATTTTAATGACAATAACAACAAAAGGAGGCAGATTAAGGTCTTTAGCGGGGAGTTTGGGGGGAAACTGGGATTGCTAGAAACAGTTTCTAAGATCGATTGACTTGAATAATACTCTGGGACACAGAGAACAGAGAGAGATGATGCCTGAAGAGAATAAATCAAATATCTTACGGCATTTTAGGCATTCTTTCCTTTCCTAGACACTGCTTTTAGTTTCCAGAAATATGAACAATTCCAGGCAAGCAGAGAATAGCCTGTTCATTTCCCCCCATGATGAATAGTTGCACGTTAGCCTGCTCATTTAATGACAGCTATATATAGTGTGTATAATAAATCAGACCCCAGCACACAAATGCCTTCTGTTTACCTTTGAAATGCTTCCTTTTTCTTTTTTTCCCTGAGAGTTGTGATTGTTGCAGAAGTCTGATGAATCCACCTACATGTACAGGGATCTGAAGGACAAATTGCCACAAGCTTTTGGTTCAGTGAGGTCCCTCGTCCTGCCTGACATCCCGAGACCCCAGAGCCTCACAGGACCCGAGTCTGCACAGGCTCTGGAAAATGAGCTCAGTTCAGAGAGAATCTTAGTCTGAGCTTTGCATGAAAAGTCTCATTTTAATCAGGGATCTCAGTCAATTAGTTTGATTATTGCATTATAAACACTTGTCAACTTTTATAATATGTGCCTTTGAAATACGATGCCTGAACTCATCAGCCCCTGAAATAGCAGATTTTTAACCTGAAGTACACTATGACTTCTCTGTATGGTAATTAACCACTTAGAGTTTATATATATATATTGCTGTATACATATATAGTATTATATATATACATGTTGCTACTTGTTGGATGAAAATAACCAATGTTTACAAACAACTTGAGATGTTTCACTTCCAAGAAAAAACACAGATCCCTTTTCAGTTTAAATATTAGCAATTTTATCTGGGCTGGAAGATGCACGTTTCAAGTAATTCTCTCCTACCCTGAGTCACACCTGCCACTTCCCAGCTAGCTGGTGTAGCACTAATAAGATGATCTGATATCCCACTTCCAAGACGAGAAATTCCCAGGCTGGATTCCTGCTGGATGTCAACCCCCAAAGTATTTTTCTCCAAGGAGGAAAATAAGCAATTTCTATATTTTTTTTTCCCTTTATTTTGGGAAAACTTTCCATGCAAAGAAATGCAGCACAAACTATTGAGAATTGCTGAAAGACACAGAGATTATGGATATTTTTATAGCCGCGAAGTCACTCAAATGGCTTTGTCTCCATTTCACTGTTTGGCATAGATCACTTATTGTGCACATGTTTTCAGATGGAAATGCTGAATTAGACTATGGTGAAATGGATAATGCAGCCCTAATGCTGGCATGAGCTAATAAGAAAACAGCAATGAATCCACTGCTGCAGATTGAAGTACATGCATTTCATATTATTACTCAAGGCTTGTCTCTCCGATTAGATGATTGCATAACCTTAATATTATAAATCTTGCATGATGTGAATTGTTCAGCTGTAACCATAATCAGTTTTTACTAAGGTGGCATTTCTGTCATCTTGTTAAACACAAACATTATGTATGTGCTAGTCATAATTTTATAACAGTTGCTTTTAGCTGGGGAAGGCTTTGTCAGTCAGGAGATGCTGTTTAGCTCAGATATGCAGTGCAAGTACTTAAAATGCTCATAATGTCAGTATTTGCTTCAGAAAATATCACTTTGTAGATCCTTTAATTTTCTGAGTGTAAATTTCTCTTCAGAAGAAATGGAAAAACTTGCAAGCTTTTAGACAGAACTCTCTAACAGCCACTTTTCTGATCTTCCAAGAACTGAGTTTACTTAATCAAGTGAAAATGGCCACACACTCCACAGAAATCGTGGCATGCTGTCACTCTTCCAGTGCCACTGCTGAGCTCTGATCTTCCACTTACTTATTCCAGCCCAATTTTCCACGGAGGGAACGTGGCCAAGCTCCCCACGTGTAAAGTACCAAAGGCAGGGCTCTCTGGGGACCACCCTGCTGCCAGGATTGAAGGGTTTAACACCCACCCTATAAACCTCAGCCAGGTTCTCTGCTCCCATCCCTTCCCTGGGCATTTCTGCAGCTGGAGCTCACAACCAGGGGATAAATTCCAAGGCACTCCATGGAAGAAGGGGACACAAATGGTGCGGATCCACTGCCTTTGTGCAGAACCTGGGGATTATTTAGTCCAGCTTATCTCCTTGACAAATTTATTGGCTTCATCAGATGCTCTGTAGAAAAAAGGGGGAAAAAGCAAAATCCCTGCCTTGTTTGGGCAATGGACACTTTCCTATTTTTCACTGTAGATCTTGTGTTGAGATAGTCTTTAACAGGGAGATAAGGGCAACACGAGCACTTCCACATGCCAGCAGGGGCTGGAAGCCCTGAGACTGCATAATCAGGGAACCAGGAACATAAAACTAGAGCTGCCTCCCCTCTCTGGCTCAGCCTGGTCCACACCCAGGTGTTCGTGGGCATCTGGGGGTCTTATTGTACATGACTCCATGAAGGTAAGAGAGGGATGGCTTGGGTGGCAACCCATCCCTCAGGAAACCCCATCCAGTGATTCTCCACAATGCTCTGTTAGCTGCTTTACTATGCTGAAACTCTGACACCAGAGAGGCTTTCTCACATGGTTGGGAGGGAAAAATAGTTTTTAATATCAGATTTAAAAAAAAAGAATGTATGGCCCCTATAAACTGTTAAACTTCACTTTATTGATCATAAATCTGTGTTTTGCTCAATGCAAAAGTTTTTCATCTTGCACAGAAAAATGCTGAAACAGCTACAAATGTCAAAAACACAAAGTTTTCTCTCCTGGACAATTTATATGGAAGTTATTGGATTTTTTTTTTTCTTTTGTTTAAAAGCACTCTTACCACGCTGCAGTCGCCCACTGGGTTAGGAGAAATTGCCTTTCAGTGCCAAGCTTTGTTCCTGTCCTTCATTGATAGGAAGAGACCTGAAAAATAAAGCAAGGGTGTTAAGTCTCTTCTATATACCACTAGGGACAGAAGGGCTGAATTGGCTAAGAGATCCAAGCAATGGGAATGAGACCTCAATAATATCAGAGGAGGAGATATTCCTTTGCAAAGCCACTGCTAAAGTAGGGCACGGGCAGCAAAAGTGCTACAGAGCAGAGCAAACACATCACCCTGAGACTCCTGCCCAGGTCCACACACAAACACAGTGGCTGTGCCAGTGCAGGATGGCCAGGCCAGGCCCCAGGGAGACATTGCAGGGAGTTAATGTGGCCCTTGGATGTGTCCCCCTGCTCTGTGACCAAGGGCAGGGTCCCACCAGCGTCCCAGCCTCTGTCCCTGCACCTTGGGACCGAGAGATTAACAGCCCTGTCTTGCTATTAATGATCTGCAAAAGCTGTGAAGGTGCAAAGCAGGGCAAAGAAATCTTGATTTATTAATGGCAAAGCAGAAAACTGGAAGGAAAAAGTGGAAGAAAAAAATTCCAGACCAGCCAAGGGTGGTGTCGAGAGAGATTTACCCCGTTGTATCATGCATTTAAAATGGGTCATTTCAGCTAAGGTAGTTCTGTGTTAGCACACTGAATATATTTGGTCTCCTATATTTTTTTTTAATAATAAATCCCATCCAGGAAGAGGAATAATAGGAAAAAGGATTTATTTTTTTTCATCCCGCTGTCCAAATTACAAGAACTGTGCTTTTCCCTCATAACCTGGAAGCCCCCTTTTTCTGCTTGTTCTCCATCACATGGTACAACAGGTCTCTGTGCTCCACTACAGTGGTCAGCATCTCCCTAGAGATAATGGACTGGATCATCAGCTGGATGCAATGCTTCTATTTGGTCATAAATCACGATGGGAATACAGTAACCAAAAGCCATGAAATATGAAACCACATAAATAAAGGAAGGGAAGGACTGTGAATTGTCTGGGGAAATCTGTGCAAAGAAAGGGAGGAGGGGAGACTTGCACTGTTGGAGGAACCACGACAAATATACATCCTGATTTTAAAGTTAAACTGTTGCTATAATTATTTAAGATTGGCCTTCTCCTGTGTCTCACAGGACGAGGCTTTGTTCTCCTTTCCGCTAATTTCATGTGCTTTCTGTTCCTCTTGGCCTTTGTTTTGATTTCTGTGCTTTTCCCACTTCGAGTAGTTCTGTCTACAAATACCCCTGTTATTTCATCACCCCTACCAGCACACACAGTCCCCAGCTCCTGGACACTTTCTTCTTCCTTAGCCTCTGTTCTGTTCAATTCACACACTTTTTGTCACCAACCCGAGAACTCCAAACAGCTCCTACAGGGAAAAGCACAGGTCAGTCAAGCCAAGGATTTTAGCTCTCATCCACATCCAAAAGGTGGGGTCCAAGCACACCTACATGTTCAATTAAACCAGAAATGTCAAATCCTCCTTCACAGCTGTCCAGCCTTCACCACTGTGATCAAGCCCACAGTTTAGGAGATGCAGTGAACAAAATTTGGCAGATTGACCTATTAGGAGGAAAAATATAAAGAAAAGGAAAACAAAATATTGAAAAGTTTAAAAAAAAAGAAAGAGTGTTAGGACTCTTGGATGGGAATCCTCAATGCTAAAATTTTGCTTAATCTTGTAGGCAGAATTTCAACCTTTAGGTTTATTAAAATGAGGGCAAGGAATCTGTCACTTGTTCTCCATCAGTAACTGGAGCAAACCTGTATGTCCATTCCATTGTGGAAAGAGCTCTGTTTTCCTCAGCACCACTGCAGATATACCAGGTAGTCTAAAACACCCTGGGATTTATAATTTGAGAGCAGTTATTTTATATATGTCAAAAGCAGTGGCTGATCCTGCAGTCCTGAGGCTGCTCCCATGTGACAACTCCAGCACTAAACACTTCCAACACTTCCTCCCCAAACTGCCCCCATTGGTTCCCTCATCCCTGGGATCCAACACCGGGTGTTTCACTCAGCTGAAGGACCCTATTTAAAAAATATTATTCCTGTTGAAACATGCATGATAAGATTTTTAAAACATTTCATTTTTGCTGACCCTCTTGGATTTTAGCTTACCCTTATGGACACAGCTACATATTCACATAGGTGATATTTAAGATGTGACAAACTCCCACTTTTAGTGGTTTGTTGTTATGCTCAGTTCAGCTTCCTCCTAATAAACTAAAGCATCTATGAGGATTTTTACCAAGGGTGTAATTTTATTTTCTATAATAACACAAATCTACCTGTTTGGTGATGTGTGCATATTAGAAGACAGTGTGAGGCTTTGATTTGAACCACGTTTAAGAGGTACAGGTAGACCTGTGTTTATTTTGGATCAGCTGCTTTGCTTCAGCTCTGCAGTGCAGTTAATAAATGCTGCAGACTGCTCTTTCAGAGCTTATAAACTTAGCAGAAATAAAAGAAACTAAGGGGTCTGACAACTGAGTGAAGCTTATAAATGCCACTGAAAGCCTTTGGGGCCCCAGCTCCTGGGGAATATATCAGAGCCCCTTCAGGGTTTATAAATTCTGCTTATTTACTGGCAGGTTTCTCTCCTGACCATAAAAACCATAGGTCAAAAAGGATTGCTAGATGGGAAACATGAAGCCTAGCTTTCACTTAACTCCAACTTCTTCTTTCACAAGCCTGTGCAGCTCATCAGCAAACTGTGGTGTCTGGTGCTGGGTGTCACACTGAGTCCCTCATGGGGAAAGCACCTGCAGCTCCTGACGTGATCTAGGACTGGTCCCCTGCAGGAGTGAGCTCCTGGCTCCTGTTCAGATTCTGTTTGCTAGCTCTTCACACTTTACAAGCTGGAGAACTGTGCCAGGAAGCTCAGATAGGACTGCTCTGGGGTCAGTGTTTTAGAAGCACATGGGTAGGTTGAGCTGCTTCTACAGTAGGGGACGAGCAGGACCAGCCCAGTGTCTCTGCTCACCTCGTGTCCCCCCCTCCCTGGGCAGGCTCCCAGCCCCCCAGGTTGTGAATCCAAACTGCTGCTTGCTTCCCCTCTGCAAACCCATTTCCATCTCAGCTTCAAGGAATTTGGGCTCATGAATAGACCAATTTGTTTGTAGGAACCCAACAAGCCCCCCACCAATTCCGTGCTCCTGAGTGTCGTAGGCAGGCATCCACCTTCCAGGAGGAGGAGGAAGCACTGTGAGCACGTCAGGTCCCTTCTCAGCATCCTGATCCCAGTTCCATTCTGCTGCTCCCACTGCCTGACAAGCTGCTTTAATGGATGGGCACTGGCCTCCATGCAGGGGTTAAATGTAAAACTTCCCGATGCTTCTCTTGTCAGAGTTAAAAGCTTTTCACGTCTGTGTTAATGTTTCTTTTTTTTTCCCCTCCTGTCTGCTGGCACCCATGACAAATACTACATCTTGCATTGAGTAGCAGTATATTGAATGGCTGGCAGAGGCAGAATAAGGCACCTGTAATTTATCTCCGGGAGTTTGGGTTGGATGACACTGCTGGGAACAGACGGGGGCTCGGAGCTGTCACCTGATTACTAATTCTAGGATTTCTCCTCCGAGAGTGAGAAGGAGTGAGCTGGG
Source organism: Neopelma chrysocephalum (assembly GCF_003984885.1). Classification (NCBI taxonomy): domain Eukaryota; kingdom Metazoa; phylum Chordata; class Aves; order Passeriformes; family Pipridae; genus Neopelma; species Neopelma chrysocephalum. The sequence continues at coordinate 1,645,261 of NW_020897756.1, read as the reverse complement.
ATGAAGGGTACAAAAAGCAAATCAATAAACAGGTTAGTGTTTGCATCATTATTAACACTCGGGCTGTCAACACACCCATTGAAACTATCGCTCAGGGCAGGCTCCGATTTAATGGTCAGTGTAACAGATTTACTGTAAATGTTAGCTAAGGCAGGGCAGGGGGGGGGACCTCATTGACAAATAACAGGGATTTCAGGGGGCTGAGTGAAGCCCTCTCTGTGTGTCCATAAATAATGCCGGGATTGCCGGGTGCGGGCGGGTGGTTTTCTGCAGGATTTCTCGGGGGGGGCTGTGGTGTGTCCCTCGGTGCTCCCCTTCCCTCCCCAGAGTCCCTGCCTCCCCGCCCTCACAGGCAGCAGCTGCACATCAATTAAATCACCAAGGGAGCTTTGATCTTGGGAACCCCTCACAAACCCCTTAATAGCCCGGAGAAGGGAGGGAAGGAAGGGTGACTCTGCCATCTCCACACTAAATTAGCCTGTGACAGGAAAGAGCTTTAAATGAAGTTGGGGTTTATTGTCTTTACCCAGCTGACGAGCTCCTGCCATTTTCCCTGTTCCCTGGAAAAAGTCACCTTTGCAGAGGTTTCCTAGGAAAGCTCCTGGTTCTGCCCCTTCCCTGGTGATCTGTCCTCACACTTTCCCAAGCAACACACAGCCGAGCAGCTCTGAGCAGAATAAATGAATGCACGATCAAGTGTCTCTGCTTAAATTACTGATGAAATGATAAATCTGCTGCAGAGTAAATTGGCTGAAGACGAATCTTTCTGAGCCCTGTCGGTGCTGCCACTTTTTCAAATGAAAACCCTCATAAAGGAATTAAACTGCTTAAAATGAAAAGTATCTAAATTCAAGTAGCTTTCGCAGTGGAGGGTTTCCCAGATTGCAGTGTCATCCCAAACTGATCCTTCTCCAGGAACACTCTGCTGCCTTACTTGCTTGTTTTAAATGGTTCCCACATGCACATTTATAACAGTACATCAATCTCCAGGTAACTGTTTTCACTCACTGCTGCTGCCAGGAGAAGGAGGGACCCAGAGGCCGAAGCCTCAGAGTGTCAGATGGACTAGCCACGTGCAGCTCTCCCTGGCCCCAGGGCTCTCACCCTCTTGGAGATTTGAGGCTAATGGCAAAATATGAAACACTGGAGCTCAGTGTTGATATTCCCAAATGACATCTTCATCTCCTGTCCTTCAGACAGACGCCTCAGGAGCTGCCTCACTCAGTGTTTTGCACAACAGGGTAAATCCCCTGTGCTCCAGGGTTAAGGAATCCTTGGGAATGCCCACTCCGGTTGAACTCTGCCTTCAGAGCATGGACTCAGGACAGAATCAAAGAATGTCAGAAAGCTCCTGAGCATGTCCCAGTAAAGTAATTTCAATTGTCTCTCATAGGAAACTTCCACCCAGAGAACTGCAGAGACCCAGCAGGAGCCCAGAGCAGAGTCTGAGGCCGTTTAGAGCCACATCTCTGCAGGCACAGACCAGTCACAGAGCCCTGGGAGGTGTGAAGTTGGTCACCCAGGAGGACTCTCGGGAGCAGCACAGCTCTGTCTCTCCCTCACTCCAGCCTTCACCTTGGCTATGAGGGTGTCTCCAGATGCCTTTTCTGCTTATCTGCCCCAGTGATGTTGATGAGCTCTGTCATTAGTGCTGCCACTCTTAGAACACACAATACAGTGGGGACAGGCTTCTCTCAGCCCTTAATTTAATCAGAAACAAGCCCAAGATGAAACTCATGGAGCTCATAGAGAGAGTCCTGAATGCCCTTCTGCCAGGAAAAGTCCTGCCACAGTGGCAGAGGATTAACCTGCTCACACCAACACCTCTGGGACAGGTCATGCCCCACCTGCAAGTGCCTTCCACATTTTGTGACTTGCATTATTTTCTGGGACCCCAAACTCTTCCAAAGGACTGGTCAGGAATCACAGGTTTAGTAGGGCATGGGGTGATGCAGGCAAGGCTGTCTGGTGTTGCAGTTTGTAGCTGCAAGTTTTGAAACCCTCCAGCATCTGGCTCAGAGCCCAGCAATGTGGATCTCTGCTCACATTACTTGATTTTGTGGTGTTATGTTGTGGTTCTACCCCAGATCTCCTGAGCAGATCTGGTAACTCTGTCCACTGTGTGGGGAGACCTCACATGGACATCCCAAAAGTGCCTCTGAGATAACCTGGGGCTGTGCCATCCCCTCACACAGTCCAACCCTCAGCCCTGCACAGGCCCATCCCCAGCAGTCCCACCCTGTGCCCCAAAGGATCATCCAAACCCTCCCTGAGCTCTGGCAGCCTCAGGGCTGTGCCCACTGCCCTGGGCAGTGCCCGGCCACCCTCTAGGGGAAGAACCTTTTCCTAATATTGAACTTAAACCCGCCCTGACACAACTGCAGTGCTGAGCTCCTCTCCAGAGGGCACATCTGCTTTGTGCCACAGAGATATCAGCTCAGCCTCCAGGCTTCCTGGGACTTGCAACGTTAGAAACTCAAAAAAACAGCTGCAGCAGCTGCAAAATCAGCACTAACGTGTTTCGGTTTGATTTTGATTTTTAAAGGGCTGGTGGCAAAGGGAAGCTCTGGAGCCTCTCTGCGGAGCTGAGCTCTAATTCCTGCAGAAGAGAGCAGCCCCCACGAGCTCAGAGCGCCTCTTGCTCCCTTTAATCCTCACACTATTGACTGGAGGAAGAACAAACCTCCTTGGAAGACTTAATTGGAGCAAGTGGCGTCTGACGAGTTTTGTTTAAACTGTAAAAGAAGACTCCTCCCTGGTGGGAGATGCTCAGCAAGCAAAATGAGGAGGAAAAAGCCAAAGCTTTGCTGCACACAGCCTGGCTGTGCAGTGGATAACCCAGCAGAGAGCAGCCCTGGGAGCTGCTGGGATATTTGGACAAGGTGACCCCGCTCCGAGCACATTAGCTGTGTTATCGGCCTATAAACTGTCTCACTGCTTTACATATCTGGATGGCCCACATATTGAAGGGGAAGATTAGCTTGATTATCAATGGGGGAATGAGCCAAACAATTACTTTCATTATTGAATATCCAATTAATTATTCAGGAGGCAAATCAATTATTCATATCTCATTTAAACTGGGTGGGGGGAGAAGCGTTGCCACTTGACAGAGCTGTTCACAGCCTCTGGATACAGGAACAATCCTGCTGCAACAGGGAGGAATTGTGTGGGGAGCAAAAGCCATCCCCAAAATTACATTCCCTGGGCTGTGTGGATATCCATCCCTATGCATTTGGTGGCCAAAGCCAATTCTAGAGAACTGTGACAGTTTGGAGTTCCCAGTAGGGCCACTTGAACCATGATTAATGCTACCTATTTATGGGATACAAAGCCCCCTCCAGGTCAGCACCAACAGGGGTTCAGAAGCCCATGGGAGTTGAGCATATGCCATGGGAGCACTGAGACATCAAGGACTTGGATGTATTAGGTCTTATGTTATCACCCAGATAACAAGAGGGAATATCCTGGAGAACAGCAGACTCTTAACCTTTCCAAACATGATGTCATCACACTGACATTTTACCAACTAAATATCTGTATCTTGCTTCCCTCATTTAAATAATGCAAATATTTAAAAAAAATGGTTTTGCCCACTCTCTCGTTGCTTTCCTGTGCTTTTTTTGGAGTCAGGAATGGGGATATCACACTGATACACAGCATCAGCCACAGTCTAATCTGCATCCAGACAGCATCACCCCAGTGCTGCAGTGCCCCTTTGCCATGGCCACGTGTGCTCCCAGCCCAAGCACCACCAACAAACAGACTGGTGGGTCCAGAGCAGCAATGGCCCTGCAGAACAGAGAAACAGGAGACTGAGACAAGGCAAGGAAAGAAATGCAGCCACAGAGAGAGTGGATCCAGGAATATAACCAGGGTGCAAATATTCTGGAAAGGCCAAGGTCTGAAAACTTTGCTTTTCTGTAAAACTACCCACACAGGAGGTGACAGCTGGCTACAACTGTTTGAAAAGCAGGGAGACAGAGGGAATCACAACTCGTGTGTGTGTGTGTGTCCCTGGGCCATTCAGTGTCTGGGAACACTCCTTTCCTCCAGCTCTCTCACAGAGTCACTTATCCTCACCATGGCCAAGCTCAGCCCTCCAGGAGTCTCAATTTTGTTTCTTTTTATTTCTTTGCACAAGGAGGAGTGAGTGATACCATATTGGAAACAAATTGTCAATTACTGAACAATCAAGCCCTCCATTTGTTTGTTAGATTGACTCTCAAATAGCCCGATTAATTATAACAGCACTAATTATTAAGATACACTGGTAGTCATCTCCTATTTCAGAGAGAATGAGAAAGTCTTTCCTTTTGCTTTTGCTGTCACAGTAGCAGCCTTACCCAATAGGGCGATTTATCTCTGTCAAGCCAGTAAAATGATAATGCCAATTAAATCACACAAGTAATTGCTGTGGGGGTCCCCACGGATTTCTCCCAGCAGAGTCAGGTGGAATATGAATGCGGGGCTGGATCCTGCACAGGGAGCACAGGGATGGACTCCACCTGCACTAGTCCTTGTCCCTCCCTGATCATCACGGTGGGGACACCAGGCAAAGCTCTCTCAAGCTCCCTGGTAGCCCCAACAGAGGATTTTTAGATCCAGAAGCAGGTGAAGTTGCTGAGTCTCACATAGGGATGCCACTGAGGACTCATGGCATGAAGAGGTAAAAGACTGTTGCTTTTTGATCTCTCCAGATTCAGCTGGTTTTCATCTTCTGGCTTTTCCTCCAGCATCTCCTGCTCCTGACCTGCTTGGACCTGGGCCGTGCCCCCATCCCCTCGGACCAGAAATGCAGCTGAACTCTGGGCTGGTGTTTTCAGCCTCCCTATGCACACATGCTGTAAAAAATAAAGATATATGTACAACACACACAAACATGCAGCCTGGCCCAGAGAGGCTGGAAGGATCACAGCCACAGATAACAGTGTTTATGATTGATACAACTGCTGCCAAAGGAGGGGATGTGCCCCCAGCCCCTGTCCTGTGCTTTCTGCTTATTGTAATGAATCCATGTCTCTGTTGTTGGGCAAAGCCCACCTAGAAAGAACAGTGTGATCTAACCCAATCTTCCTTCTCATTGGATTAAAGCCCGTGAAAGCAGGCATGTAACCTTGTTAATATCACCTTTATTAGGGGGAAGGGGGACAGAAAATTAAGATATACTTCATGTTGTTGCTAATTAGAAAAATTGAGACTTTGCATCTGTGCGAGGCAGAGCAACATGTGGCATTAACAGATGTGAACTCATTACACAGCTGCAGCAGAGGAAATTGTGCCACCACAGCGACAAAAATCTCAAAATCAGATTTCCCCCGTTGCCTCAGCTTCCCATGGTTTTCTCCTTCCTTCCCCTAGAAAAGTTCACTCTCAGGTTGTTGGGGTTTTTTGCTGTTTTCTCTTGGGAGCAAAGAGGAAGGGGGACAATTCTTTTTGCAAATACCCACTGAACCCCCAGGGAAGCTCCGAGGGGAAGCAAACCAGCCAAAAGGTTTGGAACAAAATTTATCCCACCTTTCCCTGGCTGTGGTGTTTTCCACAGGGGACCAGGCAGGGGGGGCTGCTGGCAGCTCTTCCCCAGGGCTTTCCAGAGACGGTTTCTCTGCCAAGTGGAGGGAAGTGGGAGTAATACCTTAAATGAGGTGTCACCGATAAAGTGCTTCAAATCCTGCCCTCCATCCCCCTGGGAGCTGTCTAACATCACCAGACCACTTGTCATCAGCAGTAAAGAGCAGCCAAACAGCACGAAAACAGGCTGCTGGTTTATCATTTCCGCTGCACGTCCTGCCTAAGTTTTTGTCTCAGACAGTAGAAGTCAGTCCCAGGGGGCTGGTTTGGAGCCTCTGGGAAGAAAAAGTCAGATTTGGGATTCCTCCCTTGCAGAGCTACCAAGAGCTGATTTTCTCCCTGGCACAGCTGAGAGCAGCCCTGCACAGCAGCTGTGTAAAAATGCATCAACTTTGCTGAGGCTCGTTTCATTTGTGCCTCATTCAGCTCTGGAGAGGCTCAGCTGTATTTCTGGGCAGTCAAAACTCTCACGGTGTCAGCAAGAGGCATCACTGCAGCAGGATAATTGGTTTGGGGAGGCACAGGGAGGGTGTTGGGGGAAAGGGGCTGGAACCCTCTTCCCAAGTAGGTGAGCACTGAATAGAAAAATAAATAAAGCCCACAAAATGAGCCCCAAAGGCATTTTTTTTCCCTGACAAGATTTTGCAGGGCCAAAGTGGAAGTTTTGTTTGCCTCCCCTTTCATTCTCAAAGGCTTCTTTCTACTGATTTGCAGCAGTACATCAGACACCTGATCCCAGCACTGCTCCCAACCCCCTTGGAGCAGGAGGCAGTTCAAGAGCCACACTTGGGACAGCATTTAGAAAGTGAAATCCAGCTTTCCTCAGGGTCATAAGCTCACAGCCTTGGACATTTTGCTAAATTAACTCTCCTGTTGCAGAGCTGTGCTGAAAAAACCTTCAGTAAATGCAGTTGGTGCTCCACTGTGATTTGGCTGCTGCCTCCCTCGTCAGAAAAGCACCGGGGAGGGGAACAAAAAGAAAAATCAAAATCTTATTTTTAAAACAAATCTGTTTGGTGAGCATGCTATGGACTGTCTGGCAAAGTTCTTCCCTTAATTTGCACAGGCAAAGAGCAAAGCTAGCCCGGATTTTACCCCAGCTGCTCTGAGCAGCCACAGGCAGCAATGTTCCTCACTTGCCCTGTTTCATGGAGAGCCCTTTATCATCCCTTTGTCCCAGGCAAACATTCCACGTGCAGCACAGAAACCCGTCACCCCAGCCACTGCTGAGGCCCTGGGTCCCTTTGTGCAGGCTGTTTCATTTCATAGACTCAAGGGTCACTTTTATTGTGGTCTCTGCTAAATGAAATCACAAAAGCAATTTAAAATCGCTTAAGCAAATCATGAAAGATGCAATATGAGGAAAGGGCTGTGAATAATGGTTAGCCTAAAGCATTGCAACAAAGGGGGTGACAGTGCTTCTGTCAGGTCCTTTCTCTTGGTCTGTATCCTTCATGCTGAATTCCTCATCTTCTGCCTCAGATTTTGGGCAGGAACTCATCAAAGGAGAAAGCCACTATCAAATTTCTAACATTGCCTGCTATTCTTCATGGAAAATGATCTGCAGGACACAGGGAGAGCTACAACTGAGTATGGCATTTCAGATATGCAATAGCCAGAAAACAATAACAAAAACAGAGGATAGCATTATTATCCTGGAAATTATTTTTCTAGGAGAAAAGAAATGTCACTGTACCCTGTGAACTTCATCCTTATCTGACCATCTAACATTCAGCAGAAGCTTTTGGCTGCCTCCAATCTTTGTCCTAGTAGGCAATGGTCCAATACAGAACAAAGTTAGAGGCGACTAAAATGTCTGTGAGATAAATTTTCAAGCAACTGTGCTGCCCATTCCATCATCAGGGATACCTTCACACAACATTTTGGTTGCCCCGTGGATGACTTCCTTGCAGCTCTGAAAAGGTCTGATCATCTTTCATCAGCCCTTTCAGTCGAATGGCACTGGCTCCCATCCTGCCTTATCCTGCAAGCACAGGGAGGGTGTTTTCTCAGACGTTCCCTGATGTCCTGGATCCTGTGAGACCAGAATTCCCAGTGCTCAGTGCACAGGTAAGGGGTGAGAATCACACTGAGCAAGGAGCAAACCCTCACTGCAACAGACAAGCTGGGCAAGATTAAGATGGCTTAAGACAAATGAGCCAATGAGCCAAAGTCATGGCTGAAGGCTCAGAACTCATTTCTATCCATATTTTCTTGATCTCGGTGTTCTCAGGCAGCTACAAGTCAGCAGCACTCAAAGACTTTACAAAAACACTCAGTTTTGGTGCCTCAGTTCCTGGCTGGGAAAGGGGAGAGAAGAAAATGAGAGGGATTGATCCAGGAGTCTCAGTGTGGTTCTCAGAAACTGCAGTCAGCACCATGAGAGGCTTTTGAAAAGCCTGCACTTCTGCTCTGGTGATGCTCAGCTTTAGGGAGGGGGAAGGCACACCCAAGTTTCCCTCCCACGGCCAACAGTTCTCAGATCCCAGCACTGAGGTTTCCAGATGGACCTATTGGACAAGAATCAAAACTGGACTCAGTTGCTGCAACAGACCCTGATCTATAAAATGTGATCCAAGAGGAATCTACACACCTGAAAAGGCAGAAATACTGCAAATGGTGGGCCAGATGTGCCCTTATTTTTATCCGAGGGTCACATTGGATCCCAACACCACCTTTTCAAGTGGCCACACTCTGCCAGTCACAGAAAGGATCCTACAGAGTCACAGCCCGAAGAGCATCAAAGGCTGGAGAGGATTTGGTGCTATGGAAAGGGCAGGTGAATTCCCCCTCCAGCTGTTCATGACATTCCAATCCCCTAACTCTAAGGATGCCCAGAGTGTCTGCACGGCTCAGCATGAAGGCAGCAGAGAAGACGGCCCAGAAAAGAAACCTTTCTATTCCTTCCCTCAAGAAATGTCTCAGTAAATGCTTTCAGCATACACTCCTTCTAAAAAAAAACAACAACAACAACAAAAAAAAACCAATCAAGCAAAAAAAAACCCACAAAAAAAGTCCTTCTGAGCTTACGCACGATAATATTTCCCACATTTTCAATTAGCTCAAATAATCTTGCTAAAAGCCATTAATAATCCACCTTTAGCTGCGAGGCACACGTGCACCTGTGTGTGCGAGGAGACAAGGCATCTCCGACGGAAGGAGAGCGGCAACGAGCAATGAACTGCCCGAAATTAACTTTAAGCGTCCAAGTGATTAAACCATTGTGCCGTGATTGTGTACGATGCTCCCTTTCTCCGGCAATTAAGGCTGTATTGATCAGATACGGCGAGGAAAGGGGCCGGCGCAGCAACGCTCATTCAGGCTGCCGTAATTAAGAGTGATCAGCTATTGTTCTGGAGCGCACGGCACAGCCCAGCCCCACCGGGCTCTTCCCTCTCCCCTCGCTGCCCCTCATCCCACACGGGGATTGAGCATCTGCTTGGAGCATCATTTGGAGCACAATTCGGAGCAGGAGCTGGCTGGAGATGCTCTGCAGCAGGTCAGGATGAAACCCGCATCTTTCCCCACCCATTCAGCCTCCAGACAAGCAGCTTCTGCTATTTACCGGCAGGAAGGGGGGGGAAATGGGAAAAGGAAGGGAGTGTGAGGGAACACAGCCCATAGCAAAGTTTTGGGCTGACCAGAGGCACCCAGAGTTCCTCAAGACTTGGGAGAAAAGGCACCTCTGCATTGGTGTGGGTCATTCCAGCAGGAACGAAGAATTCCAACTCCCAAAATTAGAGCAGGAAAAAAAAAAAAGCAAAAAAACCAAAAAAACCCACACAAACAACAACAACAAAAACACAAACAAACAAAAACCCAACCAAACAAACAAACAAAACAGAAAAACCAACCAAACAAACGAAACAAACCAGAATTTTTTTTATTTCGTTTAGGGTTTCCCCCCCTACCAAATGTACTCAAACCAATCTTCTGCCCTTAGATACAGCCCGAAATTGGCTCTTTATTTATATCTTACCTAGAGAACTTGTTTCTTACAACTTCTGGTGAGCCCTTGCTAACCTGCAGTGTGACCAAACCCTCACTTTGCCTTTTTTCACTTCCATGACTCCAGCCTGGGAAAATCGGCATGGAATAACAGCATTTAAAATATCAGCTGACAGACTGTAAGTTCATCATTTCTATGACAGCAGTCCTTGGGCATTTAAACTCATGTGGTAAAGGAAATTTCCTTGCTTAATTTTTCTAGTTCCCAGAATATCATTTCTCAGGGTATGGATGGTACTCACTGTGAGCCTCAGAAAAATAATATGTGTCAATCAAAGTGTGTTGCTGTGGACTTGGGGGAGGATTTGGGTCATTTCCTCGTGAAAACTACAGAATGCAGCACCTGAAAACACACTTCCCCAGAAAGCAAGGGCATGTGGCACCGAGCCACAACACTCCAGAAGTTATGCAGTGATTTATTATTCATTGAAAAGACCTTGCAGAACCCGATGCTGGCATCTAAAACTGTGATAATCACTGATATTTTTCTTCACCTCTGTGGATTGCCATCAAACCTGAAACAAAGAGAAAAGATTTGCATACCTGGGTGACACGTCACGCCACAGCCACAAAACAAACCAAGGTAGCCTGATTTTTAGCTTGGTGTTTTAAACCTGGGAGTGTCTTCCCAGCTGTGTGGAAGCTGTGACTGCAGCTGTCTCATTTTCTGTCTCTGTCCCATTCATGAAGCCAAAAGTCTCGATGACAAACAGGGCCCAGGGGGGTCTGACCATGCAGTCCCCAGCCACGTGGGACCTTCAGAAAGAGAAATCAAGGGTACAGTCCCGCTCTCACAGCCTAGTCAGCCTCTATTCACTTTAAACACATCTCATACTTCATTCACAGTTCTTGTTTCTGTAGATGAGATGTAGCCTTGCCATTGTTTTTATGGTTATCTCAGTCCTGGCCCTCATGCAGATCATTGTTGAGCTCTGTCAGCCCATGTCCCCTGCTGAACACAGCTCTCCTTTCTGCCTTTCAATGAGGAGAGTTTGCTTTTCCTGCCTGACAGAACCCATGCCAGTGATAACCAGGATGTCCAGGTGCTGCCAGTCTGAATCCTGGCACTGTGCAAATTCACTGGGTGCTGCCCTAGACCCATCCTGCTTCCTTGCAGGACTGAACGGTCCAAGCTGCTGCAGGGTAAGAGGTGGAGATCCCTGCTTTGCTCCTTTCCTTCCCTCTCACAGTTACTCGACAGCTGTTGCCCAGCAGAGTAAAGAGTTAAGCACAAAGACCTGGCAAAGCCTGTGCTGTCCTGACACAGTGCTGCCCTTTTGCCTCTTCCTCACACATCCCCACTGCTCACATAGCCTGCATTCCTCCCCAGTTAACACCATTAAGCTCTGACCTGAACCGGAGACAGAGCTAAATATGTGTGCACCTGTCCTCTTATAATGACCTGCTATCATCATTTTCCACCCCTCTTTTTTGATTGATGGGTATTATATGCAGAGTGACCCTCAGGATTATTTTTTTTTTCCCTTCTTTTTGTTAGGCTTTGCTAAAGCAACCTGCAAATTAATTTAATATCCTCTTTTGGTTGGGAGCTATGAAACGAGGGCTCGAGGCTGATGATGCGTAAACCATTTGTGGCATGTATTTAATCTCTGGACAATGGATAGAGATGTTAGTGCATGCTACACTAAGTTCTATTTACGCTGGCTATTAAGTGCAGTCAAGCTGAAGGCAATCGGAGCACATTACAGGGCCTAATGGGAGAGGATGCTACACAACAGTACATTAAAGACTGAAAATGAATTAAGAAGGAAGCATGGTAGAGAAAGCAGACAAGGAAAGGGTTCTGTATACAGATAACTCTTATTGACAGCACAGATATTCATGTACTCTGAGTTCCCAAATCCAATTTTGGTATTGGATACCACTCTGGAGGGAATGTTTTGAACTCCATTTTCATGCAGATACAAAATGACTCGCAGTCAGCCTGCCCCTCCCACCTCCAGCTGCATAACCTGATGCTGGGAAATGTGTCCCTGTTAGCTGCCTCACAAACCTCAGCCAGATCCCTCTTGACCACCTAAATCAGGCCAAACTTTCTCAGCCTGGTCCCTGGAATGCACCTGCCCCAGGAATGGTGAGTGTGCTTTGCTGCACCCCCAGTCCTGCTCACTCTCCTTGGTACTTTAGCACTGGCTGCCACTGAGAAAACTCAAACCCTCTGGGAAAGGTGGGGGAAAAATGCACAGTGGGAGAAGCCCATGAGCTATCAACACTGTTGTGAATCTTTGCTTCTGACTTTTTTTTCCCTGTTATCTGGATGGGAAGAACTTAGAGATGACAAAATAATGCCCTGCTATCTTTTCAAAACCAAGCTCCAGAACCCAAGAGTGACATTGGTTTACTCCATCTCACACACACAGTTTTATGAGTTTACTTTCATGTACAAAAATCTGTCTTTCCTCTTAGATGACAAGCTCCTTGCAGGGGCTTCTCCACCAACTTGATGTCAAAAGAAAATATCTTGCAACAATCAGAAAAAAGCTTTGGGTCTCTTAAAATTCTAGCAGAGTGAAAAATCAATTCATTGCTAGCACAAGCAGAAATATACTGAAACCAGTACATGAACTTAAAATACTACATACACAAGAATTCAAACTAATCGTTTCAAGCAAGGAATGGACCAACCACTGACTTTGTCTGGTTTCAAGGAGCAACCTTGCAGTTAAGCTCTGCAGAGAAAGAAGTGCATTCATGTGCAAGCAAACCTTCCAAGTCCAAGACAAATGACTTTCACATGGTACTTGGATAGGGCTGAAGGGAAGAGGAAGGAAAAAAAATGTTGTTTCATGGAGGTCTTTTGGACATAGTGAAACACTTTCCCCTCTCAAGGATATTCTTGTTCTTGTACAAATAAATGTCCTTTTTGTTTTCCAGATCAAAACATCTTCTGGAATAAATATGTCATTTACATTTTCAATGAAATGTACCTTAATTATTTATTTTATAATTATTTTCCTAGAGAAAAGAGCCTTGCTTATGTTTATAGGAATTTGAGACCTCCTCATATTTCTGCAGTAAGTTCCTCTGGTCACTGTCATTACAGTTTGCAGCCTCTTGTGACACCAAGCCAGTCTGAATTAACCCTGGGGTGTTTGTAAGAGGCAGATGCTACACAACTGCCATGGGCTCTACTGTCCACGATAATTTTAGCACAGCCTCCTGCCCCTTTCCTGTAACCACCACCCAGCACACTCAGCTACGGTCTTTCAACAAAGCCCCAATTTACACAGTGTGATGACACCCAAATCCCAAACCCAAAATATCTTCATGGGCATCTTCTTCCTTTTTGGGTGTTGAATATGATGCTCAGATGCTGTGAGCAGCAGAACAGTTAAAAAGGATCTGATCTGAAGCCAATTTGAGATTTTACCTATTTTTAAAAGCTTCTTGAAAGGAGGAAGAGTAAGGGAGAGAAGTGAGCGAGTGTTTCCTTCTTACTGTCACTGTAAATTCAACCACAGCTTTCTTTTTCATGTTCTTCTTGAGAGGTTCCCTGTCACCATATCCCCACCAAGAGACTGTACCAGCACGAGGAAGAACAGGGAGGGGAGGAAATGTTCTCAGAGCTCTTACAGAACTCCAACCCTCCATCCAGAAGAGTAAGGATTGGATGGACATCATGCTGGGAAAAACTTCCAGCCTTGGAGGAAAGGAGAGTGCAGAAGTGAGTCGGGAAGTGAAGCAGTATCACACACAGTCAGCAAGAAACATTTGTCAAAGACCCAGAGTTCCTCTTCTCCTGGGGTTTACAGGAGCAAATTCCCACTGTGACCACAGAAGAAGGTGCCCCTACCTTTGGGGCACCCCACAGTGCTCTCTGGTACAGCAGGGACATTTCTGGGGCCTCTTGTGTGGGCCTGTGAGGAACACAGGGCTGGCAGTACTTTGCACTTTGCCTTCTCACCCAGTGTTATACAGCTTAACAAGTTCTCCACAGTTCAGTGAGGGTTTAAAAAGTTCAAAGTTTCCTGTTGTTTATAAGAAGAATGTCTCTGGTTTATCACTGAGGCAATAAAGCTGCTGAAAATAATAATCATAATCAGTGGCTGCAGCCCAAGAGGAACGTCACAGTCCAAGGCAGCCCCTTCCCAGCCCAGGTACAACTGTCACTGCAGATCATTAAACTCTCTGGGAAAGCCAAGTCCAACAGTGAGAACCCGTTGGGCAGTGCCATAACCCTTAGTTAGGGGTAAAAAACATCTCTTAGCAACAAGGCAGCACGAAGGACTTTGAAAACAACCCTGTGAATGCTTGCTGGCATCAGCTTCACCTGGAAGGTCTCACCACCATCACCTTGGTTAATACACCTCTCTGGGCACTCTGCACATCCTCAGGTGGTTAAACCACTCCTTGGTGCTGTCTCACGTGGGAAGGTAACCTGAAGGAAGGGGGCAGAGTGTCCTAGACCCACTACTGACATGGCAACACCAGCGATTTGAATGGACTGCCCTAGAAAGAAAGTCTCCATTTCTAAAACTATCATAAACTACCTCTGATCCACTGGCCCACTCCAAGGGATGTGCCATTGCTGACAAAAACATTGGAACATCCCCTCTTCATGCATGTAACCAGAGAAATCTGTGGGTGGGTGGCAGGAGAGGGCAGGACAGGCAAACTCTCAGGAACAGCAAAAGCTTCCATTGAAGACACGGATGAAAGACAGAGAGGGGTGGGAAGGCACTGAGCAAAACACAGGAATGAACTGCTTTGTCCAGCTGCTGTTGCTGATGAGCAGAACAGGCCCAGGAGATGTGAAGTGGTAGAACCACAAAAATTATGACATAGGATTAATTTAAGATAGAGACCAACTGAACTGTCTGCAATCCCTGACTTTGTTTTCCAAATCACAGGCTCACATGCCTATTGCCCAGCATTTGTGCACTGGGGTAGATGGCAGAGGGTGGAAAATCCACAGTTCCCATACAAGTTACAGAATATTTCTCCTTTCCCAGAGAATCCATCCTTTCCTTTGTCCCGATGACTTTGTGATGTTTGTGTAGGTGACAGAGGCACCCTTGGAAAGCAGGGGAAATAGAGGTGCTGTGGGTAGGAAAAGCACATTGTCCTGATCCAGAAGGCTGATAGGAGAGCACAGGTAAACACCAGGAGAACAGGAGGGCCAGGCAGAGAGGTAAGAGCCTGAGTTTTGTAGAGAAAAAACACTGGTTCAACAAGATTGCCAGAGAAGTATGGCGTGATTCTGCATGAGCTGCTTTATCAGGAGTTATCCATTCATTCAGCTGACTTAAAATCATTTCAAAAATCCACGCAAGGCTTTTGGATTCTGAGACATCATTGGCAGCGCAACAAAAGAACAGAGGCTTTAAAATACTGTTATTAAACAGGAAATTGTGCAGCTCTCCACTGGAAATCTCTTCCCCACCTCCTTTTCCGCATTCTTCTGCACTCTTCATCATTCTGGAAATTGAATTTTTAGGCATTCTCAGAATGGCCACAGCAGATAGTCTTGGCAAATCCAGCTCTCCAGGAGAAAGGCAGATGAAGGGTCTGTAGCCTCATATTATCCCTTTCTGCCATAGCTGACACCTTGTAGTTTGTGATGAGCCTTGCTGCTGAAAAGTGGATATTTTTACTTTTCTTGTTCCCCTGAGGAGTTTCTAAAGTAACAGCCTTTGCCTGTAGGTCAAGCAATTACCTCAGTTATATCCATCTACCAAACTGTAGCTTTCTCTTTTTATGTTTTTAATATCATCTTCAATCAGAAGGGATTGAAATAATTATACCTCAATATTTTCATTTCCTAAAAGTTTTGGGGAAAGCACATTAAAATAATCCTTTATATACGTAAAGTGTCTTGTCCTCCTCAGTATTGTTTCCTCAGAGTTTCTGTTTTCTTGTTCTCTTTTCCCTATGGAAAACTTCATTCTCCAATTTTGATTTGAAAAGGTATAAAAATCTTTGACTGTCCATCTCAACTCTCCAATAGTTCTCAGCAGCCCATAACAATGTCAGCCTCTCCAAGGATCATTTTTATATGTTTTTCCTAGCTTTGGCGTTAAACTAGTAAAATGAGGAGCTGTTTCATTGTCAACCCACTTTCTATAATTTCCTTTTATATTTTATAACAACTTTGATATTTCAAAAGACAGCCCTCTGCCTCTCTCCTTTGCTTTCCACTGTGTTTCATTAACCAGCCATGCACGATCTGAGCTGCAACATTCAGAGAATCAATAACCAAAAACTGTCCCTCACTGAACATCAGATCATAACACCCTTTGGAAAATACATATTAGTGATGTTACGAGGTCTGTTGTTACGAGACTCGATTCCTTTCAGCCCCTTCCGCGCAGGACCAATAAACACGTGCTCTTTTCACCTACAAATCCCCAACAGCCCCTGCAATTAATACCTAATTAACAAACAAAAGCAGAGATGCCAGGTGGAACAGCACAAACCCATTCACAGCTCACAAAAGGGAGCAATTAACTCCTGCCAGCTAAGGACAGCAAGAAAAATATTTTGTTATTGAATAAGGCAGTGTTGCCAAGACTGCATGCGTTTAAAAAAATGGAATAAAGCAGCTCCAGCTCAATTGCAAGATGTGGGCTCTGAGTCAGGAACTACTTAGAGAAAGCCAGGGGCTGGACCAGAGGGTCATTATAACTCCCTTCTGGCAGTAAGGACCATAAATCCACTGTTATTCCAACACTTTCTAAAACAGATTATTTATGTCTTTTCATGTAAGATACGAAGTTGCTCCCACAAGAGGTAAAGCACAGAATGAGCTAAAAACAGCACAAACTGGCTTCCCCCAGCAAACTCCACACTTGTACACGGCCAACAAATTAACAGCAGCGTCTGCAGAGGGGAAAAAATATCTTTGCTGCCCCCAGCTTGAGCTCCAGCTGAGGTTGGCTTGAGGGTTGTGGCTGCCAGACCGTGATCCTGGTGCACACGGGTGTCCTGGCAGGACACATGGGTGCCTGTGCCCCCCTCAGTGCCCAGGAAGGTGGCTGTGCTGGCCCTGCACTGGGACAGCCTGTCCTCCCACCCCCTGCATCCTTCT
The DNA here is from genome assembly GCF_003984885.1 of Neopelma chrysocephalum. Taxonomy (NCBI): domain Eukaryota; kingdom Metazoa; phylum Chordata; class Aves; order Passeriformes; family Pipridae; genus Neopelma; species Neopelma chrysocephalum. The sequence goes on along the minus strand of NW_020897756.1, from coordinate 1,628,634 downwards.
GCAGGGTGGGCACTGGGGATGTGCCCATCCCACTGCCTCTCCTTGTCCCGTTTCCTCTGAACCTCAACACTTTGTCCGGAGGATACACTTGCCCTCAGAGCTTTCAGTTTGCTCCTCCTCTCATTCCACACCCTGTGACCCCAGAGGAGCTCTGGCTTTGCACGTGTAAGCGTAAAGAGCATCACAGCTGGGTCATACTCAGCAAGGCAGGGATGGATCCTCTCCCCTGAGAGAGCTGCAGTGGGCAAAGAGCAGGGTCAGCCCCTCCTGCTCTCCAACTAGGAATGACACATTAATTGGATTAAAGGATAAGAACTTTTCCTGTGTCTGGAGCTGCACAGTTGTTAGGCAAGGAACACCATGCTCACTAGTAAGAGTGAGATTCCTTGCATCATCCCTGGAAGTGCTTAAGGCCAGGTGGGATGAGCTATTAAGCAACCTGGTCTAGTAGAAGGTGTTCCTGCCCATGTCAGGGGGGTTGGAACTACATGATCTTTAAGGTCCCTTCCAACCCAGATTATTCTCTGAGTCTACAATTCTGGGATAACAAAAAGGATAATTCTGTAAGAAAATCTACTTTGCCCTCAAGTCTGAGCCTTCTTTACATGTCTTGTATTTCTGTTGGTGCCAGTACCAAACCAGGACTCAGCACAGGTTCCTCAGCCCTGCTGTCTGGGCCCTTCCCTGGACACCAGGACAGATTAAACCCTGTGTTTCCCACCAGCTACCCAGGCCTTTAACCCCCAGGTATCAGCTCAGCAAATAAAGCTGTGTTTGGGGAGGAACAGATGCCAGTGCAGCAGCAGCAGCATCTGTCCCACCCATCCCTTCCCAGCAGGGCTCACATGGTGACACTCAATGCCCACCTGCCCAGCTCTCAGGTTTACTTTTGGACACTGTGATGCAACACTGGACTTTGCTAAACCCTGCAGGCCCCAGCCAGTCACATCCCCACTGCAGCTGATGCACACACAGTTCCCAGGTCCTGCACGGGCTGGCCAGTAAATCAGGGCTGTAAAAGTATTTTTGGCCCCCTGCCCAGTATGTGTACCTCTTAATCCCTAATTCCAATTGTGTAAACAAGGCATGACATAACGGGTGGGCCATGGAAATATGCTCTATAAAGTTGATTACCACGCTTCATCCTATTAGAGCAGCAGTCACTGTAAAACTCCAGATAAGGCTAAAGCAATTTATTTGTGTTTCTGAAGGAGATGGGCACATTTCGGCTTCTCAGGGCATGATCAAACTTGACAGGCAGACTCTGGAGCTACTCTGCAGCTCTTATAACAGCTCATTTCAACCTGTACTGGCCAGGAATTTTTAAACCAGATATCCTAAAAGGTCAGCTCAGCTGTGGCCTTTTCTCAAGTATGCAAAGAAGGAGAGCATAAAAAGCCTTGGATTGCCTGGGTGACCTCTTCAGCCAGATTTCTTCCCAGCTCTTGTTCTCTCCTGAGTGCAAAGACACCTCCTGGCACCTTTGGAGGGGTCAGGAGCTCCAGGCAGCAGGGAAGGAAGAGCTGTACTGTGTCCCCAGGCAGCCACAGTGACTGTCACAGGAAGATTTTGTCCCAGGATGACAGGGGGAGGCTGTGGTCCCCTTGTCCATCCAGCAACCTCCAAGAGCATCATCCAGCTCACAGCTCCTGCCTGCAGCACATGGGTCAGGCCTGAAACCACCTGCTCGGGGTCACAGCCCCTGTGACAAAGCTGGGACTGCAGCCCAGGTCTCTTGGGTCCCATCCCTGAGCACACTGTTCCTCATTGCCTGCTGCTGAAGGGTAAAGACTCAGGTCAACACTATCCTACAGCCCCACAACAGCCACACAGGGCTTAGCTCGTGGCTATCTCCCATCCAAGATCCTTCAGCAGGGTTAAACACTTACATTAAAATGTTTGGGGCATGACACAGATCCCCCAGACTCCAAATCTGAGACAAACCCCCCTGTACCTGCAGGTGGAAAACCCTCTCCCTGGAGAAAGCATCCATTACCTCTCCTCTGCTTCCCCTGGTGTCACAGCTCCAAGAGAACCAGCCACAGCCCTGTTCCAGGAGGAATTGTGCTCATGGACAGGCAAAAGCCAGAGCTGTTGAGCCTGGGGTTTCCTTCCCTGCTCCGTGGGCCGAGGCCACAATTCTCCAAAAGCACATGAAACCTTGAACCTGCCCCAGCTTTGCAGCAAGCAGGAAACCTCTGCAGCTCAGATCTCACAAATCAGCTCCGAGGGAAACAGCTACTGTGATCGAAGGCATTAAAGATTGATATAATTAACACAAATCAAGGGTATAATATACATCAACTTGTGTCTGAGTTCAAAAGCTCTTTTTAAAGGCATAGGAGCAGAGGAATTTTTCCATTATCTCAAAAAGAGCTTGATAAAGTCCTTTGCTTGTAGAATTAAGCCTGTAGCAGCTGGTGGGGTTACTGAACCAGCGACAGCAGCCCTGTACTGTGTTATAAAGACATCTCTCTCGCCAGAGAAGAAACCATAACATGCATTCATACAGGCATTTTGTAACCTGATTCTTTGGGCTCCGCCATCTCCCGCCCTCTCCCTCTGTCACCTCTTGAAAAGGTTTTTCAGACTGGAGCTGTACTTGAATTTAGTCTAATTGGAAGGAAATGTGAGACCCAAATCTTGGTTCTCATTGGCATGGAGACACTTGCATACAATCACGGTATGCAAAGCAGCAGAAGTCTGAATTCATAATTGGACGTTCCAAAATGTAATTATGAAAGATGAAATGCTCCTTTCAATGAGAAGGCTGTAAATAGAATAATTAATTTTGTGTTTGCTTGAACAATTCTGTATTATGGACCTTACACTGGAACTGAAATTAATTAAGTGCACCAGGATTTATGGAGGAGGTGAAGAGAGAGGGAAAAAAAAGAATTAATCTGAAGTAAAAGATAGATGACTTTGTGAGTGTAATGATGCGTTAGTCTGGGGTATTCTTTAACAAATTTAGCAGGCATGTTCTGGGTACAAACAGCACTCACTGACAGAATTATCTCAACTAATGCAGCTGCTGGACTCTGAGCAAATTGAGATTGCAGATGAGTACTTTAGATTTAGATTTAGAGCTGTTAACCCTCCGTGTGCTGGATACGTGTGTCTGTGCCCTGGGCAGGAAAGGAAGGTTGGCTCTGTGTCCCCTGCCAAGGCCACAGGACACGGCTGAGCAGCAGCTCCCGGAGCTCCTGTGGGCACACACAGGAACACACATGGGCACACACAGGAATATGTGTGCACAC
>NW_020897756.1:1486295-1625364 GCF_003984885.1 Neopelma chrysocephalum | reverse complement strand
ACACAGGAACACACATGGGCACACACAGGAATATGTGTGCACACACAGGGGAACACACATGGGCATACACAGGAACACATGTGGGCACACACACAGGGGAACACACGTGGGCACACACAGGAACACACGTGCACACACAGGGGAACACACGTGGGCACACACACAGGAACACACGTGAGCACACACACAGGAACGCATGTATGTGCACACACAGAGGAACACGTGTGCACACACAGGAACACATGAATGTGCACACACAGGAATACACATGGGCACACACACAGGAACATATGTATGTGCACACACAGAGGAACACATGTATGTGCACACACACAGGAACATATGTATGGGCACACTCAGGAACACACGTGTGCACACACAGGAATACACATGGGCACACACACAGGAACACATGTATGTGCACACTCAGGAACACGGGTGTGCTCACCAGCCCCGTGCCCAGCACAGGGTTCAGGGCAGTGCCCAACACGAGGCAGTTTTGGGGAACAGCAGGACAGGGGCAGAGCACTCGAAGGAAAGGGAAAGGAAACGAGGAGAGCAGAGTCCAGGGTAATGTCTCTCAACAGCCTCAGGGAAAGGAGGGATGTTGGCCACTGGCAGTTGGGATTTTTAAAGCAAACAAAGCCAAAGTAAGTGCTCAAAAGAGCACGAGTGAGATGAGCTGTGTGGAGCTGTTCCTGAGGTCATTTCATAGGAAAATCCAGAGTTATTCCTTTTTTCTGCTGAGGTCAGGCTATAAAAACCCAGGTGTAAAAATCTCTTCCGATGCTTCATTCAGGACTAAAGTGTTTTCCAGCCCTGAATGAATGAGGGGTTTCAGATTTACCAGCCTGGCAGAAACCCCTGAGGGAGCCAGGGCAGTGAGCAGTTCCAACATCCGGAGCAGTCACTCAGAAGACATTTCCAGTCCCATAAATATTATGCCTTACTGGTATAATTTTGAATAAAATAATGTAATTTGCTATAGATCCACGAATAATCAATGAGACACTTCCCCTGCTAAGAGTCCCTCTGAAGCAGCACTTTCTGGAGGGTTGGCTTGGCCATGCAGTGTCCTTGCACCATGCAGGGACACTCTGGAGTTCAACATGTTGTGTCTGTGGAGTGTCAGCTTTCCCTGCCCAAGACTCGGCCGCTGAGAGACACCCAGCAGCTGGAACCAGCCCCCTGGGAATTCTGTGAGATTCCAGGAAGGAACCAATGAGGACGTGCTGGTGCAGCCCCGGAACAGAGGGAGAAGCAAAAGTATTGAAGAGTGGTTCCCTTATCTCTGCTTTATCATCTGCTCCTCCTCTGCTGGGATTTCCTTGCTAGGGAAAAACTTTCTCAAGGCTGGTTTTATTCCTTTAGTGGGATTATGACAGTGTGGGACCTCCTTGTGTTTCATGGACATCTGCTCCCAGAGATTGACAGCCCAATTAAGCACAAATGGTACTACAGTTCATCAAAGTTCAGCACGACAAACCTCTCCCAAGTCACTTCTCCCTGCAGAAAGCCCAGTGGAAAGCTGTGCTTGGTGAAGCCCCTGGGATGGGAAAGGTGTGAAATCCATAGGTCTGTAACCCTCAGGCATGACCTGAGGAGCTCCCAGCCAGGGCAGGGGCAGGGGGTGAGTCTGAAACACACCCCTGCTCTTGGCACAGCAAGTTGTTCCCAAGACTCAGGGTTACTCCAGGCTGGAGGGGACTCCACAGAGGTGTGATTGCTTTGTCCCAAAAACTGAAGCACCACAGTGTGGGAATAAGGGCTTCTTTCCTCATGAAAGAACGGGTTGGGATTGCACAGCACCAGCTTGCTGCTAGAGAGAAAACACCCACAGACATGCTTCTGAGAGTTATAAGCTGCCTGGATGATGGTTACCCAACAACATATGTCGATCTCTGGGCAGCAGAGTGCACTGGGAACAATGCTTATTTGCTTATTGATATTTATTTTCATTTTCCACAATAAAATGCTAAATATGAACTACTGTTACTTTGCCTTAAATTGCGACAAGAGCTGCATTTTCCACTTGCTTGGTTATAGCTCTTTAAGTGATACATTATATTGTTTGCCAGAATACTTCTACAAAGTCTTTGCTTCATTTAACTTGTAGAACAATTCAGCCAGATTGGTCTATAAAAGGTGTACTTAAAATCAGGATTACCCCGGGACTCAGAAGTGCTGGGTGCTAAAATGCAGCCTCTCATTTCCCATGGCCTTCCGAGCATCTGAACATATTTATACCTTCTGCATTGCAGCAAACTTAATCAGAAGGACAGGCTTGCTAACATCTGTGCATTCCATTCACTTCTGGAGTCGTCTCAGTCTCTTCTGAAACCCGATTCTGGCTGTCAGAGAGCAGAGCTCTGCATGCTGGGCATTGCTGGGACACGGAGACATCTGTCATCAGCAAGGGTGATCGATGGTTTGATTAACCCACAAAGGCAAAGGCTGTGCCAGCCAAGGACTCTCACGCAGGGAGAAAATATTCTGCAAACCTTTACAAGTCCGTTCCACGCTCTCCCCAGCCCGTGGCTGCAGCAGGGACCCAGCACTGGGAGAGGAAGGTGTGTTGCACAGTTCAGGCTGGACTTCTCCCCCCTCTAGCTTTGGCCAAAACGAGTACAACAAGCACCACAGGTGGAATGGTAGCCCCAGCAGCAGAAGGGGGAATGGCTTTGAATGGAAAGATAGTTGGTTTAGATTGGACATTAGGAAAAATTCTTCCCTCTGAGGGTGGGGAGGCCCTGGCACAGGTTGCCCAGAGAAGCTGTGGCTGCCCCGTCTCTGGAAGTGTTCAAGACCAAGTTGGATGGGGCTTAGAGCAACCTGGGCTAGTGGAAGGTGTCCCTGCCCGTTTCAGTGACATGATCTTTAATTTCCCTTCCAACACAAACCCTTCTGTGATTCTGTGGTTCTATGATAAACTGATGTCCAGAGCAGAAACTCCTGCAAGTAGGAGTTTTTGTAGCAAACTGTAGCCAGCAATTAAGATTGTGCTTGACAAATAAGTTTATGGAAAATGCAAACCTCCTTTAAGAGAGATCATGACAAATACTTCATTTAAATCATTCAGGAATTAAATACAAATTCATCAACTAGTCCCCACAGCTCTTCTCAAATTCTTTCTCCTTCCAAAGTCCCATCAGGTAGGACTTTGCTCCAACAAAAGGTTAAGGCAAAGTCTAGAGCCAAAATGGAATTTTGGGATGCTTAGTTTTGGGGTTTGGTCTCTATCCATATGTAGTTTCTGCCTGAGTAGGGACAATCTGTCTCACAACCTTCCAAAAAATAGTCAAGTGCAATTAATCCTTGCTGGTTTTCCATTTCCTGTGATTCCAGGATTCCTATGCTGAGGCTCCCAGAGAATTAAGACCAGATACAGGCAGAGGAACACATCCCTACTATTTCTTTTCCAAAAAGCCTCTTACTAAGCAGCCAGTGGCTCACAGCTCGGAAGTGATGTGGCTCCTGTAGGTACAAATAAAAAATCCAAGGAATTCTGGGATAAGATCCTGTATGGAGCCAAGTACAGGGACCTGAGCAGCCTGTCCTGAGAGTGCTGGCAGTGTGCTGTGTTACCTCTCACACAGGTCAGGAGATGGTGCTTCTGTGGTTAACATGGAATTTAGACAAATACAGTTTAACTTCCATCTTTTCCACCAATTTCCTTTGTGGTCCATAGAAAATCTTGTGACCTGAGTCCTTTGCAGGATCCAAGTGCTCTCTCATTGATTACACTGCTGTATTTGCTTGCCCTGTGACTCCAGTTATTTGCAGTCACAGAGCTACAGGGCTGGTGTTGGAGATCCAGGGACCCTCATTTTCCCCTCTCCACCTGCTTTAAGCTGAATTTTATTGTTTATTTTTGGGAGCAACGTGGCTCCCTCACACTCCCTCTGAGCCTGGATTTGATCTGAGCCCCTGCAAACATGCCAGGACACGTGTGTGGGGTGTGTGTGCAGGGACACACATCACACACAGACACCAAGGGATGGACAACTTTATCTTTCTAAGGGCACCAGAGAGATGAATGAGGTAAAATCAGTTGTATCTTTCTATTTACAAAGGTGAGTGATTGCACTCTGTGTTTGCCTTGGCCATTTGGGAAAAGCTGCATTTGAAGCTTTAGATTTGTAGGTTTTGGCTTGTTATATATATTGCAAACATTTCAGGGGAATCCATGCTGTTACGTCCCATGACACTACTGCAGACTGTGAGAGATGGATAGACAGTGATTTTCTTTAAGCCCTAATTTCTAGAAACAAATGACTGTCTAGAAACCTCAGCTTTCAAAATGAAAAGAAAGATAAAGAGGTTGGTAAAATTTCTGTGTATGAGAAATCTGAAAATGGGATTTAAATGGAAGGAAGAGTCTTGCAAACCAGACAGGATTTAAAAGTTTGTATGCAGCAATGAACAAACAAACTCATAACCTTGAGCTGACTTCTGTCCACTTGCTTTGACAATGATGCCAGGCACCTGCAAAAAATTACATGTTTTATCTCATGCAGAAATGCAAAGGTTTATTTTCAGAAACACCCTGTCAATAAAAGCAGGAAAAAAAGGCAAATCTCCCTAATCACTGTAACAGGATAACTCAAACCAATAACATAACCCGCAATTTTGCAGTTCTATATTATTAGAAGGAATGAAAAAAAAAAACCTCACCAATCCCCCTGACACTGATTCATCAAATAAATTAACTGTGTTCATCAGTTAACTCTCACTGGTCAAATAGGGTTAAAATTCCTGGATATAATTCACACTGCTAATTTTGCAAAGGGGAAAAAAGCACACTGAGATAGCAGGAGCCAAATATGCTATTTTGCCATAACTGACTAAACCTTGGGGGCTGGTGTTTTATTCTTGCAATATTTCTTTTAATAAAAAAAGTGCCTGATTAAAATAGCCTTTTAGAAAACATTAATTCAGGAGCTAAAAAAAAAAAATTCAAATGAACTCAAATAGATTTTCTCTGGTACGTTAGCATTGCATTTAGGATAATGGATAGGGGGAAGGATGGATTCTGTAGGTATAAATCAATAGGAGAGGGGGGTTGATGAAACTGCAACCTGTGAGAGTGAAGCCCTGGTGGTTTGTGATATCATCAGGAGCACAAGATTAATTCATTTGACAGTCCAGTCTCCTGCATTCATTATTTTAACAACAAGCACACGGGCCCAGGATACACATGTTAACCAGGCAGCCCAAGCACCCTCACCCAGAGCCCCTGAAGCCCAAATCCCAGCTGACTTGTCAGCAGGATCCGTGAGTGGATTATCCTTTTCACTGCTGTAAGGGAGCTGAGGGAGGGGGGGGTTGCTTGTGGAGAGATGGAAACACAATTGGCAGTTGTGGCTCAGCCCCACTGCTGGTCACGCTGGCCGGGCACACACCCTGCCAGGCTCAGTGCTGCCCTGATGAAGATGTGTTCATGATTTCATTAGGGTTTCAAGGGGAATGTGACTGGATAAACGAACAACACTCTGCTCCCAGCCTGCTTTCTCCATGGTTTCTGCCTTTGGATTTTCTCTGGCTGAAAATAAAAGTTTTAAGAAACGTAATTTTTGGTTTGCAAGGAAAAGAAAAATGAGTCAATGTAAGTCAGTCAGGTGCTGGGAACTCCAAATAACCTTATGTGCTCTCCATTTCCTCTTCAGATATCTCAGTGCCCATTTTTCTTGCAAGCTCGTGACCAAATCCTGCTTTCCTCATGCTGAGGGACTCTGAAACCCCATGAAAGGGCCACTGATTTTAATGGCTATTGGATGTGATCCTCCTTCATAGGGATGGCCCCATTAATTTCATATGGCCTGTTTATGTGAGTAAATTGGCCCCACTTTGGCCCCAAGCCTGTGACTTTCCCAGCCCCAGTAAAAGGCAGAAATCCCTGTCATGTTCTGCTGTACAGTCTATCCCGTCCAGCTGGAGCTAAGTGTACTCATTACTCAGGGAAATTTGGATTTGGACAATTCTTCACTGATAAACAACATACTGCTATAATTAGCAAGTGTGGACTGGGAATCCTGGAAATGGAGTCAGTCCAATCTGTCAATTTAGAAACATATTGTTTAATTTACACAGTGCAGAGCATTGTGCAACCTGAGAAGGCTCCCCCAGCCCGGGCTGGAGCAGGGCTTGCTGCTGCCTCCAGCTTAGGAAAGCAGCTATCAGCTTCAGACAGTAAGTTTTACACTCTTCTTGTTCCTCTTGGCCTCCTTCTCTAGGTCGAACGGGAACATGGGTGGCTGAAAGAGGCCACACACTGTTCCTGTGCAACCACCCCCAAGCTGTATTTCACAACTAAACCCTGGGGTTCCCTGTTTTCCAAAAGGGGACACTTTGTGCAAGAAGTATTGTGAGAGGGACAGTAGAGCCCAAATCACAGAATCACAGAATGGTTTGGGTTGGAAGGGACACTAAAGGCCATCTTGTTCCAACACCCCCACCATGGGCAGGAACACCTTCCACTAGACCAGGTTGCTCCAAGCCTTGTCCAGCTTGGCCTTGATCCCTTCCAGGGATGGAATATCCACCTCTCTGGGCAACCTGTGCCGGTGTCTGACCACCTTCACAATAAGGAATTTCTTCCTAATCTGCAATCTAAGCCTGCCCTCTGTCAGTTTGAAGTTGTAACACTTGTACTGAAGTGCCAGGGTTAGGGAAGCCAACCAGCCTGGACAACAGCACAGAGTCCAAGATGACCATCCAAAAGCTGCTCCACAGAGGGCTGTTGGGTTTCTTTGTAACTTACCTCCAGAGCCAACAGAAATGCACAGCAGAGTGTTTTAATACACATACACACCCTTAGATTTGCCCCCAGACTGAGGGGGCAAATCATGGAGCATCATGTTTTGTCTCTCTTTCTCCAGGCCAGATTCCTCCTCAGTTATCACACTTCCCTTTCATTCCCCTGCTTGTCTTCTAATCAAAGCAAACCACTCCAACTTTCAAATGAAACTGATTTTCATATTGTCCACATATACATACAGTTAAGAAATTACAGTGACAGTGATAAAAAATGTTAATTTTTCTTTCCAGATGCTTGTAAAACAGCCTTAACATATGTCCGCTGTTTAATTAAGAGAGCGGCAGCACGGTGGAGGGAAGCCAAACTAATAATTTAAAGAAGCATTCTCCCTCCCTTGATTTGAATCCCAAAACACATCCATCATGTGCATTTCTGAAACTGCAAAAGATTTAATTTTCTGAACTTTCAGCAAACATCATAAAACAAGTCAAAGAGAAACCTGGAGTCAGGAGTGATCGCCTTTGAGAGAGTTCAGCTTCAGAACTTGCACAGAAATTCATTTTGTTAAGTGACTAAAAACTCCAGTGCCTTTTTTTTTTTAAATTAGCTTTTATTGTCACCTCTGGCTGGGTGGCCAAAAGGTGCCATTTTGCTGCTCAGGTTCTGGTCCTGAGCTGCCTCCTTGCTCAGATTGATGAGGGTGTAATTCCTTCCTACAAACAGAGCCAAGATGAAGCCAGGCATCTCACACACTCCAGGACCCCTTTTGCTGTAATATTTGTGAACTGCAAAATTTCTGGGGTATGTGTCTTTACCCCCAGGAGGTACAGACACGCTGTTGTCCCAGCTCAGAGGTGGGAGGCTGAGACAGTTTAAATTTCATGTTCAGCACATGCATTTTAACCAACTCCACTTTTGAAACCCAGCTGTGCACAGGTCCCCCAGCCCAAGCTCTGGAGGGGGAGCAGTGAGGATGCTGAGGAGCAAAGGGAAGGTCTCAGTCTTGCACCCTGGGGCAGACAAAGCCAAGAGTCCCCCGCCCAGCCCACGGCTGATGTCCCAAGCTCTGTTCTTCCAGGGTCTGAGATGGAGCCGGGCTCGCCGCGAGTGGTGGGGAGAGAGGAAGGGCTGCTCTCTGAGCTCACACACGCTCACAACACTCCCCTTTGTGCCCTCACAAAAACAAGGCCACAGGGACAGGGCAAACTTAGAACTGTGACTTGCAAAATTGGCACAGAGCTCACGTCTCTGCAGCCAAAGTGAACTTCACAGTGGGGGACCTGCCCTGACTCCCACAGCACATGGAGAGCTTCACCCCCCTCTGCCCTCTGCGTGTCTGGGATGACTGTAGGTTATTTAAAGGTGCAAAAAGCTCTCCTTACCTCCCATCTAATAGTTGTCAGCAAACAACAACTTGTACGCAGAAGGGATCAAATCCCACATGGAGATTACTCTGAGATCCATGGGGGAGGAGGAGATGCCAGCTCAGCCATTAACCTCTTCTGGGATAACGAGGCACACAGAACATCAGCACTGCCCACTGCTCACAGTTGGAAGAGATGCTCTTGGCCCCCATCCTCTGCAAATCTAATGACTCCTCCCGAGGGACCAATATGCCTGGGGAAAGGAGGTTGTGTTTTATCAACCTGACGGAGCATCCTCCATTCCTACACAGACACACAGTGTGAAAGATAAAGCAGCACAGTGCCAGCTGGGGAAATACACCCTTTCCTCTGTGAAAAGGAAGAGATTTGTCAAAGGTGATGCTGTATTTTATTAGTGTATTGAATGGAAGAGCACATTAAAAGTCTTCTGTTAAATATTAGCCAGGAAGAGGAAAGACGGGAACAGAGCATTTTCCTTCTACAACTTTTGTAGGGAACACTCAGTCATGAAGGAGCTCAGAAATTAATCTGCTGATAGATTAGAGACTGTGAGTGTTAATTGACCCTTTGATCTCCCAGTTGTTATTTTGGGTCTTGCAGGGAGGGATATTAATGAATCTGAAGTTATTAAATGAATTCCTCACTTGCTGTGGCAGCATTTGGCTCCCAGCAGAGAGAGCATCCCTTTGGATTGGCCCTGCTCTGGCTGGAGTTCTCGAAGGGACGGAGGCACAGAGGCAGGTACTGCATGACAGGCAGGATGAGAGCACCCAGCTGCACTTACTGGACAATCTTCATGCTCTACGTGGCTAAAGGGAGTTGAAAAAATCCCCAGCTTGAAATCAAGAGCATTTCTCAAACCCTTGGACCAGCACCATTGCTAATCCCAGCACAGCTCAGGGCAAGGGGATCTGTTTGTCCCTTTTCCCATTTCAGAGCCCAGCAGGAGGGTGGCACAAACAGGCCAGGTCATGTCTCCCCAGGTCCTGGCCATGCCTAAAGCAGCTCTGTACCCTCTGAGAGGGTCACACCAGCCGTTCCTTTTGCCTTGTTTTCTACTTGAAACCTCAGGTTGTGTTTTCCAGAGGTCCTTCTCCAAAACCGTGAGACCACTGGGCCATGGACAAGTGGCAGGGACTGAAAGGCAGAACCCAGCAAAGCCTGAGCTGGGCTCCTTCATGTCCTGGCCCTGCATGTTCCTGCTGTGATCACACAACATTTCTCCGAGGCACAGAGAGTGTGGAAGGACCATCTTGGATGAAGTTTTCTTCTTAGTCTTAAAGCTGAAGGTAAACATTTGGGAAAAAAGAAACTGCAGGCATTAAGTCAGTTAATTTAGCAGGGACTTCCTCCAGAAAGCTGGCCAGCTCGTCCCATTAAGGAGCTGGTCTTTGGCTGGCTCTCCCAAGGAGGCACAGTGACTGTGTACATTAAAAATGCTATCACCATTATGGGCTCTTCACTAAAGGTACAAGAGCATGACAAATATATGTAATTTGCAAATTGGCTGGTCTTTTGCAATAATTTAGAGACACTAGTTAGAGGCAATAGAAATCTAACAATTACTGATGTTTAAGGTTTGCATTGTTGCTCTGTGAATATTTCATGCATAAATGAACTTCTCCTGGACCAACTGCTGTTTCTGATGAGGCGCTCTGAGGCTTTATTGCCAAATACACAGCGGGGCTCCCCCAATGAGCCACATAACGGATGATGCATCACCTTCGCAGCTTAAATAATGCAGAGTATCTGCATTTTACAGAGTGGTGGTACACTTTATTTACATATCAAGTGAGTGGCCAGACTGAATATGAAGAAATATGTGAAGGAAAGAACACAGCACTTTTAATATTTCATATTAGCAAGCACCCTGCAGGAAAAGCCTCAGCAGAGTGAGAGGAGAGCTAATCTGCCTGATTTCTCTGTGTGTATGTGTCTCTCTGAGAAAATCTCTTGCAAAACTGATCCAACAAATGCCTTCTCCCATTCTTGTGAACTTCTTCAGCTTTACTGAAAACAAAAGGCGTAACCTGCTAATCAGAGACTGACTTTCCAAGTGCTATTTGTTTGGGAAGAGAATCAAACCCACCCTTAAAATCTCATCCTGATCCTTCTTGGGGCTGCTGGGAGTTGTAGTCTTCCTGTCCATCACTCTGAAAGGAGTTGCAGAGTATTTCTATTCATAGGGAGGCCACCCACAAAACCTCATCAACTGGCTTGGGCTGCAAGGAGGCCCAGGTCTCAGAGAAAAAGCATAATCAAAAATGCAGAACTTTTGCAATAGCTGGTGATGCTTCCTGTGTCAATGAGTCTGAGTTGATGGAAGGGGAAAATAATACATAAAAACAAGAACTACTACTTCTTTCCTATGAATAGTTAGCTTGCACATCATAGTCTACATGGGATTGGATCTCAGGGTGTGGATCCCCTCTCTGAAAGGGATTATCCAAGCATTCAGACTTGACCACCTCATAAAATCCTCCTTCCTCATTCATGAAAGCCCCTCAGATCCCACCCCAGCAAGGCCCTGCCCAGGGGACTGGTCCAAGCCCAGGAGTGTTGACATCATTATTGCCCCCACATAGCAAAGAATCCCAGTCACCAAACATGGCACAGATATTGAATTGTTTGAAGCAACAACCTGCACCCTCCATGGGAACAACGGCCCAGCAGAGCACAGGCACAGATTCTTCACCTGCTGTCCTGCAGGACTGGTGGGGATGTGTCTGCCCACCACAACCTCCTCCTCTGTCCAGCGTCTGTCGAGAGTGTGCAGCGTGTCCCTTGCATTACACCTCATTCAAAGAGGAGCTGATGTGCACCAGCCCTTTTTTGTACAAACCTATTAAAATTCCAATGCAAATGACCGGATTCATAATCTGAGCTTCATTGAGAAACACAGTTTCCTGCTTTCCCCCGTAATGAAATTACTGGTTGTGCAGATGCTCCATTTCTGAGCTAATTCAATCTCTGGCTGGTGTTTGTGTGAGGGCAGGGGTGTGTGGATGTGCAGGTTTGTGTGTGCCTGCACACAGACCAACACATCTGCACAGCATGTTTCCCAGCACACAGATCCGTGGGCTGTTTAGTTAGATAGCCAATTATAATTATAAATGCAATGGGAATAGGAGCACTGTGTTGTATAGACACGATTAAAAATAAACTGGGAAAGCTAAAAGCAGCTTAGTCGCCAGAAATGAATACACTACAGGGGCAAGTTGTGGAAATGCCTGATTATTCTCTTTTGCTCACTCCATCCCTGGGGGATCTTCCTGAACTGTTACTTTAACTGCTCAACTTGCCTTTTCCACTGTGATAGTCAGCAGATGAAGCCCTTCACATTTAAGTGTAATAGTGCCAGAGAGACCAACTGCTCCTAAGAGTTACAACCTATAAATGTCGCTTCTGTGTCAGAATGAGAGTGTGCCACTGAAGATGCTGAAGTCTGCAGAGGGTTTGCTTGACAATTCATGCAGGCCATTAAACTTACTCCTCCCCTCATCCCCCCAGCATTGTGTACGCTGGGATTTCTTGCTTGCTTTCACAGCTTTCTGAGTAGTTCTTCCAAAGCTGGCAACAACTGAGCAATTTATCCCTGGGACAGAGTGTACTGCACAGCATTTGTTCAAGTTGCTCTTCTCTTCACCTGTCATGGCCAATGAGAGCTCTGGGACAGACTGCCTGTGCTTTTCTGCATCAAGTGTGGGTATCCTTACCCAGAGCAGAGGGAAAACTGAGATGGACACCAGGTGATGGATGCGACAAGAAGGTGTTGAAGGGAGTGTCAGGGCAGAAGTTTAGATGATCCTCTGAGGCACATGGTGTGACTCTTGGGATGTGCTGGGCTGGGCTAACAGTTGGACTCGATGACCCTTGTGGGTCCCTTCCAGCTCAGCATATTCTGTGATTCTGGGAGAAGCCCCGGGCAGCAGAGGGGCTGAGGTTGGGGTGAGTGCTGGGCCCTCGCTGCAGAGCAGAGCTGGGCAGGGCTGTGCAGACAGGCTGGAGCACACAGACATGGCAGGAGGAGGGTGGTAGAGCCCCTGCGGGGAATGGAGGCAGATGTTATGGGCAGCTGCTCTCTGGATAGGAAAAGGGAGTAGGACAGAGGAGAGCTGAGAGGCTGATGGGGTGGGCTAACTCTGCTTGGGGTGTTCTTATGCTTCATATCAGCTTGAAATCTGGAGAAACAAGCCTATGACAGCCCCAGCCTGTGAGAAGTCAGATGCAGCCATTCCCATTCCCACTCCATCCCATCCGGGGGTCCCCACAGCCCTTCCCAGGGTGGCTCTCCCCCATCCCCATCACTGCAGGCAGGCATCAGCCTCTCCTCCCACCTCCATCCCCTCCGGAGGGGCGGGTGGCTCCAGTCCCACCAGCACACAGGGAGGAGGCAGCAGCTGATTTTGCAGCCACTTGACCGGAGCCGCCGTTGAATCGGCCCGAAACAGGGAGGGGAAGAGCTGAGGATCCTTTTGAGCCCGCCACCTGGGACTGCAGGCACTCCTACTAATGCACAGTGAACAGCTAAATCATACATTATTGATTTGTCAGACGTATTTGCATATAAATAAGCATGATCATTCATACAAACCTTAATGTTGTTGTTCTCCCTTTAGTGTTGTGATCACAGATGAATGACTCTAGTTAGACACAATTCAGGAAAGCTTGTACCACTGCAGCAAAGTAAGCTGCTGATTTAAAACTACATTTATTGGAGCATGTAAGTGTGACAGTCTATTGGTGAATTTGGGGATAATTAGTCTAAAAGACAAGATAAATGAATCCTGAAAGTGGTATTGTGATGAAGAAATGATCCCTCCATGCTAGTAAAGCTTTGATGCCAGAAATATTGTAAATGATAATTAACTGGGAAACACAGAGGAATTATATTTCAATTGTGTTTTCAAAAGGACTTAGAATTTTACAGGCAAATTGATTCGGTTCTCCCCCTCCCCCAGCCCTGTGATTATGAAAGATTGTCTAATTTACAACATGAACTATGAAGCATATGACAAATCACTGCCTTGCTTTTATGCATCTTGTTTGTACGTTTTTCCCTGGTAGATATCTGCTTATTGTTTTTAAGCAAACCAAGACATGTATTTTTCAATTAGTCTTTCCCTAGGCCTAATCTAGACAGATCTGCAGGCCAGCACAACACACTGACCCATGAAAATTATATCTGCTGTATTAATTCATTAAGCATTGCAGGATCAAGCTGTAAGATCTCGCTCCCTGATAACATCAGCAGCGTTAGCCGGGTTAGTCTGCATCCCTCCCCTGAAAAGAAAATATTATAGATTGTGCAATGCAGGGGAAACATTGCTTGCTAACACTTCATTTTAATTGTCCTAAATTAGAGCTGAAGACTTACAAAACTGTGCGTGACAGCCAATGAATACCAAATGAATTCATTAGGATCAGGGCTGTTACAATGAATAACTAACGAATCCATAACAACGGCTGGATCCTCTCTGCCTCGGGGTGGGCTGCAGAGGAGCCCTGGAGGGACCATCCTGACCCTGGTGCTGAGGCTGTGCCCACTGCCCTGCCCCAGCTGCAGCTCCAAGGGCAGCTGGGGGGCACCTGGACTGCTCAGGGTGAGGGAACAGGGCAGGCGGATGGAGAAGAGCATCAAACAGGGTGTTCTGGGTGAATTTTGGAAGCAGGGCACAACCACCACCTGCTGAGCTTTGGAATGTGCTGCCTGGACTCCATGGCCCCAGAGATTCAGCTTAAGCCACATCCTGCTACTTGTTCCAGGACATCCCAGCGTTGCTGCTGTTGAGTCCTGCCTTCCTCTGGCATTATCAGGCCTGAGATGGACTGAAAACCACCCATTGTCACCCAGAACTGGTGCAGCAAGCTCAGCACACACACACTGACCCATCCCAGGGGCTGCAAGTGTCCCATGATGGTTTGGACTGCCAGGGTCTTCTGTCCATGGTGTCCCTGGTGCACACAGAAAGGTGTTGTTAAAGGAGGAAAAAAAGAAGAGAAACAGCTTCATCTGCAAGGGATTTGCACCTTGTGTTCCTCTGGTGGGACTCACCATAACTCACACAAGCTTCAGTGAGTCTAAACTGCCACAGAAGGGGCAAAAAGAGGTTTTTATTACTACGGAGAGGTTTTATATAGTATTGTCTTCCTTAGCAGAGAATCTAAATTTTTGGGTGGATGTTCAATGAAAGAAAATACAAAAGACAATGACTCAGCTAAGTTGCCTCTCATACCACTGCAGCTGTGTCAGGGAAGGGAGCCTTGGAGCAGGAGGGCATGAAGATATCACCCTGCCAGGGAGCATCTTGGGACATTGTGGCTGATACCAAACCATCACCAGGTTTCCACCAGCAGAAAGAGGAAAACACTGTAATAAAGAATTTCTGCTAATTGGATGTTCAAAGAAACACACTGAGAACCAGGGGAATGATTCATTCAGCATTGCTACATCAATGCTGTTCGTTCCCAAGGGATGCCAAATTCTTCTTCCTCTGGTCAAGGTTCCCATACTTTTTTACACAGACACGGTGCTTGTGAAGGAGGAGGGAATATTTCTGAGTTGAGGAAAGATTTCCAAGGAGCCCAGAAATTTTGAAAAGGTCTCAAGCTAACAGCATTTGCTTGATTTAAAAGGGGTGCTCTACTGCATGGGGATCCTGTCCCAGCACAAGCAGAAGGGTGCTCAGCCTCACTGCCCCTCTGGGCCTTGGAGGGGATGAAACCTGGCAGGTGAGCTCTTGTTCTTGCCTCCAGCTTTCTGCCCCACTCCCTAAATAATGGTTCCTGTCCTCAAAAGGGAATATATTCCTGACACTGCCTTCAGCACACCTTCACCAGCACCTTCCACTTTCCATTTGCAGTGAAGCTGCAGAGACTGGGAAACAAGTGTCTGTTGCTTGGGAGCTGAGCAGGATAAACACCAATGAGCAACTGCTTCTTAACCTCCCTGCAGCAAAGCTTCCTGAGCCAGCACATTTTGGTCAATGTTTCCAAGTAATTTTGAAGTTTTGGAGCAAAAAGCCTGGGTTTTGTATGAAAAATTGCCTGGATTGTATGGGAACCCTGGGGAAGGAGTGCTAGACAGGAGACAATGACAGCTGGGAAAATGGAGGGACAAGGGGTAATCTGCCCCTGAAAACTGGATTGCAGGAGCAGGGCCCCTGCCCTTGCTGATGTGCTTTTGGGAAATACAGCTCATCCTGGAAAAAGAAAGTAAAAGCCAAGCGTGTGCAGGGAGCCTCTCTGGTGTGCAGCCTCTACCCCCGACCAGGCTGTTTGCAAACTCTCTCTATGCTTATCATCATGTAATTGAAATAATGTGTATTGACAGAGACTTGAAAACAACTGCTCAATTTTCCTGAAAATTCAATTAAACTTCGTTTATTCTGGGGATCGATCCAATTAAAAGGGGGGAAATTTCAGATGGTCCGAGCCCTACAATCCATCTTAACACACTGTGTCTATCACTGTGATGTAATAATTCCCCCAATCAATGCTTTAAAAGCATTTAGCAGTCTTGATAATGAACTTTTGTCAAAATAGCCTTACAAAGCAATAAATGAGAGCAGATTAATATGTAGTCATAAAGCTATGAATGGTTTAACGCTTTGAAAGGTTTGCTTCATAAATTAGACTTCTTTATTTATTTTTTTATCATAATCTCTCTCTCTCTCTCTGATACTATTGCCCAAGGTTTTGGTGGACAAGATGGACATGGGCTTTTGGGGGGAATCCTTGCTGAGAGAGGAATGGGTGGGTGTGAGCTCAGGATGTCACATCCTGGACTGGTCTGTGGACATTGCAGACAACTGCTGTGGCCACCATTGGCAAAAACAGAGTGGCTGCAATTAAACTTCTCATAGCACTGACTTTCATATCTTGAGCAAAGGGATCTCTGTCCAAACTTCCAACAAGGCTGATTCCCACCCTCAGACCGCCCTGGGACCACCATAACTGCGTGAGGGTCCTTTCACAACCCCTGTGCACTGAGAAAGGCCCCATTCTGACACTGGGGGGGGGTTATGCAATGGCTCTTCATTGTGGCTCTTCTGTAGGAAATGGCCAGTTTAAATGTTTGCCTTCCCTGGCACTGATTTAAGATATTAAATCATCTTCCTAATATCACTGTAGCTTCAGGCTGGCCCCAGCAACATCCCATCCATCTGTGGATGCCACGCTTTTTGACTCTCAGCTAGAATTGGTTCTTGAGTAGTTTTCTGCTTCTTGCACATAACTGTGCTTAGGAGAGTTACCCATTTTCCCTACTGTACTCTCAATGGGCTGTTCACAAGGAGGTTTTCTAAAATATCTGGTACTCACTAGAAAAATCAACATTAGCAAAGATTCAGCTTAGAAATGGGAACCTGAGAGGGTACATCACAGCCCTTTCAAAGAAGGGCATGAGGTCCTAGTTTAGAAATGCAGATTTCTATTTTAATATTAATTCTAAGTGCTCTGGCTAAAATTCTCTCCTGGTAAAGTCTAATAGAGAGCAACCTGTGTGCAAGACCTCACTGCTGGAGGGGGCAGATGGTTTCAAATAATCATTTTTATTCTCCTCCAGTGCCATGAAAAGTTGCTTGCAGCGTGTGTGTGGTGCTGGAGGGTGACATCTCGCAGGAGACAGGCAGAGCACAGCTTTGCCCATTCCTCCTTGGGCTCTTTTAGCACATTGTTAATGCACTAAGCAAGCTGCCAACTTCTGGAGAGGAACCCATGTGTCACAGACTGAGAGTTTCACCATTCTGGGGTTTAGTGTCCCTCTGGAGTTGCAAAAACAGTGTAAAGACAACTGGCCCCCAGGACCTTCACCAAATTCTAACAGCACCTCACAGGTGAAGAGCCTTAAACTTGTGCGAGCAACTGATCTGGAGTTCAGGGATGCTGTGGCCACCCCGAGCACAACAGGCAATTCTCCACCTCCCATGAAAGGTGCCCTCCTCTGTTGGAGCCCAGCAGTGCTTCAGCAGCTCAGAGCAGCAGCCTGATACTTCTGGAGGCACCAAATGGAGGGAGAAAAACCATTGCACTGAGTGGGAGCTGCAGGGAGAGCGGAGCCTGCATCCATCTCTCAGTGCTGCCAGTCAAACAGGTTCCATTCTATGATATTAATCCTTGTGACTCGCTGGTTCCTGCACGCTGGATGTGCACTGAATCCATACAATGTTGATTTACAGACGTTTTGCCAGGGCTCAATAACTGTAAAGCACCAGCACGGCATGAAAAATGTTATCTGCACAAAACCTTTTAGCTCAGCAGAGATGGTGGTAAGTGGCAGCATTCCCTTTTTGCAAACTTTCAGTGGAAACATTTCATTTGCATGTGATATTAATTGCAGAAGGAGCAGGCATGCTCCTTGCCATCTAATCCACACGGGCTTTTCTGGGCTGTTTTCCTGTGAGGGTGAGGAGCTGGGATGAACAGTGGAAAGGCAGCCTGTTCCCTCAGCAATCTGCAAAGGAGGTGACCTGCTCAAATTGTTGCTTTTTGAAATGATACAATGCTAATTGCACCCAGTGCCCTGCTTTTTGGCTCACCGTAGACAGCAGCTATTCCTACTGCATCAGAGAAATGTGTGTCTTTTCCTCAGCATGACCTGGAGTCACACAGGTACTTCACAGAACAGTTCCCCAGTACATTCCCAAAATTAATGTGGGGAAATGACAAACCAAGGAAGATCATGGCACAGATACATGGTCTGTTGACCTGGATGGATGTGAAAAAAGTCCTTCTATGCCCTTGCTATGTAGAGGATTGACATTAATGAGTTATTTTATATTTTTTCTGACCACCCAAACCTATAGTTAGGCCCTTCATGCAGGAAAGACTAAAAGGTAAATGTCTCCCAGGTTTATCCTGCCAACCAAGGCAGCCCCTTTGCCCCCCAGGCTTGTTTTCTTTGCAGCCTGGGCACGCCCTGTGTGGTTCCCTCAAGACCTATTTCACAGAATCACAGAATATTCTGAGTTGGAGGGGACCCACGAGGGTTTTCGAGTCCAACACTCACTCCTTAGGGATTTTCACCAATTTGTCTTCCAATTCCGAGGGGTCAGCCCAGTTTGGTCTCCAGTGAGCCCTGGGGCTCAGAGGGTCCTGCCAGCAGCTCCATGCACAGCACTGAGTCCTCCTCAGGGAGGGATTGGGCCCTTCCTTCCTGCACCTCAAAGAGTTTCTGTTTCAGGCTTCTGTTTCCAGTGGCTTGGCATTTTGGGGGTGGATAAGGGGAGACTAAAGCACGTTTCAGAAGTAATCTATTCCTCAGCATTTGGTCCCTCGTGTGTCTTTTGCTGGTCCTTTGAAATATTCCAGCAAAAGAGAAGGAAAAAGAAAATTGTTAAAGAATCCTACTAAATCCCAGATAAACATATGTAAAAAAAAATAATAATTCCAGGTGGGATCATTACAGGTTAAAATGAAACTTATCTCTTCTGAGTGTCACCAAAAAATATTAAAATACCCACCCTTCCTGCCTCCCCCCCTCAAAAAAAAAAAAAAGAAAAGAAAAGAAAAAAAAGAGATCATTTTGATTCTAAAGGTATTGCAGCAGCTTTAAGGGACTCACAGATCAAATATCATTTGGGAAATTTCAAAGGGTTGTTTCAACAGTATCACTTTCTACCATTCCCCACTCCGCATCCCTTCTTCTTATATTTTGGCTCCTGATGAAGTTTCAGCTGCTCCTGAAGTCAGTCCTTGTGTTCTTGGCTATCAAAGAGCATTGCAACATCAACGTCAGAGTTAAACTAAAAAAAAAAAAAGCTCTAAAAAAAAAAAGCATCCCTTTTCCTTTGGAGATCAGAAAGTCAAATAAAAAGGATGCTGATTTGTGGAATAAAGGGTGGGATTCCCTGCTGAGACGATAGGAATCTTCTGACTTAACTGAGTTAAGATTTGAATACATTTGGCCCAGACAAGGGGAGAAAAAAAAATCCATTAGTTTTGAGAAAAGCCTCACACAGTTTCAAAAGGAAATATGTTAATACAAAAATATTTTTTTTAAAAGGGGGGAAAAAAAAAGATTTGTATGTGTGTTTCGGAGGCCAGGAGTTTAATACTATCAGCCAGAAGCAAAGAGAGAAATTAAATTACATGACTAGCATGAAGTCTTGTCTCCTGCTGCCAGGACATGGGTGAGGGAACAAGAGAGTCCTCTGCAGCCCTGCTGGATCTGGCCATTGGAAAGGCATTCCATGGCCATCCCTGTGGCACTGCTGGGCCCTCCACGGGAATCACTGACCCTGGTCCTTGCTCTGGCTCAGGGTTCACTCCCCAGCAGCCCCGGGGCCAGTGCAGAGCTGCCCCACAGGGATGGGTTCTGAGCCTCCCCCAGCCCTGCCTCAGCTCCCCCTCTCTGCAGGGACCCCAGTGCTGTCCCTGCTCTGCATTAGCCCAGAGCCCTGAGCTCAGGGGGAAGCTCATCCCTCCCAACACACCACCCTGACTTACAGCCCCCTGATGCCACGCTGCCCGTCCTTCAGCATCCCCCAAGAACCCCCAGCTCAGTGATGTGGTGCTTCAGGAAACACAATTTGCTGATGGTCCAGGTGCTTGTCCCTGTGGTGTGTCCCTGCTGAGGGCAGTGGACTGGCTGCCTCTGAGGGGAGCTGGCAGGACTGCTCTGCATCACTGAGCTCTGCATCACAGAGCTGTGCTGCCACTGCTGCCCAGGAGCAGGGCAGGACACCCCCACGGCCATCAGTCCCTCCTGACTCCAAGAAAAGGCATTTTCTACTCTGCAGCTGCCCAGGAGAGCAGATGGTAACTCATAGTGGTTGTGGCTTCCTACACCTTGAAATCTCCCCCGTTCCTCAGCAGCCTGGCATGGCAAATGTGCCCCGTCCCTTTATCCCTGCAGAGCTTTCCTCTCCTCCACGCCTGAGCAATGCTGTGTGAGGACTCACCCAAAAATAATCACAGCAGCATGAGATTGCCCTTCCTAATGAGGCCCCAGGAAAAGCTGGAGGCTGGGGAAAGGTTCAGTCCAGCCATGGAGGGGCTGCAGGCTCTAACGTGGGGTTGTTAGAAGAGCAGCTCAGTATTAAATCCTTTTGATGGTTCTCCTGCTGAGAGAAGAGATGATATCTCATCATTAATGGAGTTGAATTAATATAAATTAGCCGAACAGCTCCTCGCCGCTTCCGCTCAGGCAGAGAAAAGGGGTTTATTGGGGAGGCAAAAGCAACGATCCCTTTCACCTCACATTCACTCCACCATCCATAAAGATGCTGCTGACCTCGCAGTCTCGTCCCTCCTCCTCCCCTCCCCTGGCAGGACCGAGGAGATGTAAAATAAAATGATTATGTGACATCCCCGGAACGTGGGGACTGTCCACAGCACAGACCTCTGGTGACCTTTACACAAGTGACAGGTGACCTCTCTAAATCAGCCCTGGGGAGGTTTGGGACTGCCAGGAGGGCTGGAGCTCCACTCACCCTGTGCAGCAGCATCGCCAGCTCCAGGGCTGTAACTTATGGGCAGATCAGGCTGGGGGAGAGGGGACACCTCTCTGGAGTCCCAGGCTGGGCTCTGAGGGCTCTTTCATTCCCTCTCTGCCATGTGTCCTCCTCCATCCATCTGCACTGTGAGCTTCATCCTTCTACACCCCTCACACACAGGCAGGAGCAGCACTGAGTATTTTCTGCAGCCCTGTCCAGATTTACAGGTTTCCAGCCTGCGTGACCAGCAATGAGCTCCAGAGAAACAGCCCTGAGCTGAGGGCAAGGGAACTGCCAAACTCCCGGGAAACAAAGCCCAAAAAATTATTACTGCAAAGTTTTAAAGGCGAGAAGGGTTATTTCTTTACTGAGCAGGTGATAATTATTTAAGAGCAAACCTAAACCTTGCAGTGTGTTTCAGCAAGTGCTGGAAGGTGGCAGAGTGTCTGTGCATCGGGGTGGAATGGATCCATATGTCAGGGCATACACCTGATTCATTTTTTAAAGCCATAAAAGGCAGACAGGACAGACGATGTATATTATATTATGCACTTTTAAAAGCTACATTAAAAGAACATCATTAAGGTTGCAGAGCCAAGCACTCAGACAGTAGCTGTGTCATGCCCAAGGCTGCCTGCCTGGGTTCATCTGAATGCCTCCAGCCTATAAATGTGTGACACAGACTAAGAATATATGTCCAGGTATTTTCTCCTTCTCCCCACACTGGACATGGGGTGGATGAATTGTGACATCTCAGAGGTTTTCCTATCCTGTTATTGTCTTATTGCTGTAGCCATGGGCTTGTTCAGCCACAGCCTGGCAGCAGCACCTACAATCCCGACTGGTTTGTGCTGCTCCACACCTTCACCAGGAGCTCCCACCATGAGCAACGTCACCACCCGCCCTGCCAGCCCAGCCTGGGGCCAAGGTCCCCCCAGAGAGGACCTCAGCCACACACCCACCCCTCACAGTTCCCAGAGGCAGAGACACAAATTCCTGCTGGTCCCACAGCCCGGTGCAAGCCCACCCGCACGCTGTGAGAGCAGGGAGTGTGCTGCTGCTGCCTGGCTTGAGGAAGGAGAGGAGAGAGAGAGAGAGAATTCAAATAAACTAATTTCTTGTTCTAAGACCTTTTCTCCCCTTTGCAGCTGCTTCTGATACAAAGGCAGAACCTTATCTCCCTGTAGCACGGCTCCAGTGCCCGAACAACTGCCTTGTTGTGATGCACAGAATGTGAGGCATCTGAGCAGCCCACACGGAGCCACATTCCCTGACAATTTCTGACCAGCTTTTTTTTATTATTATTCCCCCTCTCTCTTCCTCCTGGAGCCTGCAGCTAGCTGCTTTGCTTTCAGAATCCTCCCCCTGCACCCCGCTGAACCGCGGCCCCACGGACCGTGCAGGGGGCAGAGGAAGGAGCCTCATCTTTCACTCTGCCAAACCTCCTCCTATCCCATGCCATGCACAGCAAACAGCCTTTTCCACCCCTCATCCCAGCAGGCAGGAGCAGGGGCATGCAGGCAGCAGAACAGACATCTATTACCCCATCAGTGGCCTCAGTTCAGGCAACGTTGGGGAAGGGGGAAGGCGTCAAGGATATAATCCATCCCAAAAAACAGATGCTAATCAAAGATGCTGACACTTGAGCTTGGACTCTGGAGTCCTACCCTAGCAGCTCAGATGTCCAGGCCTCTAGCACTATAAGGTGTCTCTAAGGTGTCATATTATCATCATCTTTAAAATTTTTAACATGCTTACATTGAAGTTTCACTTTGAGGCAGGAAACTGCTGGTTTAAAACAGAGGGAAACAGGATTGTCAGCCCCAGATGCTCCAAGCAGAGAGTCTGAGCCTCTCCATATGCACTTGGCCTGAAGAGAAGCTATTTTTTCTCTTCAGTTTTTCAATCTGAGTTTTTCTTTACTATCTATAATGTCCTACAAAACCTATTGTAGTTCTCTGAGCAAATGGAGTACTTTTGTTTCAACTAGGAGGAAAAAAAGAGCCTAGACAAATACAGGAATATTGCTGAAATTTTGCAGTCATGTGCAAGGCCTCAGAAGAATGTTGGGAGGAAAGAGTAAGTTAATACTAGAGAAGTATTAAATGAGAAGTTCAGAGAAATTCAACATGATTTTATGCTGCAGTAAGAAGGAGAGGAAATGTGTTAAAATCTGGATGAATTCCAGGGCTACTAACAGAGAGAGCTTCATATTTAACTCAGCAGTTCTCCATGGAGGAGGGAATTGGGCTCTCAAGCTGGCCCTGCAGTGTAAGGCACAGACTGACTGGGAGGAATTCCCATCAGTGAAAAGCAGGAATGAACATCATCTTATGGAGCATTTCAAACCTCATCAGTCACTGCTGTTCAAGAAGAGCCACTGAAGCTGGGACACAAGAAAAGAAGTTTGCTGGGATGCTGAGGGCCATCAGGAACTTTTCTAGGCAAGTATAAAGAGGTTGATTTACTTAACTGGGATAAAAAAAAAAAAAAGGACTGAGAAGTGGTAAAAACAGTCCAGGGTCTATCTGCCCAGACAGGAAAAAAATTAATTAAGTTGAAGGGGAAACCTGGCAAAGATCAACTCCATAGGAACTGGACAGGAATACATGTAGAGTTGGCTTCCAGCCAGTGGAGCAGGAATACTTTTGAGGACCTTTCAGGCATAAATAGTGGAAGAGAGTAAACATGCTGCTTACACTTAATTTGGAGGCAAAGACCCTGTAATCCTGGTGCTCAGGCAGAACATCAGCCTCTGTGGGAGCAGCAGTGCTGCAGATCACAGCTCTGGAGAGAAGATCCTGAGCTCTGCCAACACCAGCTCTGGGAATGCCGTGGGATTCAAGGTCTCCACCCCTGCTGGAGTGGGAAGCTCTCACCAGCAGGCATCTGACTGGATCCTCCTGAGGATCCTGTTGTTCCCTGGCACAAGAGGTCTTCAGGGAATTAAACTGGAGGTGGTCAGCACCACGTCCACAAACACCATTTGCAAGCTCCCAGAGCTGACCAGCTGATGCAGGAGATGGGAGGCTCTCGTCCCCTCTAAGGGAAGGGAGCATCTGCTTGAGTTCATGTATTCCAGGTAGTTTGACAAAATTGTTGGTTTTCCTGCCAGAATCACACAGCTACCACAAATACCTTTCATGCTACACAAAATTCCTTTCTAAATGCTCCAGATCTGGGTGTGGGGAGACAGGGAGATGGAGACAATCCCAGCTCCGACCCACTCCTCCGCGGTGCAGAAGCAGGAATTTGCTCTCCAACTGGAATGTGGCTGCTTAATAGGGCCACAGAAGCGAAGAGGCTGCATCTGTAATGTTTCTGTCAAAGCAAATGAGGTCATTAACAGACGAGTTCAGTGATGGAATTGTCTCTTGTAGTATTTATTATATGGTCCTTTTCCTGACACCTCCCACTGAGAGAATATTAAATATTTAATGCACACCAAGGCTCTGCTCATTTTTCATTCCCACTTCAGCATTTCAAGTTGGCTCCAATCTGCTGCTAGCTATAAAGTCGACTGGACAATGGACCATAATGAATTAACTCTTTGGAAGCCACTGTAGCATTTACAGGACTGCCAAAAGACTGGGTGCTTTATCATCTCTGACTCATGCATGTGCTCTAGAATTCAGTCCTCAATTCATTAAAACAAAGTAGGGGGAGGAGGGTGAAGGTGGAGAATTTGGGAAATAGGTTTCAGGAACCATACATAAATAAATAATGAAGGGGGAGATGGAAATGTTAGCCTGTCAAGGTGACAGGGTTTATTTACTCATTATTTCTGGAGCTGCTATCTCCAAAAATGAAGGTTGTTCCTTTGCAACATGACAGTCTTCAAAATCCTGAATGAACTATTGATCCTGTGGTAAAGGAAGAGCAAGACCTTTGAGAAACAGCTCACAGCCCTGGTCAGTACAAATCTAAGAGACATCTCCAAGAAAAGCAGAGCAGGATGTTTCCCACAGTGTGGTGGTTGCTGCCCATCTGGTCAAGCAAAAACAAAGTTGATCCTGCTTGGTAGCTGAACTCTCCCAGGATGTCTATACCTTTAAATGTCAACCTGAACGTCTAAACTTCTAATTCTGCCTCCAAAAATCCCTATCATAATGTTTGGTTAGGTGGTGCTTCAAGAGGAGAAGGCCTGTTTGCTAAGGACATGCTCCTCTGTGAAGCTTTCACCAGAGAGTTCTGGAGGTTACAGAACCTGGAACTTCTTATCACCACCCTTCTGCCCAAAAAGGGAAAGTCTAAGTACAAAACTATACAGATGTGATGTCTCCATGGAGTTATGGTCAGTGTGTGGAAGGGAACATCCAGGTGGCATCTGTCAGGGCTTCACCCGACAGCTGAGGCTTCAGCATTTTGATTCCCTGCCACATGAAGGTATTGACAAGCAATATTTTTCCAGGGCAATTACTGCCTTTATTTACTGCTCCTTTTCCATCTTCCTACAGCATCAGCAGATCTGCAGAAACTCTCATGCCTGTGCTACCAGGACCACACTGAGCAGAGAAAGACACAAAATTACAGTCAGACTGTTTTCACCCACAGGGAGGAAATTTCCAGGAAAGCTAACTCATACATTTTTCCTTGAAAAAAGATCCCCTGGCAAATTACTCCTGGTTTTAGACTTACAAGCTCCCATTTGCTTATCTGGTTAACACTATCTGGCACTTTTACCGAGATACCAGGAAATCTGATTCCCACTCGTGGTGCAAAAGCAACCTGTATGTGCTTGACCTTTCTAATGTTTTGTAATTTGATTGGGTGGCTATTCATATATTTCCTTGTCACCAGCCCTGGTAATGTGAGAGGCAGAAGTGGAAAAGACAGCCTGTAAAAACACAAGCAAACGCAAGTGGGAATTGGTTGAGGCCCTGGGATGCCCAAAGTACTCTAAGGTACGTCCTCCCTGAGAGCTCAGCCCACGCTCAGCTCAGTCCTGTGGCCAGAGCTTGCTCAGTGACCTTTCCGTGTCACCCAGTCTTCATTCCAGGTTCAGATCCTGGGTTCAGGCTGGATTTCTTTGCTAATGAGCCTTTAGAAGTGTGATTTTTAATTCTTTTTTTTTTTTTTGCTGTTTGCTGTGCCCAGTATGAGCAGAGTTACCCCAGTACAACCCTGCGTGTCCCTTGCACTAGGGATTCATCCCTTTAGAAAGGCTGCTCTGTGTGGTGGTACCAGCACATCAATACAACAAACTCAGTCACAAAGGGGCCTTGGGTCTGTTTTCTGACCATTCTGACTCAAAACCGGGGCTGTTTAGAAGAGTAAGACAAATCTGGGGAGGAACAGGTGTGTCAATAAAACCACTTCCAGGTTGCTCTTGTTCTGCATCCACGAGGGCAGTTGTGCCAATGAAAGCTTGGACAAGTGCACAGTCCTTCTGCAGAGGCATTGCTCTTCTCTGTATAGCCTCCCCATCTATTTAATGGGAACAGTGAAAGGGAGAAAGTACAGCTTTGTACCTGAAGTCACAAATGACAGGTTCATAGGAGAGCAAAGGAAATTTAGAAATTTTATTTCTAAACTTTCTTGTAAACGCTTTCTGTTCTCAGCCCCCCAGAACACAAATTCCCTGTGTGGCTTTATGCTGAATAAATCAGTCCTCCACAATTAAAATTCTTTTAGTTCCTGCACCAGGAATCCCAGTGAAATGCCACACATTTTCTCATAAGCCCTTGTACCACACAGGCATTTCACTTCTTACAGACACAGGCTGGGCTCTGGGTCAGTGTTCAGCAGCATCTCCTGCTGCCCCTGGCCAAGGAAGGACACGGCCAGTTGTTCACTCTCAGCAGTGTGATCCCAGAAGCAGAAGCCCCATTTGTTTTTGTTTCCTTTCAACAAACCCCTCCCCACAGATCGATTCCAGCCCAGCAGAGTGCCAGTAAATAAGCCCGGAGTAGCTGCAGCAGTTGGCATTTTCAAATATTCATCTTTTCAGCTGATGCCTTTTTCACCCCCAGCCCCTTAGCAGAGAGCTTTGCTCTTCCCTGTACCCAAATTGTCTGCCATACATACTCAGGTTTTGACTTAAAACATCTCCTTTCCACTCCAGTGACTGTATACAGAGAGACAACCCCACAGAACCACCCCAAATCAGTGTATGTTATGGCAGCCATTCAGTTTATTTATTTATGTGCATTTGGCCATTTCTTTTTGCAGTCGTTAATAACGTGCAGTGAATCTGAACGTGAGCTACTGAAAATGGCTCCTAAAGGGAGCCTTGTGCTGGTGGAGCAGCTGCTGGGCTTCCCGTGCCTTTCACCCAGTGCTTGGAGTGAAAAAGCAGTGAAAAAGCTTCTCATCTTATGGAAACAGGATGAGAGAGTTGGGATTGTTCAACCTGGAGGCTCTAGGGAGACCATAGAGCCCCTTCCAGTGCCTAAAGGGGCTCCAAGAGAGCTGGAGAGGGACTTGGGATAAGGGCCTGGAGTTACAGGACAAGGGGGAATGGCTTCACACTGACAGAGTGCAGGGTTAGATTATATATACGGGAGGAATCCTTCCCTGGGAGGGTGGGGAGGCCCTGGCACAGGTTGCCCAGAGAAGCTGTGGCTGCCCCATCCCTAGGAGTGTCCAAGGCCAGGTTGGACAGGGCTTGGAGCAACCTGGGCTAGTGGGAGGTGTCCCTGCCCATGGCAGGGGGTGGAACAAGATGATATTTAAGGTCCCATCCAACCTAAACCATTCTATGATTCTATAAAAAATAACTATTCTCCTTTTCTTCATTTCACCCCAAAATAGCCTCTAGATGAGTCCTGGCAGTGACTGGCAGGGAAATGAACTGTTCTCATTCAGATCTGCAGCACATCTTTTATCCGCTCTCTCCCCAGCTCCTTTTCTACCTTTTCTTTCCTCTCTGGCTCTTGAGCACTGATGCAAGAATTTCAAGCCACATCAACCCTGATGTAACTCCATTTGATTTACTGGCAGCTGGAGGCTGTTCCTCGCTGGCCATCACACTGAGTGGCAGATGCTATGAGGGTCCTGTTCCTGCCTCGACAAATCTCAGGTTAAAATAAAGGTAGTAGAGACCTTTAGACACAAGAGCGAGTCACAAGGGAGGAAGAATCCGGAAAGCTCCCCTTGAATTTAAAGAGCAGGGACACCAGGCACATTTACCATGGGCTGGATCACAGTAAATAACTTGGGAGCTGAGAAAATTCTGCTGCATCAGGATGGTGAGAGCAGTTGCTGCTGTAGGGGGACCTTTTGGACATCCCATGAAGTTATGTCCCATCAGAGGAGTCCTGTAGCAGGTCCATGGCAATTGGATTGTGGCTGTTAAAACCAGGAAGATCTGCCAAGGGTCCAGAGGCTGCAGAGAGAGTGTGCAGGAGTGTGTGTTCTCTGTTCTATCTCCTTTGGACAACCCCAGGACAGCTGGTGTTAGTGGCCAGAGCTCCACTCCAAACCTCAGCTGGCGTTATGCTGACTGAGGATCTGCTCCTGCTTCTGCTCTCTGGTTTCTCAGAATCCCAAAGCACTGCACAGAAAGGTGGCAAAGTACAGGACTTATCACATGTGATACTGTGTTATAAAGTGATTTGTGGCTGCTGAGGAGCCCTTCCAGATCCTCAGGGCTGTGGCTGAAACCTTTGCTCAGCTGTATCACTTCTCAGAAAAGAGGGACTGGTGCAGAGGGGGGGAAGGTGGCAGGTCCTGGGTTCCCAGAGTCCCACGGGGCCACTTTGGCCTTGTCTGAGTCAGACCTACTTGTGATGGCTGTAAAAGAGTGATAAAACTATTTACTGCAGGATGCTCGAATGTGGAAAGTGTCAAGGATCACCCTGATTAACGACGAGGTGATATCAGAGGGGATATCACTGCACATAATAAACCAGGTTTTTCCATGTGGGTTCACTTGGGTTACAAACTGCATCTTGACCAGAGTCTTTTTCGATTTTCTGTGAATGAAAGTGCACTCTGAGCTACTGAATTTTACTGAGCAGGTGCTCAGCCATTGCTACATCGAAATGGAGCAAAAACATGAGGTCATCAGGCGTGGCAGGAGGCTGGGTTTGCACACCTTATCCCCTCTGATTCCCTCTAGATTCAGATGGACAGAGAACATCTTCCAGTGACTAAGAGATGAAGTTTTGGGAAACCAGGCAACTACCTCAGCCTGGCTCAGCAAATGGAGGGTGGATATGAGATGTGAGTAAAGTCAAACAGCATTTACAAAAATGCTCCCAGTGATATGTGATGTTGGGTTTGACCTTGCCTTGGCTTCCCTGCTCTTCCCACTGTGGAGGCAGAACACCACTGAGGGAGTGCAGCAGCATTTTGCATCCTCTCCACTGAGGACACACAAAGTGTTTTACAATTTCACTCACCCAGACCCAAATTGGAACTTGTCAGAGGGGATGTGGGAGCAGTACTTGGTCAAAGCTTGAAGGAAACCATTGAACACTCCAAATATACAGAATCCATAAGGGTAAGGCATACAGGAAGAAGCAGTGCCTTTTATAAATCAAACTGATATTACTGGAGAAAACTTCCAGGACTGCAACTGCTTCTTCTGTGCAGGGAGCAGAGAATGTGAGGCTTTGGGCTATGGAATCAAACCTTGTGCTCGGGGCAGGATTGGGCCCCTGAGCACCCTGCTGTGCTCTGAACTGGCTGTGATGATGTTCCATCCTTTGCCCCCCAGGGGATCCCAGTAACTAAGGGAACCATTTT
Source organism: Neopelma chrysocephalum (assembly GCF_003984885.1). Taxonomy (NCBI): domain Eukaryota; kingdom Metazoa; phylum Chordata; class Aves; order Passeriformes; family Pipridae; genus Neopelma; species Neopelma chrysocephalum. Next base: position 1,596,094 of record NW_020897756.1, on the reverse strand, counting down.
GTTTTGCAGATTGAGGGGGGAATCAAATAGTTGAACCCTTAGTAAACATGCAAACACAACTGGTTGTCTTTGATGATTTGTTAGCTTGGACCTGAGCCAGGAGACCCGGGGATTGCAGTCCAAGTTCCTGGAGCTCCACAGATGACATGCAGAGCAGCAGATCAGAGCCGGAATAAGTGAAGCTTGTTATCAGTTGGAGAGGTGGCCAGCGGGTTTTCCAGGTGGAATCTCCCTAAAATATCTCCTGCCCAGTTCCAATCTGGCAATCTTGGCTGAACCCGAGTCACCTACTTAATAAAAATTCCATATTCAGTCCATAGAAATGCTTCCAGCACAGTTAGATCAATTCCCTCTAAGTAGCAATAAATGTGTTTTCCTTTAAAAGGCCAACACAAGCACATTATCACAGCCTATAATCCCCATTCTCTCTATTAGCTCAAAGTACATCCTAGAGGCCAAGGGTCACAGCTAAAGACTAATCAGTCTCATTAGCCTGTCTAATTTATCTTAACTAGAGGGACACAAACACACTAAAACTGTTAGGGAGACTTTTTGATCAGGATATGGGAGTCATTCATCAGGGTCCTGCAGCTTCCAGAGACAGGAGAGAGAAACGACCCAGGGACAAAGCCATTCTCCAGGGAAGCTCTGCACCAGGATGCACCCAGGCAGCCAGGATGGGGCAGGAACCCTCCTGGAGGCTCCTGCTGTCCTACCAGGCCATATCCCAGCAGGATAGGGGGAGAGAGATGGAAAAGCATCTCCTCCTTGTTCTCACCCACAGGCCATCCAGCAGCTCAGCGTCATCCTTGCTCAGGCTCCGCTTTGGCACCACAGGCGATCCCTGGACCAGGAAAGGGTTTGAGTCCATCTGGTTAAAGTTTAACCTTTCCCTGGCTGTGAGGGCCCTGTCAGCCACCACAGTGACTTGGGAACTTGAGCTGCCCCTCTTTCTCCCACGTGCATCACTCTCCTGATGGCTCCCAGCTCACCCCCTCCCTGCTTCACTCCCAGGCGGATGGAGAAGGGGGATAAGGGGCACTGTGCTCAGATGCAGCAGCAAGCAGCATGAAAAGGAAAAATGAAGCAAAAAATGGGCTCCTGTGGAAGCAGTTTTTTCTCTGGTTATCCAGAGAGGTGTTTTAGACGCTCCAGCCCAACAACACAGCTCTGCTCCAGACCCTCCCTCTCACCATTAGCAGGCAATGTAAATGCCCTCACAAACACTGCCCAGAGTTATTGCCCGGGCTCTGGGCTTTAGTAGCCCAAGGCAGCAAAGCAAACCCTGAGGTTTGTTTCCAGCCCTGAGGCTCTAACCCATGTTTTCATCCTGGAGGTTCCTGGTTGGGAGGAATTTCAGAATTTGCGCTGCCTGCACACCTTTGTCGGCTGTTAAGACAAGAAGGTTTTCCCCTAATAAAAGAAGGAAATATAGATTATTTAAAGAGTTTAAATAGGAGGAGGCTGGCCAAGCTCTAAATCAAAGTCACCTCTTGAGATTCTCCGGAGAGAAAGGAAAAGGTTATCCCTCGGATCCCTATTTCTGTCTGGGAAATACGTGCCTCCAGAATAGTTGCACTTCCAGTGACAATCAGCCATAGAAAGGAAAGCACTGCTGCTACAAACCCTCTTCCTCATGCACAGCCCTTGTTTCTGTACCACGTGTGTGTCCTCAGCCTGCCCTGTGGGTCACTGCAGGACACAGCCAGGCCCAGCTGAGCTAAGCTTGACCCAAGTCCAGCTGCCCTGCAAACCTTTCATCACCCGGCCCAGGGGCTGCTGCCAAGGACAACAATCATGGCAGAGACACTCCTTGGGCACCCATCTGCCTCCCTGCCCATGGATCACTGTCCATGCAATGGGTCACAGGCACCGAGGCTGAACCCTGGGTGGAGTTCAGGGCTCATGGCCTGGGATTCCCCTGTGGGAGGGCAGTTGGAGGTGTATAACATCCGTAAATGGGTTAAACTTTGAAGGTGCAACCACCCCGACAAGAGGATTTATGAAGTGTCACAGCAGTTTGTGTCATCCCTGTCCCATTTTTTGTCATCCACTTTTTCACTTCCAGGAGACTTGAATGGGAAATATTTAGGGGAAAAATAGCTGCACTCTGCCTTTCACTGCAAGGAGCCTGTGTGCTGTCATGCCATGGGACCCAGTCAGGCAGGAGAGAGGGGAAGAGGTGGTGAAGATCCTCAGCACAACTCAAAGGTTGGAGCCACCTCTAGTTTGCTGCTTTCTTAGTCCTTTAGAACTGTCACAAGCAGGACAAACTGCAGTCAGGACCACGTGCCTCAGCCTCTGTGGGTAATTGGCCCCACTGCAAGCACAGGGTGTTCCTCATTCAAAAAGCAGCTGAACAACCTTGTCCTGATTTGTTTTTGGAGAAACTGTGACCGTCACAATTCCTGTGCACAGAAGCGAAGTAGATAATTTTTGTATAGAAAATCTTGAGAATGTCAGTCTATCCAGATTTTGAATAATTTTTTTTAATTACAGATTGCATTAAAGCTCCTAACATTGACTTTTTCAAGAGGTCTTAAACAACCCATAGCAGTTGGCACAAATCCTCTCCACTGGGGAAAAGACAACTCGTGGATCTCAGGTACTCACAGAGCTATGTGCAGCTTTGAAGTTGGTCAGAAACATTCCTGTCCATCCCAGCTCATCAAAGAAATCAAGCACATGCTTAGTTTTAATCACAAACTTACACCTGGTTAAAGCAAAGCACTAATGAATAGTGAGATTTGAGTGGACACTGAAATATTTCAAATGTTCAAGGGCATCAAGCCTGCTTTTTCTTTTCTTTCCTTTTTTGTTTCACTTAAGACTGTTATGTGATACTAACCATGAGTTTTTGCCAAGGAAGGTTTAGGTCAGTCTTACTCACACAGCCAAGCTCCCTTGGGAAGGATAAACTCACCCCACGTAGCATGTCCAGGCTGGGCACCTTGTCTAAGTTGGTAACCCCAGTCTCTTCTGCAATCAGTAGAGGAGCTGGGCACCTTTGAAGAAGGATTCATCCTTTCTGTCTGCATTTTAGGGCAGATGAATCAGTTTGTGGAGATCCTTGCCTTTTTTCCAGGGCAGCCAAGGAAGTCTAGACTGTAAGCTTGGATTAGTCACTTGATTTCTCAGCAGCAAAAACATTGCACCCTCAACATTTTTCAGCCCATGAGGTTGGGTGAGATGAATGCAGGTCTCACTCTCAGAGCCACACAAGCCTTGCTGTGCAGTGAGTTATTAGTGAGTTATTTCTCGAGAGCAAGGGGGGGAAATGCCCACTCTTGTTCCCGAGCTCTGCTCCCAGCCACCTCCACATCACTCAAGGCACAGCTAAGGAGTCAGGAACACACAGTCAGGTCATTGTATTCCACACATGCAGAGACTTGCAGGGGCAGATTCCCAGCTGTAGGTCCTGTCCCCCAGCTCTCGGGGATATTTATTCCAACGCTAATCAGAAGGTGGGATGGAAGCACTTGCAATGTCCTGGCAACAAGAAGAAGTGGAGGAGATGGAGGGGAGGGAAGGAAATTCATTTGTTGAGATGATGGAGTGACTCCTTCAAACAAAAAATTACTAATGATTAAAACAACGCTTGAGACTGTCCGTTTACATTTTAAAGGTGTGTTATCCCAACCAAAGGGGTCCAGTGCTCAGCACCTCTTCCCACTGATTACCATCTAGCTTTCCATTTTCATATAACCTTGAAATACAATAAAGTCAATGTATGCACAAGGATTCTCTTTTTCTGATGGCTCAAGTGATTTTTTTTTTGTCATCCTTTACCTGGAATCTGTGTCAAAGCCCCATCCTACACCATATCCTTTTAGAGGAAAAGAGAGGAGGCTCTGTGTCCACTCTGCCTGCTTTGTGTATCTGGTTGTCAGAGGTAAATCATAGGGTCATAAAACAGTTTGGGTTGGAAGGGGCGTTTAAGGGTCATCTATTCCAACACACCTGCAGTGAGCAGCAACACCTTCAACCAGCCCAGGTTGCTCAGATCCCCATCCAACCTGACCTTGAACGTGCCCAGGGATGGGGCACCCACCACCTCTCTGGGAAATCTGTTCCAGTGTTCCACAAAGCTCCCTGTAAAAAATTACTTCCTTATATCCAGTCTATCCAGATATCTTCCACCCCGCCTTCTGGTTATCCTTATATCTAGTCCATCCTGTATCTAGTCTCTATCTGGTTTATCTCTAGTCTAAATCTACTGAGTACAGGAAAACATTAAAGAGATTCCTCTTCCTTTGATTTTATATCTGACTTGGTAGTTGGGAATGTGCAAAACTCTCAACTCCTTCTCTGAATGAAGACGTTTTCTAGCACTGAATTCCCACAGCAGCAAGTGATGGCTTTATCCTGCCCCCTCCTCCTCCTCCTCCCAGCACCCATGCTGTTCTTCCTACAGCAACACCAGAGCATTTCCTGTGCTGGAGATCACCCTGGCCAGTTATTTTGCAATGCAGATAAACCCTCTTTGCATTATTTCCAGGGGAGAGAAAGAGAATAGAAGATCTCCTTTTAGAAATCAGCTGCTTCTTTCTTACGTGCTGCTTTCTACTAACAAAAACAGTGCATCCTTCCATTCCAGACCTTATATCCAACGAGCTTTTGCTGACTACATAACCTTCACTAACCTGAAATTCCTGAGCAGTCCCAGGAGCTCGATGCATCTTGGAATAAAATTTTTGTAATGTCATTTAAGGGTATTCCTAATCCAGAATTATTGAGGAGGCCTGGGTCATGGGAATTGAGTTTGACACTTGACAAATACTTGGCTTTGTGTAAATGGACAGGCCACTGAAATAACTGCCTTTGGATGTCACATGAAGAGAAATTAATTCTTTATTAACTTCCGCAATGATAATCTAATAAACTCATTTGGTCTACTAGTTTCAGCACTTAAAGTGCTCAGTCGATTGGATGCAAATAGATTTTTTCTTCCCCTCTGGAGCTGTGCCTCTGTGGTGTGCAAAGGGACATCAGTGTGGAAAGTCAGGCCTGGCATGTTAGGATGTTGTGTATATGTCCAAATCCTGCTGCTGCTTGGTGTGAGGGAGACAGGCACAGCAGAAAGACCAATAGCAGAGGCTAGAAAAACACATTATTAGGAAAGAAAAGGTGTTTCTATTAAAAATTCATATTTTAAACAAATTTGCTTTAACTTGAATTCAGATCCAATTTCTTCTTAATCAGGTATTTTAAAATAATATATAAGAAACCAATATATTAGCTGTTTCTTTTTAGTGTTATAGCACAAAAAATTAGTCCCAGCCCTATTAGGACTCTTTGCTGGACACTGTGCAAACACAGAGAAAGCTAGAGCTCCCATCTTAAAATTTTAGTGGTAAATGCTAAAAATAAAAATGGAACTATGCGGACCAAGCAAGCCTCTAATTCTAGAAGCCAAGTGTGTGTGTCCAACAAGAAAATAAAGCTGTAATAAGTGACCTAAGTATCCAATCAACCCAGCCATCGCCACTTAGAGGTTGAATTTCAAATGTCAAACCACAGGCTGCTGCAGACGGACCAAGAGCCCTGTTCAAAATAAACAAACAAAAAGGCTCTACAACACAGAGCGAAACATGACCCCACTCTGCTCATGCCAGACCTTCCCAACAACAGAACACTGACACAGCTGATCAGTCCAACTCACTTTCAGGGTCATATTTCTATATGCCAAAGTGTGTCCAAGGTGCTGCTCTGCCCATCAATAAGTTCATGCAACAGTGATCCTTCTCATGTCAGTGCAAACTGGAGCCACCAACAAACCTGGCTTGGATCAGAAGATCTGCACTCCACCACTGCTGCTTGTCCCACACCAGCACAGCACAACCCCACTGGCAGCAGAGCCCAATGGGAGCTGGATGAAAAAGCCAAGACAGGGCCTGTTTCCTGCCAGCAGGCGTTTCTTACCCTGCCTGTTGGTGCAGCACATAAAGAATGTTTCATTTGCAAAAGCCAAATATTTATTAGTATTTGCTAACCGAGCTGCTCCATAACGACATGAGAGATTGTGATGTCTGAGTCTGTCAGTTCCATGTAAATATATAATTTGCACAGGGATGTATAAATATATGTATGCGTATTTACTTCTGATTAGTGGCAATTATCCTATGAAAGAGATGCTGGAAATAGAGCATGGGTTTTCTAGACTGCCTTAAGCATCAGTGTCCTCTCTGCTGCTCTCTTTTCAGAGGCAATGTGGAGTGGAGGACTTCTCCAGCTCACTGTGACCTCCTCTCTGGCTCCCCTGTGGAGCTTCCAGGGAGGTCAGGTCATGGTCCATCACCAAAAGGGCTGATCTCCATGAGTCCTTACACAATTAAAGGAAAAACAGATTTAGAGAGACCCAGGGCACCCAGATGAGCTTCCAGCCCTGAATCAGCCTCAGCAACGCTTTCAGCTTTCCTTCCTGAATGTTTCTGAGTCCTGAGTAACCAGCTGCCTTTGCTTTGGTGATCATTCACTGGCCTAGACTGATGCCCTGGAGGACTTGAGCCTTGCTGACGACATAGCTTCATAAATGGGATTTTGGCTTCTTCAGGGGAAAAAGTCTTCTTTTAAAATCTGCATTAGTGAGTGGCACGCTGGAGATGCTCCCCAGCCATCCTCCCTGCCCTCTGTCCTCATTCTGGTGTGCAGCTTTGCATCTCAATCCCTGGGCTGGTCTCTCACCATTTATTCCTCAGACTTTGGCACTGAACCTCATTAATAAGTGCATATAGAACAGACTCCCAGAATCACAGGAAATAACCTGGGAGGAATCACCAAAGCTCCTGCAGCCCTTCCCTCTGCACCAGACCCTCAGTTCTGCCTCTGTTATTCTCAGCAGACATTTGTCCAGCCTGACACTAATGCTGCATCTGTTAATGGTGCAGAGGAGTGTCCTGCAGCCCACAGACAATCCTGGGGGCTCTATCAGCACCCAGCAGCCAGTCTGTGCTGCTGCCAGGGTGGGCAGCAGTGTCTGTGACATCCTCCACGCTGTGCCCAGGCCTGTCTCACTGCTGCCTCAGCCAAGGGAAAAGCAGCTGTTCTTTATAGGCCACTCTCTGCTTTCTCCTGGGGCTGGATATAGGAGCAATAAAGAGGTAGAGACCATCCCCCTGTTTACAATGTGTTTTCATGTGTCTTTGCAGCAGCAGCTGATGGGGAGGGACACCTCAGATGGGAGGTGACAATCTGCTCCTCTCACTCACAGACCTGCTATTATCACTCTCTGACAGAGAGATATTCTTAACATCATAACAGTGTGGATGTCGGATCCTGAGCTCCTCAAAGACCATAAATACCATGCTGGCAGGTTTGGTGGTTTGTTTGGGTTTTTATTTCAGGTTGCAGGAGGTTTTACCTCTTACAGAAGGAACAGAATGATGATGTTTCCCTCAGCTGTGGAGTTTGCTGCTTGTTTCTCCTGGATGGACACCAGGGGCCATCTGCTGCTTTTTCCAAAGCTGATGGCAGAAATATCTCTCCAGCTGGGAAGTAGGTGGGTGTCTCAACTCAGCCTGCAGGTAAAGAGCCAGGACATGGACCAGGTACAACTGTTGGGTGCAGTGGCATCTTTGGCTGCTGTGCAACAGCACTGTCGTGTGCTTTCCCAGAGAACTGAGGACAGAACCCTTGTGGGGAATGAGGGTATGACCACAGGCTCTGGAGACCCTCCAAACCAGGCTGGCACTGTGCTGCCATGCAGATACGCTGCTTTTGTCCACCAGGAAAAGAGGATTTCAAATAAGACATTCCAGGCAAGGCAACACTTTTCCGAGCTCAGTTGGTTTTGTGATCCCCTGGGAAGCAGTGTAAGAGTGTGAAATCCATTTTACCAAGTAAATCAGGGCATGGGTGTAGCAACAGCTCAGCTTAACCCATGTGGTGTGCCAGGGACAGTGCAGACTCACAGCATTGCCATGAAAGCACCATCCCCTTCCACGAAAGCAGACTGAGTGACACTCCTGACAGTTCAAGGGGCATCATCCCCCCACCTCCCTGGGGGCTGGACAGTGAGACAAACCTGCTTCACTACGGGAACACTCTTGTTGTGACAAAGACAGGTGAGAACCAGGATGACACTAAAACCGAGAGAAAAATTCTTTGGCATTAGTAAAATAAACTGCTTCCTCCAGGCCCTGAGAACACTCGTTCGTTACTGGGTCTTGTTTGCAAAGAAATTTTAAGCAAATGTTGGTAATAACAGGACACCATGGAAAATGATGGTCCTGCACGGTTTTCATATTGCATTAGTTCAGATCTTCTTGCAGCACCTGCTTCATTTCACCTTTCTCTCACTGATATCTCCGGGAGGTTTCAGGACTACCTCCCTACATCTATATTTGGGTATAATTTGAGTGTAATTTGATACGTAATTAGGGTAGAATAGAAGACTGAGTATTTAACTACCCATACATCTCTCCCTAATTTAAATAATTCCCAATATATCTAACTAGTTTGCCTCATCCTGCACTGATGTGTATTGAGCTGGGGATAATGAAATAAGAAATGTGAGGGGGAAAAAATGTTATTTCAGAGTCGGAAGATCACCAATTAATGACATGAAAAGCCTAGTGGGAATATCTGTACACTTGATGCCCCTTCTGCTTCCAGCTCTGTGCAGTTGTAGTCCATGGCCTGAGGGCTCTCAGAATAGTCCTTAGAACAACTTGTATTTCTGTGAGCTGTCTCAATGTGATCAAATGTCCCACAGAGTTAGGACAGGACTTAAACATACAGAGGGTAAGAAATAAGATGAATTTCACTCTCAGATGGATTCAGCCATGTCTTAGACATTGCATTTAAGAGGGGAAGGAAGTGTCTTTTGCAGTTGTATCTCCCTCTTTCCCTCCCCTGTGTCTAGAGAGAAACCAGATTACTGGCTTGAAAAAGAAGCCTAAATTTGAGATGGTTAAAGATGTGTGAGCTCAGCTCTTTGGTGAGACTATTCATCCCTGAGGACTTGGTGTGTCATGCCACACTTGGGGAGATGTTTAGCTGTCAAACAGGGGTGGCTGGGTTTTATTCTGGTGAAACATCACTGCTGGATTTTGTCCTGAAACGTGGGAGATATTTTAGCACAATCCTCTTTTTAACAATACAAATTGTCCCACTTGTGCTTCGACAGGGGCAGGTGCTGATGGATGCACCTGCAGGGAAATGTCAGAGGAACATCGAGGAAGGGGGAAGTAATAGGAAATCCTGAAGTTTTGAAGAGTGAGAAGAGTTTCATTTTGCTCAGGATGAAAAGTTTTATTCTGCTATTAGTCATCTTCTTTCACACAGTGTAAAATACAATCATTTAAATAGCATAATTTTAGTATGTAAAATATTGAAAATACAGTACAACATGGCCTAAAAACAGCTGGTTATTGGAAAAACAACATGTCTATGGAAGTTGTTAACCATTCCATTGAAAATTTAAATGAAATCCACTCTGCAGTGGAATGCTTTAATTTAGATGGATCATTACTCTTAGCAGAAAATTATTTTTCCAGGACATTTTCCATCCCCACAAGAGAATGGCAAAAAGCAGCTTGTGCACAGGATCCCAGCCAGCCTGGGCTCCCACCTGCCATGAGCTGCTGTGGAACCAACACCTTTCCCCAACACAAACCCTGGGAGAAAAGAATATCTCAGCTGATCATTGTTGGGGTATGGTTTTATGTTTTTTTTCCTCAGCACAATCTCTCTTGTTCCTTCTAAACAGTTCCTAGGGCTGCCAACAACATCTCTCTGTGCCCTGCACCCCAACACTGGGCTCTCCCCTTGCCCCCCTCCACTGCTGCCCACCCGCCTTGCACACCCCAAAACACCAGATCACCTCACTGCCCAGCTTGGGAGCATCACTCCGCAAACTTTTGGACTTCTAAGGCAGCCAAGGGGGGGGGTGAGATCCTCAGGGCTGATCTGCAGCATCTCCTGGGGGGCAGCTCCCAGCCTTGCCCCCATTCCAGCGCCGCATTCCCAGCCCGGTGTGGGCATCCGGAAAGGCCCCGTCCCGCTGGCTCACACGCTCCCTCCCCCTTCCCTGTCAGGGTTTCTTTCTGTGCAGAACAGATGGGCACAAGCTGTTTGGGAACCACCTCCCTTCCCTCCCCCAGAGCCGGGACAGATGCACCCCGAGCAGGGAGCAGTCCCCTCCCGGCTGGGCCCAGCTCCCTTTTCAGAGGGGCAGGTAAAAGTTTAACCAGCCTGTCTTTCAGTGCTGGAGGCAGAGCCGCCTTTCCTAGCCATGATAAATTGCTCCTGTCAAAACTACATGAATGCTCATATTGAAAAGCTCTTCTTTCTTTCTTTTTAACTTTCCCCCCTCTCCAGTCTCACGGCGTCTCTCGGTTGTTAGCCAACATTTAATGCCCGCTTAGTCAAAGGGCACTTCCACTCCTCGTCTCTCTGTCCTGTCCCCTGGGGCTGCTGGGGCTGAGTTGTCACAGAAATACTGATGGTGAATAAAATATATTTAAAAAAAAAAAAAAAAAGACAGGATGGAGAAGAAACCCTTTAATGTTTTTAAGACTTTTGATTTCAGTTGGGTTCTCCCACCCGTAGTCCCTAACCAAAGCAATTGTAGGATGGAGGTGGACAGACAGATGTCTTCCAAGGAAGTTTCCAGTTGTTGATACGTTCTAAATTAATAGATTAGCTACAGTTTGTAATATTTTCCAAAGGTGATAATTAATGCATAAAACAAAACAATCCACTCCACCTCCTCTCCAGCAGTTGAGCAGCAAGGCCAAAGCATGTTGTAGACATTCCAGGGAGCAGAGCCTGCACAGCTCTTTACACAGTCCAAAGATCCTTCCCCCTATGTCAGCAGATGCCTTTGCTCCACGGGTGCCCCAGAGCAGGAGTCACAGCTGCTGCCATCAGGGGCGGGTGCCCTGGCCATGGAATTGTCCCTGCTTCATCCAAAATTGTCTCACCTCACAGAGAGGTGTCACAGTCCAGTGTAAGGGAAGTTGAACTGAAGATGTTTGCACATTATAGCCACGAACTCCCCTTCTCCTCCCCTGTAACCTTGCTGTCAGGAGCAGGGCTGACAGGACACAGGACAGTGTCCCCAGCTGTGCTGCTCTGGTGCCCAGCCCTGGCCAATGCCCGAGGGGAAGGTGGCACTCCCAGCACACTCAGCTCCCTGGGCACTGTTTCACCCAACCTGGCTGTGGGAAACACCCAAACCTTGGAGTGCTGCTACCATTTCAGAGCATCTCACCCTCCTCTGCAGCACCTACGTGGTAAAAGCTACCCACAAATCAGCTCCAGGCTTCCAGCACACATCTCCTGAGGAGAGATTTCAGACCTGTTCCCACACTCCTCTCTAATTCCTTCCTCTCCTGTTTTTCTGTCCATGCTGATATCTAGCCACCACCCAGCACTCCCAATATATCCTCCAGACTGTAAATATCTGTGCTGCTGCCCTGCTACAGCAGCCAGTGACAGGAATATCTGGCACACACACAGCTCCCCTGGGTGCATCTTCCCTGTGACAAATATTCCTGCTCTGGTCCTTGTAAACAGTCGCAGTGTCACTGCCCTTGTCGCTGTCAGCCACCCATAGGGTTCAGCACTACCCACATCTATATATGTATTTTGGGATATTAATACCATCAAGACACTCTTGTTATCCCAGCCTGCTTGCTCATTAACCCTTGTTAAACCCATATGCACACAGTATATGGGTGATGAAGACTGCACAGCTCCAACTGTTCCCGCTTGTCTGTATTCCCAGATATTTTAATACAGCTGCATGGGTGAAGAAGCCTGGAATTTGCCCATATGTGCACTCTCATTTCAAGGTCTGCATTTCTTCCGACTGCAACGGAGTCACTGGAAAATATTTACCCTCTGATGAGGAAAAGAAAAGGGATGTTTGAAGAACAAACTGAGTAATCTCCAGAGGCTCCCGTTTAAGAGCCACATAAGCACAGGCTGAAGGTCAGGCCTGATCCTTTCTCCCATCAGCTGCCATCCATTTCCCTGGCTCCAGAAGTGGTCTGCTGACAATTCACAAACCATTTTCTCTCTCTGTGCCTCAGTTTCCCCTATCCATCTCCTGGGAATCTTGCTGGTGATCCTCCTTTGGAAAGTGCCTCCCAATCCACCACCAGGAGTGTTGGAGGGAATAAGTACTCGTGATACCAGCTTAGCTGGTGATGTGTGTGCTGGTCCCTGCTTGAGCAGAGCCTCCAAACTGCCTGGGGGGCCCTTGCACTGCTTCAGCCTGCGAGGGTCAAGCCCAGCAGCTTTGCTGCCATCATCTCCTCTCCCCTCCGTGTACCACTTCAAACCAGCCACGTTGCACCACAGTTATTAACTGGTTTTGACTGACTTCTTAAGTTAATTATAATTTCACAGTGTAATATCAAGCATGATTAAAACAATTAGGTTTTCCACCCCCTTGCAATGCCTCCCTCCCTTCTCTTTCCCTTCTTCTCCCCCCCTCCTTCCCCTACCTCCCTTCACCCTGGAAGTTTTTAGATACGCTTCTGCACCGCTGCAACAAATCGTATGGTAGGATCTGAAATTATTACCCTCTTAAACGCATTAAACTGTTCATAAAGCAATTTTCAATGCCAGTTACCAAACTACAGTGAACCTCCCAGCCTGACACCTCCCAAATGCAGAAGGATTCTTGGCAGCCATACCCTGCTGCAATGCTCTCACTCACCAGAGTCAATGCCTGAAACTTAGGAGAAATCAATGCAATTATAGATATGAAGGTCCAATTACTGCGAAATGTGATCAGTCTTTATCTCTGAGTCCCTTCAAGAAAACCAGACCGGCCTTTTCTTTTTTCCCTTGTGAAAGGAGTTGCAATATAATACAAACTGATCTTTTAACAGAGGACCAAAAGCGAGGGATGCCTGTCAGTCAGCAGGCCAATTCTGATGTTGCCTGGTACTGATTTCCCTTTCACACTGGTGAGATTATTCCTGATTTACACCCCGGTGCATCCATTGTGCCTGCTGAAATCAGCCCCTGTTGATGCTGCTCTCGGGTTCCCAGCCCAGCACTGTGCATGTGGCCACCTCCTCCTCCTCACTCCAGATTCCTTGGGGAATTTTGCCTGTTTGGAATTTTTTCACACTCTGCCAGTGGCGGCCTCTCCCCCTGGCACAGCCAGTCCTGAGGGTGGGAGCAGGACCTGGGGCTGCCTGGCTGTCCCCACCAGCACCCAGAGCTTATCCCTGCAGGTGGGCTTGTGCCTCGGCGTGGACAGTTGGCTCCTAAAAGGAAAGAAACAGCCTTCCTAGGAGAAAGATTTGCAATCCCTTCTGGGCCAGACTTGATCCTTGTACCTGCCTAGCTGGGCTGATACACACCTGGAGGGGCCAGCCCCAGGGAATCCTCGTTTTCCTGGCACACACAGGCTGGTTTCAACATCCCCAGTGAGCAGAGAGGACGCTCTGCAGCCATCACATCTGGGCTAGGGGAGGGTGTTCCTGTCCGTGGCAAGGAGCTGGAACTGGATGAGCTTTAAGGTCCCTTCCAACCCAAACCATTCTGGGATTCTGTGTATGCAAAAAAGGCGGGTTCTGCTCAGTCATGCACAACCCAATAAGATGATTTTAACAGAAAAACTATCCCTCCAAAGCACTGAATTCTGTGCACGAGAGATCAGTGAGAGGGACTTATGTTTCTCTGTGCTCTACCTTTTATCCAACAGAGAAGGATCCAGGTCAGAGCCAGGACATGACTGCAATTATACAGGTGGAAATAAGTAACCCTCTGCACTAATAATGAATACAATCCTTTATCTGTGTTAATTAGAAATAAAATAGAAAGAAGAAGATATATAAAATATCTAATGGTTAATTACTGGAACTATATCGAGGAATATATGTATATATAAATTATAAAATCGATTCCAGATTGACAAAATATTGAGGTTTATTTCTAGAACTGCAGAACAGAACTGTGTTTGCCACCACAGCCCAGTGTGAGGAAGGCCATTTATCACAACCCTCAGAGCACCTTGTTCAAGGATCCCAAAGCACTCAGCAAACACTGATAAATAGACCTTGATGTATTCCCAAAGGGAACCATTATCATCATGACATAGCAGTGCCAGGCAGGAGCTCAGGAGTCCCGTTCTCCATTCCTGCCTGAACAGCTCCAGTTTGATTCCCACTCCTCTTCTGGAGAGCACTCATCCACTTTCCCAAACCTCCAGTCTGCAGCCAAAAGCTGTAGATTGGCACCAAGATTTGGGGACAGCAGTGCTACCGTAGAGTTATAGCATCATTTAAGTTGGAAAAGAACTCTAAGAGCATTGAGTTCATCTGGGATGGCTTCAAGCTGTTCAGCAGAGTTGACATTTAGTACCTGGACTGGTGGCCTCTGCCCTTTGGTGTCCCCCAACTCTGAGCATCCAGGCACAGCCAGGCTGCCCAGGATGGCACCAAACGGAGGAGAAAACGGTGGAAACGTGGTTCCTTGGATGCCCACTGCCCTCTCCCTGCTCTGTCACTTGAAGTGAGGGGAAGATCCCTGGTCCCTGCACGAGCAGAGCAGGGCTGGTCACAGCGTGGAGCCACTTCCCTGTGTCACACTCGGCTCTTTGTCCCTCTCCAGCTGCCCCACTTTAACAGGGAAGGTTAATTGGGCTCTGTCATCTTTTAAACAGAATTCTGGGCAGAGGAGGGGAAGAAGACAGCATGAAGCTGAGCAGCAGTTTGAGATGTGCTCGTGTAGGTGGGAGTCATCCCCGTACCGGCGTCATGGTGGGGACAGAGATGGCCCAACACGTGCTGCCTGTCAGCACTCACTGCTGCTGGCCCAGTGCTGGTCCTCACAGCCCAAAACATGTGAAAAAATCACAAGAATGTTCTCCACACACCAGGACATGGACTTGAGAGGCCTGAGAAAATAAATAATCACAATATATCTGGGGGTGGCTTTATTTTCCTTCCATATTCTGGGCCCAGCTTCACATTTTTAAGGGTTTCCAACAACTGCAACATCTATTTCCTCCTCCTACCTTTGGTTTCCCCTTAAATTTCATACGTATTTTCTTTTCTCACCCCACCACAAGAATTACAGTATGTAATTTGCTTATCTGGAGGTACAAAAATTGTGTTACTGTACAGACTGGTTTTGCAACACAGAATGAGTGTTGTCTGTTAGAGTCAATCCTGCTTTTCATGGCCTGCACTTTCCCTGTACTTGTTTATTCCACATTTTGTGTCCGCCCCAGGACGGATCAAACTGTTTAACCTTTGACTGCAGAGTCAGAAGAATGACTCACTTGGAAGCTGAAGTGTAAATAAATATATGCATTGCTAAATAAATCAACCTCTAATACCCTAATCCAAGGCTGATAAATATTCTGACTTAAATCATACTTAAATAAATGGGGCAAATTATCAGACAGTGGGTTTAAAAGTATTAATTTCAGGGCATAACTCAACGCAGCAGCAGTCATAATAAGTAAATTGTTTTAATCTTTGATTTTTTTTTTCACTATATAGAGTGAAAGCTTTCCTCCTGCAGCTATTAAGTGAACCCTGGTTTTATCACAAATGCTGCAAAAGGAGACAGAGTAGGGTAGATTTGTTGATAAATGAACAAATCTTTTCTTGCTTACATTGACTGAAAAATGCTCCAAAGCTCTTAAACCTTCCAGTACAGCACAGAAAAGTGGGGAACTGGTGAGTGATCTCCCCCTTTGCCAATATTCCTGCCATAACTGCGTGCCCACAGGAAAAGTTCCTCTCCATCCAGGTACTTCCCCCTCTGGCACTAAATTACCAGGCACTACCCCCAATTACAGTCTCTAAAACCATTAGCAGTTAGGAGAAAATAATCCCTGCAATTTGCGCGGCGATAAGTGTTATGTACGAGGGAGGAAGAGGCGAAGAGGAGCGCGGCAGGGCTGAGCCTCGGCTCAGGAGTGCCACCTCCCTGCCCGGAGCAGCGCCGGAGCCCGGAGCACCGATTGTTCCCTTGCGTTTATTATTCTCTGTTTCCTCGTGCCTTGTCCTCACTGAACCGCCTCAGCACAGCAAGCCTCGTCTGCAGGGACTCCCATGCCAGCTCCTGTCATTTTTTTTGGCTCCCTGAAGGAAAAGGTAGTGTTTGCCTCCCACGTTGGACCGAGCCCTCTGAACCCGGTACCTCCACATCCTTGATTGCCCTGCGGTGTGTGAGTGGCATACCAACTAAGGAGTCCTTTAGATCACCTTCCCAGCTCCATTTTTTTCCCCCCACATGCTGATTGAAAAGCAAATGAAATACTTTTTCTACCACCAATTTCCTTTCTTCATGTACCCGCCTGCACTTATTATTTCTGAAGAATCTTATCAAAGGAGCAGCAGGTTCCTGAAGTGGTGCTTTGGCCCCCAGATGATGCACTGGGCTGAGAATTTGTTAAGAGTTGTCTATTAGAGGCAGATTGCTCCAAAGTGCTTTGAGCTGAGCACACTTGAGGGGGTGTAATGGAGAGCATCCTCCCCTGCCAGCCCAGCCCGCGGTGAACCCAGCCCGGGCACGGCTCAGAGGAGCAGGATGTTCTGTAACCCACCAGGAGAACTTTGACATTCTCAGGTTAGTTATTTAGCTCTTGTGCTCGTCACGCTGGGATTCTCCAGATAGCAGCTCTGGTGCAGTGTGTTCTCCCAGCAATGAAGCTCCTGCGTTTCAGGCACGTTGTCCTCACTCACCTCACATCCATCCCTCAGACTTTCAGAGATGAGCTGTGTCTGAAACTGAAAAACCAGAGTCCCAGAATTCAGCCTGGATCAGTCATGGAGTCATGCCAGTGATAGAAAGAGCTGGAGTGAAAAAAAGGAGGATGTGTAACTCCCTAAAAATTGCAAAGGGAAGGCCGGGTTTCAGGCATATATTGGAGTTTTAGCAGAGTGGAAGTTCTGGTGCAATCCTGGATCTAAATGCATTCTTAAAAGGAGGCCTAAATGACTTCAGTTGCAGATAAACCCTTCCCCTGCCTGCCCTTGTACATGCAGGACGTGATCAAGGCAGCTTCCAAAATTGCAAAAGGGCTTTTGGGACTAAATCCCAAACCACACTGATGTTCTTCCCACTGAGGACATTGAGGTTTGGCATAAGAGTTTTACTGAGTTTCCACATCCCAAATCTTGCCTTTTCAAATACCCACGAGCTGATCCTGACACCTGATCACACCAGGAGAGAACTGCCTTTTGGAGATCTTCTGCTTCATCTGCTGCTACCAGCCCACAAAGAGGAGATGATCCTTGAGCAGAACAATTCCAGTAGTGTAAAAATGGATTTGTTCTTGCCAGCACAGTTAGCTAGAAAGCTTTGCATTCCCTGTTGATGTTATCTAGATAGAATAGATTGTGTTGCCTGCGCAATGTTATCGGCTCCCAAGCACAGCCAGTCACCCACACCCTCCCTGAAGTTGAAAATGAAGTTTCCCCACCCTCCTCTCAGCCTCCAAACTTTGATCACAATCCCAGCAGATGCAAAATATTTGCAGTAAGAGGTGCCAGTGCTGTCAGCTCCCCACAGTAGCTCCCAGTCAAAATGTTTGCACGCACACTTCAGAGCATCATTTATCTTGAGGGATGTCAACTCTAAAAATGTTAGCGCGTGTCACTGTCAAAGCAAATGCCAGAAATTAGCTTTCTTTCATCTCAAAGAAGAATAATTAACTTTGCAACTGTTTCCAAAAGTGCTAATTAATGGGTTTCACCAACTTGACTTGTCAGGATACATCTTGATTGGAACAACAGCTTGCTCTTCCCCTTGAGGATTATGGCTCTTCTTTTGGACTCTTTTCCTCATCCACCAGTTTAGTGAGTTGTGGAAAATGGATGTCATTTATAATGCAGAAATAAACACATGAAAAAGGGAAAGCTTTGGGGACAAATTACCATTTATTAATTATTGGTATTCTTTATTAGCAATAATGTAAAAACACAGTCTTCCATTTAAACTAAATAATCTTTTAAAAAGATGGGATTTTTTTTGGCTGTTTAGCTTCCTGAAAAACCAGGACAAGATGGAGATCTCTGCATGGGGATGGCTTGGACTGAGCTGGAGAGAGGATCTCCCTCTCTTGCCTTGAAAATTTCCTTCTGGACCCAAGTCCAACACAGCCTGGAGATCCACCCTGTCTCCAGTGCTTTAAGTATTTAAATTCCTCCAGCAGTTTACATGATGTATTTTCTTCTCTCAGCTTTCTGCAGGACAGTAAGTTGCCTGACTTTCAATACTGAGCTCCTTCCCAGTTACACCATGTCATTGTCTGGATGTGTTCCCTCCTTCCACCAGGATGGGATCTGCACTTCAGCTGCCCATGTTGAGATGGAAAGTAAAATGCCTGAGTTTGCCAAGAGGAGTCAGCTATCCCTATCCCACAGAGAGTATGTGGAAGTCATATCACACTGCCACAATTCCTGGAAACCCAAAAGCTTGGATGCACCTGACCATTTGAGAGACACTGGCCTGGACAACCAGTGAGAGTCAAGGTCAGACTTGATATAAACAATCTGATGAACTCTCAGACCCTTATATGTGTTCCTGGAAACATAAAGCAAATCAGGAAATCAAGTGGAAAATCCAGGAGGTTATTATTAAAAATCTGCAGCTCAATTACCATTATAATAAACCTTACACCAGAGGTCATTTATGTTCAATGGCAATGAGGGAGGAAGGTTATGGTTTGAGAAAAGGGTACAGCGACTAAAGAGGGGTCTTATTGCAGGAAACCTGTCCCTAACACTGCTGCCTAAATTGGCCGTGCCAGGCTGGCAAACTGGGATCGTGCTCAGCTGGGATCAGAGGGCTCTGCAGACACCACCCTGCAGCTGCTGCTCCCTGTTCCCCAGGAGGGCAGCTCTGGGGCCACCTCAGCTGGTCCCTGACCCTCCCAGGTGGAGGAAGGAGTGGGATGACATATAAAGGAGTTACTGGAGCACAGAAGGCTGGTTTGCCTTGGAGAGGAGCTGCAGGAAGGACGGATCTTCAGGAGAGGTACAGTGTTTGGGGACAGTGCACTCTGAAAGGCTGAACCTGTGCAGGGGCTGGGTGTCCTCTCTGGTTTGTCTGTGGTGAGGTGGGTTCTCTTGTTGCTTGGAAGGAGAAAAAAGTGAGTTTGTCTCTGAGTAAGAGCCGTGGTCGTGTTGGCTGTTTGCTACCCCAGAGACTTGTGCTCGGCTTTTGGGGTCAGAGAAGGAGGTGTCCAGGGTTGTGTGCCTTCTGAAATGAGGCTCTGAGGGACAGCTGGGAGGTCTGGCTCTAACAATGATCCCTGGCTTGGGTTTATGCAGGGCTTGATGGTGGCAGCTCTTCTAAAACTACACTGTGAGAGTTGGGGAAAATAGGACCTGAATTCAGCAAAGAATATTGGACCTCCTGCAGGGCTGGTGGCCTCTCTAGCTTGGATTTTGCTGAGCTCTGCCTTATCTTCAGACTCTGGCAGTACAGGGTTAATAAACTGCTGCTTATAGTTAAAAGCACCTTGGGACATGAGGAAAAAGTGGTTGTCTGTGCACATCTAGGAGTAGGTGAGGTGGCTGTGAGGGATGTGTTGGTGCTTTAAGTTCCTGACAACTGATGAATTGGTAAATTTTAAGCAACTCCACGTTTTTGAGCTGTTTATGATTTCTCTGTTGCTGTGTCTGTAGCCTGAGCAGAGTTTTGCTCTGTGTTTTCATGGTGATGAACCTCAGGAAAGCTTCAGTCTGGCATTTTTGTTGTGGGGAGCTGGAAGGGGCAGGAAAAACAGCATCACAGGCTGGGAGCAGCAGCCTGGAGGAAATCCTTTAGGATGGTTGAACCAAGTCTTCCTGCCACCTGGTCACAGACCAGCCTGCAAGAGTTAAACCTGAAGTAACTTCACCTTCGGGGATGTCAACATTATTCACTAGATGTTTCTACTTAATTTGTTTCTATATTTACACTTACGGTAGAGGCTAAAATCCTGTGTTGCTGCATGTTTAAGTGGCATCTATTTTTATCCATGGAGGAAGAGAAGAATTTTGACATTTACTGGAAGGTGTGGGGTTGTCATAGCTCTGGAAGAAGAAATATTCTGAAAAAAATAAATCTCTTACCTACTTATTGCCACTTTTTGAATTTCACCTGTAGAGCCCAAGCAATCCACTAGATTAAATTTAGGGCAACAAAAAAACAAACCAAAACAAAAAAAGAAACCAAAACATTTAGGGCATAAATTTCTATTGGTTTTCTATTTCAAATGGCCTTTTATTCTAAGGAATTGACGTGAGAATATTTGTGCTGGTTCCACATTCACCTGGTGCTGAATACACAAGAATGTCTTCAAAAGTTGGCTGAAACACTAGTAGGAAAAATAGTTGTGTAATTAAAATGAGGCCCAAAAAGTCCTTTATACAGAAATCAGTACTGTGTTCAGGTGCATGTCAGGAGAAGGACTGGAAATGGCAGAGAGCACTGAGTCTGCACTGAGGTCAAAGGAGTCCTTGAAGGAAGCCTTTGGTGGTTTTCTACTTGTTTGTAAATGTGAAGGGAGTTTTGACAAGTGCCTGTGTTCTGACATCAAACCTGGGCTGTATGTAGAGCTTTCAGTGGTACCTAAAATGGTAAGTGGCAAAGGATGTTCTCAGGTGCTCACTGTCCTCAAAAACGCCGGGGAAGGGAGAAACCCTCAATGTTTAGAAGGAGGAGGGTGGATAGAAAGGGCTGATGCTGCATTGCATCATTGCCAGGGGTGTGCAGGGGAGATGGCACCTGGGATTTGGGCTCTTCCTGTAAGGCACATGCTGGGGCTCCAGAAAGGGTGGGTGAGTACAAGGGAGAGTGAGCAGCTGGGGAAGGAAGGGACTTGTGCACAGGGAGGACTGGGACAACAGCTCAGAGCCAGCAGGGATTTGAGTGAAGTGCAGGACCCCCTCTTGGCAGTGTCAGTCCCCACCTGTGCACATACATGTTGGTATGACAGGACATGAAGAACCCTGTGCTGCAGGTGGAACAGGCTGTGTGCTGCAAGTCCTTGAACTCCTCTGTCCCATTTTCAGGGCCCCCCTGCAATGGCATGGCAGGGAGAAGTGCATGCTGTCTGCATGCAGAGCCTTTGCCTCCCCACCCAGCAGGAGCTGGGGAGGGTCCCTGGGCTCCCCTCTGCCTGTCCCCAGCAGTGCTGTCCCTGCTTGTCCTCCCCAGCTCCAGAGCAGAGGGACACCAGCCCTGTGGGGTGTCCTGTGCAGCTGCCCACAGCTGGGGTGGCAGTGTGGGCTGTGCTGAGGGGCTGGAATGCAGATGATGGCTTTGTCTCTGTTTGCTGGAGTGCATCTCCTAACCAGAGTCCTTCCCAGTGCATATCCCCCTTCCCACCCCCCTGCTGACAACCCCTCTGGATTGGGCTCCTGTGCTAAAAATTGGTTGGGAACGAAGGAGGGGGGAGAAACTTTATTAGTGTTATACATTATTTTCCTTCTCTCCCTTCTCCCCCTCCCCTCCCTGCATGATGAATTGCCTGGTACTGAGGTGGGAGCTCCAGCCCAGGCACTCTGCAATCTCCTCCTGGTCCCCTGCACAGACAGATGGGACGGCCCATGTCCTGACCGTGATTGATTAGCTGGAGAAAGCCTGTTGAGTGGAGTTCCATGAAGATTGATGCTTTCTCCTTCTAACAGCATTTCCAAAAAGTTTCTATTACATTTTGATTATGTTTATAGAATCTCACTGGTCTCCAGGAAGATTCAATCTTCTTTTTTCCCCCTCTCCCCTCTGTGCAATGTGTGTAACTTCCCTCCTGTGCATATGCTGTTCATCCATCTCTTACCTTTATTCCTTTAGGGGTGCCCCCAGAGGCCTCTTAGGACAGTTCCTTTCCCATGTCCCTTCTGTCCCCCTGCACAGGTACCTCCTTGCTAGTTATTACCCTCTGACTTGTTGAGGCCACAAAGCAGGAGCTCCCCAGCATGAGGCCTCTAAAAGCTGCAGAGCAGGAGGAAGGAGCATTATCTGGGATAGCTTCATGTAGAACTGAGATGTGGGACCACCAAGGGTGGTGTCTGGGTGAAGAACCCCTGTTTCCCAGTGAAGGAGGCACATCCCACTGCTTTGTGTATCTGCTTTGCTCTGCCTGGACTTCCTGCAGCTGGAGGGCTCTGCTCAGCTCATATCAACTCAGATGAAAGTCCTTAAAACTGCAGGACCTTTGGAACCTGGGGGGTTGTGTATTTGGCCAGGGAGGGGCCCAGAAACATGAGCTATTCCAGCATTGCAAGCTGCCCTCTTGCAGCCAGGTGAAGGGAGAGAGCAGAGCATGTCCCAGTGCTGAGTGGATTTCAGCATCACTGCAGGAGGAAAATTTTGTTTTACGGGGAGGCTCAAGCCCTGTGCAGTGTGATCTGGGGTTACCCATCTAGGAAGGCTAATGTATTTTTTCAGTAACTCCATGAAATGTAGATATGTGGTGATTTTTAAGTAACAGCTTCAGTACAGTGCTGAAAAATGTGCTCACTGCTGCACAGAAGCAAAGATAAAGTTGGTCCCTGACATCAGAGAAATTGGCTTTAAAATGCTGCCCTTCTCCAGTGTGTGAGAAGGGAACATTTTCATTTGGTTCCTAATTGTAGCAAACAATTATGTTCCAAGATCTTATTAAGAAACTGGCTCTCCTGGTCTTTCCTTATTTAATTAAACAGTGACCTGGCCTTTTTTTTTTTTTTTTTTTTTTTTTTTTGTGGAAGAAGAGTCAGAGGCAGACACCTTCCCTTCACTCTGGTGTCTTCTCTAGGAAGCAGAGCTACTTGCCTTGTGCCACCCAGGTGTTGCACGTCCTGGACGTGGGAACAGCCCCAGGGCTGGAGTTCCCTGCGTGGGCTGGCACAGCTGCAGCCTGGGCTGGGGAGCTGCCTGTGGCTGCCTGTCTGCTGCTGTCCCTGGGGAGGAGGAGGGAATCTGCTGTTTGCTGTTCTCCCTTCTCTCCTTAGCTGGGAGACTGTGGGTCTGTGCCCCAAAACCTGGGGTTTGTGGGTGAGGTAAATGGGAGCATCTCCCAGGAGTTATCCAAGGGGGGTGTGACCATCTTCACCCAGCAGGGACCCCCTTCCCCAGCTGGCAGAGTGCAGTTCCAGGGGCAGGGAAATGGTGCTGGGGATGTCCTGTGTTGAGTGGTGAACACCAAGCCAGTGTGTGGGATAACCTGGGAGAGGGCAGCTGCTCACTGAAGACCTGCAAGGGAAGGAGGGATGGAGGGATGCAAGGAGCTGGTGTTGCCTAAGGCTTTGCCAGCCTTTGTGACTGCTGTGATGGCAGGAATCACCAGCATAGGTGTTTGTTCGTGCCCTGGTGTGCTCCTCAGTGCTGGCTGAGAACCATGGCCTGTTTTACACCAGAGAAACTGGGATCAAAGGAGTCATAAACAGTTATTGAGGGCAGGTGAGAGACAAAGACAGGACCAGTGCTGTCACAGAAGAGCCCTCCTCCTCCAAATGCCTTCCATGTGGTACCTCTGATGGGTCAGCAAGGCACTCTGGAGTCTCTCTCCTTTCATTACTGTCCCTTCACCATTTGTCCACTGTGGTTTAGTTTTGTGTTCAGCTTGGCCCCTGGTTAAATGTCACCCTGCTCAGGTGTCCCAGGGTGTGTGGGGAGGTGGCAGCAGTGCCGGGCAGGCTTCTCAAGGCAATGCAGTGCCTGACTTGCAGGTTGGGTGGTTTGCTCTTTAGTGGGGCCAGCCTGCCCCTGCTGAGCTTCCTGCCCTTGGAGTGCCCACTTCCCACAGGCTGGAGCTTGGCAAAGGTGTTCCCTGTGCTCAGCAGCAGGGGCACAGCCTGCCTGGCTCCTGGACGGGGGCTGTGCTGCCCCATCAGCAGCAGGGAGGACACAGGGTGTGCAGGATGCAGGGTGTGCAGGGCTCAGCTGGGCTGTGTCCCTGCACCCCTGGGGGGGGCACACAGCCCACCTGCCCCATGGTGGGAACTGCTGCTGTGTCACTGTCAGTACAAGCCATGCAAAGAATTCTGCTGTAATTTTTTGTGCCCTTTCTCCTTGTGTAAAATCAGGGTGGGCAGGAAGCCCGTGATTTGTGTGGCAGAAGCATGTGTGTGTATTCCCCCTCCCTGTGGTGCTCTGGGACACAGTCCTCCAAACCCCTGAGGCCTCTCCCTCCCCATCAGCTCGCCTGCCTGTCCCTGCCATACCAGGCTATTCTTTAAAATATAGATCCCATTTTTTATTTCTGCATTTATTACAAATGCAAATTACAGATGAAAACATCAGCTACACAAACCATTACTCAGAGGAGCATCTTTCCAACTGCTGGACTTGGACTGAACAGCTTGTGGTTAATTTGCTATATAATCACTGCCTGCAACAGGAAAGCAAGTGCTTCAACTGTGCTAATA
Source organism: Neopelma chrysocephalum (assembly GCF_003984885.1). Taxonomy (NCBI): domain Eukaryota; kingdom Metazoa; phylum Chordata; class Aves; order Passeriformes; family Pipridae; genus Neopelma; species Neopelma chrysocephalum. Next base: position 1,571,771 of record NW_020897756.1, on the reverse strand, counting down.
TTATGAAAGGGGAAGTTAACCATAGAGATAAATTCTGAGGAGCTGCAGCTGGGATGAAAGAGGGAAATAAATGTAGCTGGAGTCCAGGCTTCAGGCTTGCAAAAGTGGCTGCTTGGATATTTAAAGGGATAAAAGATAAGAGTTCAGGTTAAACATGTGTTTTTTGAAGTTGCTTTCAGCCTGCATATATTTTCCCAGAGGCAGAGGATCCCTGCAGCTCCCACTGACCTGTGGTTCCAGCAGTGCCCTGGGCTGTACACACCATGCCAGTGGAACACACTGCCTGCACTGCCCCGGTGCTGGGAGGCTTCCCAGGGCAGCTGCTGTCTGGAGGCAGACACAGCACCACGACACAAAGGAGAGGAGCACACGGCAATTCAGCTGGCAGAGATTTTTGCTGGGGGGGAGGAGGTTCTTCCCCAGCACTCAGGTCTGTGGTTTCTGGCCCAGGAGACAGGGAGTCTGTGTCTCTGGGCTGTTCAAGTGTGTCCCCACTGTGTGGAGCTGTGGAAAGGGATCAGTGGTGTCTCCAGAAACAACCTGGAGTAGGTAACAGGTCTACTTACCCCTGGCAGAAGAGATGTTGAGCACACAGGAGCAGAGCCCTGCCTGGGACTGAAGTGCTCTGTGGCACTGCTCTGTGCCCTCTGAACACACTACCTTCACCAGAGCTGGCTCAACACCCAGGCACGAGACTGAAACAATATTTAGACCTTTGCAAGTACCCAAACCTCCTTATTTTTTCATTCCTGTGCCTCCAGTGTAATCGCAGTACAACACTCATGCTGTTTTGCAAAGTGCTCCAGGGATTAAAAATGTTCCTGGAGATTATATCTGGGGACAAATCTGAAGTCTTGTCTAACTTTTCTCTGAAGGCTCAGAGAGGCAATAGCTCCAGAGGAGCAGAGATAGGAGTGGGAGAGTGAATCAGCTCAAGATGAGTGAGCTGCTTCTTATGAAGCAAGAGAGCTCCAGCAACTCTGCAGATCCTCTGCAGACACCTTCTCTGACTCTGAAATGTTTGTTTCATTGGTTTTTGGTGTTTCCCAGGTCTGGAACAAAATCCTGGGGTTGGGGAGGGTGCATGAAGTGTCAGGGCATGATTTGTACCTGGGAGCAGTTGGCTGGGGTTACTGCTGGGGGAGCTGGAGGGTTCCCTGCAGCAGATCCTGTGGCACAGGGGTGGTGGAGGGGTGTTCAAGCCCCCATTCATCCCCACCACTGTGAATAAATGATGCTGGCAGTGCAATATACTTGCAAGAGCCTGCCCTTGCCAGAAATCTGGCTAAGCAGCACCAGCAGAAGGTGCCACTTAGCTTCCCAGTGCTGGGAATTGGTTCTCATGGGACTTTCAGACCCTGAGGGCACGTACCAAGGGCATGATGCTCAGTGTAGGTGGTGTTAGCTCCTGACAAACTGGAGTTGTGAATGACTGGCCATAACAGGGCTTTTTGGCTTTTCCTGAGCTGAGTTTGATTCCTGGACCTTCTTAATCTTAGGGAAATATCCCTCAGTCTTTTGTTTTTTAAATTAACAGCATTTTATTCAGTCTTGAGCTATTGGCATTTCTCTGAAGCTGATGGGTAAAAGCACCTTCATCCCCTCCTGTTATTCACTGTGGGATGGTGGCAACTCTCAGCTCTCACAACTGCACTTCCAGAGGTTAATCATTGAACAGGCAGGATGGAGATGCTGGGGGGTGTAAAGAACAGCAGGCCAGAGGCTCTGTGTGGGCAGGGGGTGCTCTCTGGAGAGGGGAGGAGGGTGTCTGGACAATGGTGGGACTGTTGCGTCAGTGCTGGCCTTGCAGTTTGACTGCCCAGACAAAACAGATGAGCCACGAGGCTTTGTGCTCAGCCAGGAGAGGATGCTAGGAGGGGATATCACAGCAGGGATCACCAAGGCTCAGTCTAGCAGAGACCATTCTGAGACATGTGGTGTCCAGTGGTGTTACCTGCTCGGGTCTGGCTGACACAGCAAGAACCATGGGGAAAAGGCCCTGACACCTGTGGGTCAGGGATGAAGCTCATTTCCCCCTGGTATCACCACTCTTAATGGAGAGAGCAAGGATGGGGTGCATTTCATGAAGGGAGCACTCCTGGGATTGCTTATTAGTCTGGTATTCCAATAGCTACAGCTGGAAAGAACAGGGATTGGACCTACCTCCCTCTGCTTTGACCCCAACAGCCTGTTTCCTTCCCTTGCCATGGCTGGAAAATCACCTGGCTGGTGCCACTCACTGTGGGCATCTCTTGGTGTGCACAGGGATGTGGGGTGGCTGTGACCAGCAGGAGCAAGAAGCCTAAAGTTGTCTGTTCAGGCAGCTGACTGAGGCTTTCCAGCCAGGAGATGGGGATGGGAGAAGCAAGGCTCTGAGGAAGCCACTGGAGCAGCCACACGTTGGTAACTTCTGCAAAGAGCTGCCCAAAGCTGCAAGTGAGGAAATTCCCAGTGCAGGCGTCAGCAAACCACAGCTCTGCACGGGCTGATCCCTGTGTGAGGGGAGGGAGGGGAAGGGAAAGAGCTTCTGACAGAGGAAAGCAGCTGAGAGAGGCTGCTGGCAATGCCAGAGCCTCCTGAGCTGTCGGTGTGACTTGGGCACACCAAGGGGGGTGGCCTGGATAAGGTGGTATTTTTAGTGCTGCTTTTTGGGGTGCAGATCTCCAAATGGCTTCAGAGAATCTTCAGTACAGAGCAAAGATGCTCTGGGCTATCCTTGCACAATAAGGCTCTGCCTGAGAAATCCAGGAGGCTGGAGCAGTGTCCTGGGCATGGATGGCTGGTGTGGGGGGCTCTGAGCCTGCCCTGGCACTGGGGGAGCAGGATATGGGGGGTTTGGGGCGGCAGCAGCTCAGCCCTGTGCTCCTCCCAGTGCTCTGCATGTCCTGGCTCAGAGCTGGGGCTCTGGGCACTGCCAGGACAAGGGATGGGCTGAGCCTTCATCTCTCTGAGCACATGGACTCAGGGTACATCCTCTGTCCCCTGTTTGAGTGGAATAGGAGCTTTCAAAAAGGATCATTCCAAGTTGCCTCCCAAAAGCTGGTGTAGTGGTATCCAGCCAGGCAGAGCTCCAGTAACTCAGTCTGGCAGAGAGGGAGAGGCATTTGTCTAGTTATTCACTTTTACCTGGTTACACTCCACCTCTCAAAGAAAAGCCTTTGAACATAAAATTCAGCAGTCTTTTACAATTTTCTGGCTTTGTTTTAAAATGGAGGCAATTTTTTCTAGCCCAGGGATGTAACTGATCTTTTACCTTTGGTTGGGCTGTTTGTTAAAGGAAAGATAAAACATGCTGTCCATTGATCTGTCCTCACCCTGGATTGCAGTTAGTGAGGAGGGCAAGATTAACTGTTGGAGAGCAACACTTCCCATCCCAGCAAGTGTAATGTTCTTTTCCAGGCACACACTGCTCCTGCAAAGCAGTTCAGGTGCCAGACCTGGCAGCTCTGGCATCCCCTTGAGCTCCAGTCACCGAACTGAAGGTCCCAGCAGTGTCCCCAGACCCTGCATGGTGAGGTGGTGCCATGTGGGTGCTGCCTTCCCACAGGGGCTGAGCTGAGGCTGGTGGAGCTCATCCCAGCTCAGCTCCTTAACCACAGTGGCAACTTAAGAAGCTTCCAATGCAATTACACAAATGCATGGGAGAACTATCCAGAGCCATGTCCATTAAACAAAATGATCCTTTCTGGCTCAGGGAGTCCCTGGGCTGCAGAGCTGGAGTCTGGAAGGATTGTTAACTTTATATTCTGTGAGCAACTTCTGCTTGCCACGCTTGGAAAAGGGGTGTTGGTGAGATGGGAATTGGTTTAACTTGTGTTCGTGTCCTCTCACAGCAGACTTTAAAGCATTGGTGTTGGTAACCAATAATCCAAAGGTACAAGGCTCTGTAAATTGTCGTAAACCACATCCAGCCTTACTCAGATAGACTGAGAGAAATAATTTCGTTCTGTTTTTGAGTGAGCTGCATTAACAGTGCAGTTTGGATTTGGTAGATGCTCGTGTGGTTGAAATCTGGCTGACAAGCTTGCTCAAACTTCACTGCAAGAGCTCTCTGCAGTTCAGCCTCCCTTTCCAGCACACCTGGAGAGGAGTCAGCAAAAGGGAGATGCTGGCAGGGGTAGGATGAAAGCCAGGCTGTTTTTAAGGGAAGAAAAATTGCAAATAAAGAGGTGAAGCTACACACCAACTTCCTTTTAACAGAGGAAAGCACATGACTCTGTCCTGATGGGCTGTCAGGGTCTAGCCACTGCTGTACTGTTGAGAAATTACTGCATCTGCCCTTAAGACCAGACATATTTGAAATAACTGTGAAATGTTGCATGATATCATCAGTGTCTTATCTGAATAATGACTAATCACCATTTCAACCATTCCTGCCTCAATATGAAATATCCTGGATATACAGGCAGCAGAAAAAGCCCAAGACCCATTCCAGTTTCTGCCCTCGAGGATACCTTGGATACCACAGTACCAACACCTTTTTTATGCTTAAAAACTGTGCAATTACGTCACCCCTAAATTTTAAGGCTTTGGTTTACTCTCATTTTAGCAGCTTTTTTGCTCCCTTCTTCCAGCTTTCAATTCCTTGATCTTTCCCAGTAGAATCTAACATCAAAACTAGATTCCATGGGAATGACAAATTCAGGTGATGGGTAAAGTATGACTCGCTTCACACATGTTTCTGCAGAAGGACAACATCAGCAAGAACTTCATGTAGAATCATTGCAACAGCTAAGGATGCTTTTTGAAGTCTGAGCAGGCTGTATGCCCAGAGACCACGCATCAATCTGACAGATCCAGCCTGTAGAACAGGCCTGATTCTCTCTCCTCAGGGGAACAGAGGCTGAAGTGCTCCTCAGTGTGGTCACTCCAGCCCCTGCACTGCACAGTCTCATGATTTATGTGGAGGGCCTGATGTTCAGCTCTACAATAAATCTGTGGGTAGAGGCGCAGTGGACACTCTGGGAACTGGTTAAATTTCACTGGTGACAAGTTTTATATCACACCCAGAACTTGGCTTATAGGAAAAGAATGACAGTTGGTGGCTGTAGGTTCAGGACTTGCTAACAAGAGAAATGCTCTCTCCTGTGCTGGGACCATCCTGAAAGCTGCTTCATGTGTGGTCACCTTGGTTTTCTAATATTTCCTAGAGAAAGATGGTTAAGTGGCAGCAGCAGCTGGTGAGGGAGCAGATGGTGCCACCTGCATCATCAGATGTTTTATCACATTCTCTGTTATATCCCACAAAGAGTGGCTGGGAAGCAGAGGAGAGCGTGGGAGCTGGTGTAGGTTGGGAAGGTGTGAAAAATCGCAGGTAGCAGCATTGCTTCCCTGCCAGGCTGCTGCTTCACTCAGCACTGGGTTCAGAAAGTGCCTGTGCTGCTGAGCAGGTCTGTGCCCAGCTGTGCCTCAGACTGCAATGCTGCATTTGGGAAGCACATTTGGGAAGAACAAGCTGGCTGTCCCTGCTGCCAGCCAGGGGTCAGAACCCACTGCAAACCTCCAGGCAGGTTAAGATGAGCTGCCTGGATCACAGACAAACCCCTACATTCACCTCTGCCACGACCAGCCTGGACACCACTTCCTAATCATTTCCCAAAGAAGGTTGAGACCTGTGGTAAAATTTGCTGAAGGGTCCAACTTCAGCATGTGTGATTTCTGAGCCTGTTGAGTGGCTCCTGATTTTTCTGAGCTAGTGCTTGAGGTTTATGAAAACTTATGAGCTGCACAAGGGCTCAGTCTGGGGTCCAAAGGAGGCAGAGGGTTTATTTTCTCAGCACGTCACCACACAAACCCAAAGAGCACACCAGTCCAACAGGGCAGGTTTTAATGTCCTTTCTGTAAAGGACCTGTACCAGAGGTCAGCAGCAGCAATACTGATTAGAATGAATATGAAGGTATAATATCCCCCAAGTAATGTGCTCAGGGGGGCAGTGGTTTGCAGGACACACAGGAAGATGAGCCAGTAATGAGGTTCATCCAGCAGTAAGAGCAGTAGCAGGGTGTGCTGCTGGAGACAGGCTGCCCACAGCAATTCCCTCCCCTCAGCTTTGTTTCTGCTCTTTATCTTGCTCATCTCCCTCTGCAGCTCTGTCCATCCATTCTCCTGCTGTGCCAGCAGTGGCTGAGGGGGGATAACAGTGGGATGTGGAGGGGGCTGGTGCTGTGGCAGAGGGGAGCTCCATAAACTGGGACATGTTTATGTCCCAGTCAGCAAAGCCATTCAGCATCAGGGTTAATGTTCCACCGGGGCGGATGGACGGGGGTGGGATGGCAGCGGAGTGAGTGAGGAGCTTGGCAGTTGTCAAGCCCGAGAGGAAGAGGAACGTGTGCGGCTCCAAAAGGGGAGGAAGCCCATTGTGTCAGGAACAAGATGGAAGATGGTGCCTGGCGGAGCTGGTTAACGGGTGATTAATTAGAGGCACACTTTGAATCCTGCACCTGGTTCAGCATTAACAGCGTTTCCGTGGTGGGCAGGGAATCGTCTTGCTTGGTGGTTTCATTGTCTGGGCTTATGTGAAGCACAGGGAGGGTTTTCTCAAAAAAAAGTCTTCTGGAATCAAGAGAATATGTGCAAATCTCAGCTTCTGTTTGAGGGGGGGAAAAATAAGGAAAAGAAAAATCCCCAAAAGTAGAACAAGTTCCTGGGTTTCAGAGATGAACAGGAGAGGAATTGATAATAGGCTTGGGGTGTTTGAGGTGGTGAGGAGAGTCGTGGTTTTGAATTCTGTGCTAGTTGTGTTGCATTAGCCTGGGCTTTCTGAGCCCAGCCCAGCCCCTGGCAGTGTCTGGGAGGTGTGGGTTGTATTCCAGGCATGTCTGCAGGTCTGTGCCTCTGTATTAGTGTTTATAGGAAGTCAATGAGATGGAACTCAATAGAGAAAAGGAAGACTTAAGAGTCACTGGAAGACAAATGTGAAGGCCTGGCACTCAATAACTTTACTGAATCATATCTTTTGCTGCTGTATGTTTCTGGGTAACAGGAACACAAGAAGGGAGAGCAGACCTGTGTGCTTCAATAGGCTGTTCACCTGCCCCTTTGCAGAGAGGGGATGTTTTATTTCTCTTGATAAAAAGTTATCCATCCTCTGCTTGATGTGAAGTCAAGCAGCACCATGAATCAGGAGGAAAGTGCCAATGGAGATAAGACTGGACTGCTGGAGGCAGTGGAGGGAAAGTGGGACACCCCAAACAAATGGTGTGAGCTGTGAGAGCACCAGTGTGTGTGTGTGTGTGTGCACAGCTCCAGCTGGGATGCTGGAGCCGAGTCTGAAAAGTTGGTCCAGGCTGACTCAACTTGCAGTTGTGGTCCATGGAGCAAAAGGTGTTTTGAATGGGATGTGAGTGTTCTTGGCAGGTACAGACCAGGCAGGGCTTGGGCAGATTCTGCAGGGCAGGGACAGTGCAGGCTGAGCTTCCAACTGAACCTATGAAACCTTTCCCACCTCCTCTGTCTTATGAAAAGGGTGATAAGATGGAGATACCTGTGATAACAGGTGTGGGGTTCAGTAGCCACAGACTTTGTCATACTAGAGATGGATGGGGCCTGTTCAGTCAGCTGCAAAGTTGTGCATAATTCAGGTAGCTTAATTTTTTTTATATAGGAAAATCTTTTCAGGTGTCTTCAGTTGCTAAAATAAGCTTGAATTCCTAGGTGTAAGTGAAACAAAAGTGCAAAGCAAAAAGCTCTGGCACAGCTATCCCAGCTGGGATGGATTCCTAGAGGTGGCAGAAGGGCTTGAGCACAGTTGTCTTTCTGAATTTTCAAAACATTTTACTGAAACTTATCACAAGCTGAATGTATGGAAATGTGGGAAATGGTGATACTGAAAAGCTGCTTTGTTAATTGATAAATATAATTAAAAGTACCACATTAGTATTCATTTATATGGCTAATTAGCTGGAGCAATTTACACTAATGCATACTTTTGCCATAACCCCAGCAGTTCTGCTTCCTGGACAGCACATTTTTGGATACTAACACTCTGTGGGTTAAGCAAACACTTTTGAACAACAAAGTACCAAGTCTCTTAAAACAGAATGGATGGAAGGCATGTCAGCAAGGAGGATTTGGGGACACGTGGGTGTCACAGCCCTTTGGGGAGGACAACAGAGCCCAAGGCTCCCTCCCTGGGGGTCTGGGCTGTCACTGCTGAGGGGAGGGTGGGTGTCCACTCTCCTCACGGGCACCGCTGGGCTCGTGGGCAGGAGGGGATCAGTCCCTCAGGGAGGGGGGTTTTCCTGAATTCTGCCTTTCATACCAGACCTGTCAGTGGTCACACTGCAAGTTGGAATATGGTGAAATTCCAGCTGATGTGACTGAAGCCCTGGGGCAGGAGGACCCATCCCATGTTCCCACGAGGCTGTAACACAGCCCAAAGCCCTCGCTGCAAGCCCTGGACCTGCATCCCAATGGTCCCAAGGGACCCTCTCTGTGCACATCCCTGCTGCAAGGTTCTGAGCTGGCACTAATTACAGTTTTGCTAATTGCTCCAAGTTCCACTGCCTTGCTGCTTTCCACAGGCAATGTTTGGCCATGGCTTTCTGCTGAAGCAGGGGCTCTGCCTGGAACCTTGGTAAAATCTGCAGGGAGACACCTGCCAATCTTCATACACAACATTTTTATTTAAATTTATTGGCAAGATTTAGAGAAATTGGCTTCTGTGCTGCATCAGTTGGACTTCATTAAAATAATAAGAGAGCTAAGCTAGTGAAAACAAACCTGGCCAGTTGGCAACCTCAGACTTTTGTCAGGACTGATCTATGCTGGAAGATACAGATTTAGTCCATCTACAGTAATAAAGTCCCATGATCCCATGGTTAAAATGTCTTTTTCCCTGCTAGCTGATGCAATTCATTAATTATATGACATTTCCACAATGATTTCTCCAGAAGAGGGGCCTGAATGCCAAGGTTTACATTACATTTTCAATTACAAAGATATCCATATGGTGAGTCTGCAGTATGTACAACTGCTTAACATGCATCCAAGCCCTGCTGCAATGCCAGGCTGGGACACGCTGCAAAATCCCTTTCTTGGATATGGGGTTGCTGGGTTCCCACACTGGTTGTGGGGTGGGGATGGCAGTCAGGTGTTCCCTGCAGGAAAATTCTTGGGAGTTGAAGCCCAAATCCTTGTGGTCTTTTAGGCCACCAGACTTTGTTAACAGCCTCTTGAGCTGTGGGGATGAGTTTAAATCAGCACTGGAGCCCATCAGTGGCTTCAAAAGCAGCAATGACGTGGGCAGGATTTTAGACTAAGACAGAAGGGTGTGGAATTCCCAGGCAGGCTCCGAGGAGCTGGTGAAGGGTCAGAGCCCATCTCCTGCTGCCTGGTGGCATTTGTGTGCTCCCACTGTGACATCTCCTTTGCCCCAGCACCCCTGCAGCAGGATCAGCCTTGCAGACACCCAAATGAGGGGCAGAGCTGCAGGATGAGGTGCTGCCAGGACACAGAACTGGACACAGGAGGGGGATCCTTGTGTTGCAAGGTGCAGAATTGGCCACACTTTTTCATATCAGAGCTGGTCCTACCCACACAGCATCAGTTGCTGCTCTGGAAACTCCTTAATTAACCACTAGTATGAAGGGTACAAGTTGTGATTCAGGTACTACAAGGTCTGAAGAAATGTATTGATTTGGATGGAGCCCTCATTTGCAGTTCTCAGGTGGTTTGCAGCAATTTGATGCTCAGCCAGCACCACATGACCCATCCTTGGGCTCCTGCCTGCCCCAGGCACTGTGGTCATAGAGGTGGGCCCAGAAAGGAAGGCACAGGTTTTATTTGATATCACTGGAGCGTGGGGTGTACCTGGAAACTGATTCCTGGCACTCCCAAACAGCAAAGTTGCAGGGGTTTTTCCCAGCTCTAGACAGAGGACACATCCGTGGCTTCTCCCTTGCCTCCCCCCAGGGCAGGACCTCCCTGCCCTCCTGCCTGGCCATCTGATGCTCCCTGCAGCTCCAGAGCCAGGAGTCAGTGCTGTTTGCACATCTCACTCCCATCAGCTTTGCAGTGCCTGTAACCTTAGAGCAGTAAACCAGTGGCATATATATAGTTGAACAATTATATGTATTGTGACTAAATTTCCCCCTGAAGATCTCATTCACGATGTTAGAGTGAAAGGATCATAAAATGAATTAATAGCTGATTCACTGTATAATTTCCTAGTTCAATATACTTTAGTGTACCAGCTAAATGAGCCATACACAGCATTCAGCTCAGCCAGTTAACAGCTTTATCATTGAGATCTCAGGCTTAGAAATAAAAGCAATTCTTCTGAAGTAATTGCGTCTAATTAAAAGAAACATTTAAAAAGTGTAACCAAAAGGAATTCATTTCAAATGGAAAATTAATGCTGAAAAATAGCCCTGAGCTCTCTTGTCTTTGCTAATAGCTAAGCATTCTCAGAATAATTAAACTGTTTTGAGATGTTGATCCCTTCCCCTGTTAGAAATGGCCTGGCACAGAGCAAACCCTCAGCATGGCCCTGGCTGGGCATAGGTGTGGGTTTGGGTGGGCAGGGGAGGAGGGTTCCCACCCTGGCGCTGCTTCCATGGAGCAGGGTCTTTGCAGCTTGTCTTGTAAAAGCAGGATTGCCCAGCCAGAGGAGCTGAACTCAGCGTGGCAGGGGGTTGGGAGGCTCTGACAGATGCTGGGACTCCCCATAAAAGCAGAGGAATTGACTGAAAACAGCTCTCTTTAAAAGTGTGGGTTTGAGTAAGGGATTTTGTTGAGATATTTGCTCACCTCTGCAGCACCCAGTTAGCTGGAAGGTCAGGGTGCATTCCCAGGTGAAGCCTGGTCACTGCTTTTGTGTTGCTTTTTTCCCCACGAGCAAAAAGTGCAGCACTTTAACTGGACCCAAAAGGTCCCTCAGTAAATATCCAGCACTAGCATTCCAGGCTGGTGTTTGTGCTGTGGGTATGTACCAGCCTGGCTGCTCTTGACAGAGAGGATCCTAACTCCTGGAGCTTTCTCATCTGCTCCTCCATCACTTGCTCCTTTCCCTCTGCTCCCTTTGGAAGGGAGCATTTCAGAGCTGGGTGTGCAGGGGAAACCCCACTCAGGTGCTGCCCTGTGTCCCTCAAAGCCTCCAGATGCCTCTTCCCCTCCCTCCACTGGAGGCTTTGCAGGTGTCAGAGCAAAGCAAGTGCCACGTGTGACACTGAGGGTGAGCTCAGATCCCCCACCATGAGCAGGAGCTCTGGGTTTGCTCCCTGTGCTGGGCAGGGAGTGCTGCTCTGAGCCATGGGGTGTGTCTGGGTGCAGCAGGAGACCCAAAGGGGTGGCAGTTGGGGTGACAGGGGTTTTTGCTGCCTAAAATAATTGTCAAAATGCTTCATTTGCATGGATCAAATGGCCAGGACCTGTTTTAGCTGGTGCTGCCAAAACAGACACCACCACAGTGGGCAGGGAATTACCACCATTGCTGTAGGGCCCAGGAGCTGGGAAGGGATCTCAAAAGCTACTGCTTTGTCAGGAAACACAGATTCCCCAGCTGTGAGTCTTTTCCTGGAATCTTTTTTCTTGAGATGTGAATGTGAAGGCAGAAAAAAAGTTTTGAAAATGTCAGTGTTTTGTTTTCAGCATCTTTGTTAGTGTTTGATTCTCATACTGAAGCAACTTCCCATTGGGAAGCAGAGGCTAAGCCGATTTCTTTAAAGTGTTAAAGATATCAAACCCAAACACTTCTGACCCAAGTGACCTTTTTTTGCTGGATAACCAGGACATAAGTGCTTTTGAGACTTCGACTTTATACTAGTTGAGGGAGGGAATTTGTTCTCTTAAAATCCTTGTGGGATGGGAATGTAGTTTCTCATGCTGCTGCAAGTGGGAAGCTCAGGGAATCTTTGGGGGCTGTTGCTCATTGCTGCCAGTACCAGCTGAATTTGCTTTTATTATGTTATTTGGTAACTATGACAGAACTGGGCATATTCTATGTCTGAGACTTCTTTAAAATGTTCACCATGTACCACAATGTGGTGTGTAAATGCACATTTATACCATTGACCCTGTAAAATAACCTTTGTCTCTGCCTTGTTTCCCTTTCCACAATGTTGTGCTGTTTCATCCATTTCCTTGATGTTTCTCTTCAAATTGTAGAAAACCAAAGTTTTCTCCCTTTTATTCTGGAGGCAGAGCAGAAGGGTAATGTCTCAAGACAGGATTCTGTGACATGTATTGCCACATGTTTTTCTTTTACAAAAAAATACTGAGAGCATCACAACTTCTCAGAGAATAGGTAAAATTTGTCCCTAGTCTGGGCAGCAGGTCACTGAAGGCCCTGTCCTGGTTCACTTGCTAAAAATTCTGCATCTATTTTTTTTTTGTATGATCCAGAAATTTCTTTCTTTTTTTTTTAAATTCCTGAGTGTTTCTAATTGAGCTAACATTATTAGAAGGTTTAAAAAAAAAAAAGAACCTTTCCCAAATTCCCTTTGCGTTTCAGTAGCTCTTTAATATGCAAGGCAGCAAGAGATGAACTGGGTCTAATTACGAGTCCCTGGAGTAGCCAGTCAGAAAATGAATTGATGCCTTTTTCCTTATGAACAATGCATGTACCACAAATTAGAGGCGCCATCACCAGAGATTTAATTACAAAATATCATTACTTTCACACATCATTTCAGATTTGGCCTGATCAAATCAAAGTTGGGGGAGAGAGAGGAGGGGGGGGACGGGTAAAGGGAAAAACTGCACCACTAGCAGGGTCATTCGTTCAGGGGTACTTGAATGCAGAAGGGAATTGGTGTTATTGAAGCTTCCCAAAAGGCAATTCTGCAGAGAAGTGGTGGTCGGGAGGAAATTCATTTCCTTTTCCAAGGGAGGCTCCAGGCAGTTCAGCTGCCCAGGACTGGGTTCACTGGGAGCTGCTGCCTGAGGATCACGGGCATGTCCAGCTCCAGGGCAAGGCTGACCCTGCTTGTGGAGAGGGGGATTTCTTGTCAGGGAGGAAAAATGTGATGAAAAGAGCATTTGGTCTGCTATCACTTGGCTTTAGCTGGGCTTCCTCTGCCTCTGGCAGCAAAAGCTGCGTGTGGAAAAATAAGGGATTTAATCCCAAGATGCATCTAAGTGTACTTCAGGCATATCCAGGGTCCATTATCCGGTGTCATTCCTGACAAACCTCCCCTAAACCAAATGCTGAAACTGGCTGCTCGTGCCAGAGCACATGATGGATTTTGTCAAGGGGAATGGCTGCCAAGGGAGGCCTGGAAACTCATTTGCTGAAGCGTTCATCCCACTGCTGTGGTTTAAAGGTCATGGTGGTTACCAGAGGAAGGGTCTGGTGTGTGCTGGGGGGGTGGGAAGGGGCTGCTGTTGCTTCCCTGATCCCTATTCAGCCCTGGAGAATATGGGAGTGAGCAGATCATCTTAATTCTAGGAGGTGAGTCCATCCCAGTGGTTGGGCATCTCTACAGCTTGTGGTGCTTCCTACGTAGGGCAGTTTGAAGCAAGTGCAGTTAAAATGCTCAGTGGTCCCTGTTTGGTGAGTAAATGAAAGTCCTTCTTCAAGCTGAGCATCCCAAGTAAGAGCTCCTCCCTTTTGGTCCATGCCCAGTGAAAAGGGATAGCACAGTTTTCACCTTGGAGTGTGACTCCTGGCTGCAGGAAGGTCTCTGGGCTCAGTGGTCCCGTGACAAAATGGAAAACCTGGGGAGTATTCAGAAGCTGAATGCCTTCAGTGCTGTGTACTCACCACTGCAGAAGTGGAAGTGTCAGAAATATCCCAGTAAAATAGAAGGCAAGAGACTGTTAGTGTCTAATGTGTGCCTGAGTGCTGATTTTTGTTAGTGGATCGGGGCTACACCATTGGAAAAATCTTCTTTTTCCATACCAGGAAAAAAGTGAGGCTCTTCTCCTTGTGGAGTGGCAGCTGCCTGGTGCTGATCGAAGGGCTGGCTGTGGAGCAGGGTCACTCCCCCCGAGCTGACCCACAAAGCCAGTCAGCAGAGAACAGGGGTGCTGGGGAGGGGAGGGCAGGAGGGCTGCTGAGCCCTGGGATGATTTACAGCCCCTGCAGCCAGCCCAGGCCAGGGGCTGGGATGATTTCCCGGCCGGACGCACAAGCCGATCGTTTCAAGAAGGTAAAATGCTCCTCAAAATTTATGAGGAAAATGATGGCTTGTTGAATACATGATGTAGCAAGATGTGGTTTTACATTAACTTAAGAGGCATTTATGGGGCAATATTCATCTTCCCTGTATTATGGCAAGTATAATATGAGAGGATGCTCTGTCATGGGGATATGAGACCTGACAGATAGAGTGTACACTGAGGGGAGACCACGAGGAAACAGGAAAAGGCAGGAATAGCCACTCACAGGCTGAATGTGGATTGGGCAGGAGAAGGGGCTACTGTGAGAGTGGGAGATGCCACCCATGTCCTCTACCTGTGGAAGCTGAGGTTGCTCCACCACTTCCATGGAGCCACATGGATACCCACCAGCTGAGGACATGATCTAGTGACCACAGCCCTGGAGACGCACTTGTGACTCCAGGGCAAGCCCCACTCCCCACCAGCTCGTTGTGAGAGCTGCTCAGCTTTCACCTTTGTTCAGTGGACAAGTGAAATCCAGGGCACTGATGTGCCTGGTGATTCTGGTGGGTTGTTGTACAAGTGGTATCGAGGTTTTCAACCACCATGAGCTGTGAATGTATGGCCATGTTGCAAAGAGAAAAATGATTTCTTCAAATAATATCCTGCCTAAGGGCTGGACCCTGCCATGCAAGCACAGGGGCTGTGGCCTCACAGAGGAAGTAAGAGACTCTCTCAGGAGCAGGGCAGAAAGGCACGTACATCCCTTGGCTAAATAAAGCTGGGTGCTGGCAGAGCTGCTCCAGCTGGCACAGCACACTGCTCCTGTCTGCTGCACATCTGACTCCTCGCAACCTGCAGCACAGGCCAAGCTCTCAGCTGCTCCAAGGAAGCTTCCCTGGTTTAGTTTGGCAACATTGTAGCTGAAAGTAATTCCTAAGCACTTTTTCCCCACTCTGCGTTCAGCTGCAGGCAGGATTTTGCACTAGAAACGGTTTGACTTGGTGACAGAGATCAAACCCCTTCCAAACTGGAGATGTGGGTTAAAGCAGCATCCTTGGTGCAAGCCCTGACCCTGTGGTGTCTGAGTCCAGGCACCCAGGGAGGGTCTCCTGGTCCCCCCAACTGTGTCTGAGCACAGGGCATGTGAGACACTGGTGTGGCCAAGGACCACAGTGAGGGATGCAGGGAAGGCACTTCTCCCTGGCACCAGGGATGCGTGGCTGGGTGTGCCTGCTCCTGCCCACCCAGCAGAGTTTGGGTTACTGCTGGGCTCATGGTCCATGAGGAATCCAGAGGCTGTGGATCAGGGATCCAGCTGATGGTTCACGTGCAGTACAATCACTGTGTAAAACAACTGCAGTGGGGTCTGGATCTCTGTAGATATTCCTGCCTGGCCATTATGTGCAGGGAGTGGGGTTAAATTCTGTTTCTTTTTCCTTTGGTATCATGAAAACGCTAAACAGAGTTGTGAGCCCTGCCTTAAGGAAACAGTGATTAACTTGGGTTTAGTGGCTGATCACCAAGAGACCAAAGAGCTGCTCATACAAAGCCAAGGGTCTCACTGCATCTCTGATTCAGCTCCTTCCTCTAAGACAGCTGCAGTGCTTCCCCTCTGTGCCTGCCCTGCCTGTTCCCTGGGAGGAAGGGCTGTTGCTCCCTTATTACCAATTTCCCCCCTTATTACAGAACACAGATCAAAGCTTCTGGACTTTGAGTCAACCTGCAGTGATTGTCTGGATGGATGGCAGGACCCGCCTTAATCTGTTCCCATCTGCTCCTCCCCAGCCTCTGCCCTTTGAAGATTTAACCAACCTTTATTAGTGAGTCTCGTAGCTCTGACGTAGTGATGTTATTAGCAAAAATAAAACCAGAAGGTTGTGTGGTGGCTGTGTTGTCCTTTTTTTAATATCAAGTGGGACCAGAGCCCAAAAACCCAAGAGCAATGCAGGGTTAGTTGAAGGCTGAAAAGCTTTGCAGGAGCTGCAGCAGCCAGGCACAGGGAGATGGGCTGAGGCTGGAGGGGAGATGCCTGAAGAGGTGTCTGGGTGTGAAGAAAAGGTTGCAGAAGCCATGCTGAAGAGGCAGGAGAGCAGGATGATGTATAACACCCATTACATTGGAGAGAAATTAAAAGGATTGATTGATATCAATTATCAGGTACAATTTGTTGCTCCACAATTGACACGTTAATCACCTCCCTGCTGCATTTCAGCATGGCAAGATTTTTGACCAATTTGAAAGGTTTACAGCAACAATATGATGCTGATTTATCTCTCCTTAATAAAAAAGTGATCAACTGAAACCTGCATCCATCATTCTGTTTATCACTCATGGTGATTTATTAACTAATTATACTTACAGTGGGTCTTTTTCTATAAGTATGGATAACAGAGTGATGCGGTGTCAGTGCGAGTCATAAATAATGCCACAGTACAGTATGTTTAATACTCACTCCCAGGACCAGCCCATAACAAGATGCCTTGATTAAGGTAAGCAGATGGCTTCGTTTGTCAGGAATGGTCCTGGAATTGCTCATGGAGGAAACAAGTCCATCCCTCATGTTTCCAGCGCTGGACATCACACAAATGTCTCAACCACGTAACCCAGATCAGGTGAAACACTCCCAGCCTGGCTGTTTTTATAGGCATTTCCAAGCCCTCACTAGACCTCACAGCACCCTGAGGCTGAGCAGCAGCGTGTTCAGTGTCAGGGTCTGCAGAATAAGAAGCAGCCACAAATGCAGCAAAAAGGGGCTTCACTGTGGTTTGTAACAGAGGTGGGGAGCTGACAAAAATCAGAACTTCTCCAGCCATCATAAAAGGGAAAATTTTGGCTGTTTGTTTTTAAGTGACAAGTTATCAGGCCTCTAAATCAGTGTCATCCATCAAAAGTGCCTTTTCCAACACTTGTAGGTTGTGGTAATTGGCTAATAGAGACTCCCAGGATTTCTGCCTTGACAAAGAGATGTGGTCAGTCCCCTTGCCTCGCACGAGAGGACGATGATGTGACTCTATTAAACAATTATACCTGGTAATTGTGTAATCTCAAGGAGAAAGCAGAGTCTCAAATGACACATCGGACAGCTCTGTGCTGTCGTGCCAGGCTGTGCAGGTCTGTGTGATCCCCTCTCCCTCCAGGGAAGAGATGCTGTGAAATGTGTCACTGAGGTGATGGTGTTGCCAGAGCAGCTCTGCAGTGACTGGACTGGCTGTGTATTTTGGGGTCTTTCCCTAGGAAACCCTGCAGAGCCCACTTGCATTTTCACATTAGGGAGCCACAAAAGACACCAAGTGCCCAGAGCTGCTCTGTTTCAATGTCATTTTTCTCTTATTAAAATCAATTGGGAAGCACTCTGCAAATTCCCACCTGAAACTCCCTGTGACTCTGTTTGGAAAACAGCTACAAAAAAGGCAGAGACTCTCCAAAGCATCACGACTGAACCTGATGCTTCCTGTGCTGGATAGCAGGGGTTCAGCAGGAATTCCTGGTTTCCATTTTTCTCTTGCACGTCCTTATTTTTCTGCTGGGCATCAGATCTGCCCTGATAGAGTGCAGCTCTACTCAGCCTCACCTCAGGCAGAGGCTGTTCCAGTTTTTTGCTTTAGCATCTGAGAGGATGGGGGGAAGTGCCAATTGCCTCCCACAGCAGGAGGGCTGAGGGCACCACAGGACAACCTGGGGTGGCTCTGGGTGCAGGTGATCCCTCTGTCACTGTGCAGCAAACTCAAATATACCTGTAATGCAGTTTCCAGCCTTCTGGGCTTGGAATAGAACCATCCTCAACTCCTCCACCTTGATGTCTCCCCACAAATGCATTTACAGTCCATTCTTTTTCATGATCTTTTACTAAAAAATAGGATTTATCTTAGCAAGAACAATGTTCCGTTACCTTGTAGAAGCTTTTTTCATCTTTATCCATCACTGGACTGGGTCAGTGATCGTTCTAGGTCTGGACTCCCTTGTCTTTTGGTTTTACATAGGTATAGATCATATGAGACTTTATTTTTGGTATTGATTGATCTCTGTAATTAAGAACCTCATGTAAATGCAGTATATAATGGCTATTTTCCCATCAAGCTGGTACTTTGCTCCCAGCCCTCTTACTGACTTTGCTGACTTGTCCAAGTCTCATTGCTCTACTACTCTGAAAATGTTAGGTGTAGCACAAATGTTCTTCAGGACAGTATCATCTTCTGTCTCACACGGCCTGTGAGAGCTCAAACCAAACCTCTCTTTTTCCACCCCAATAATACATCTCTGCTTTGTGACTCCATCTTGCACTTTGGCACAGAGCAGCAGTGGCTGAGCACCACGTGGGAGCACCATGCTGGAGTACAGGAGGCAAAACAGTAACACCATCCTGGATTACAAGAGTGGAAGGAAGCAGGGGGATGTAGGTGTGATTAGCACATCAACAACAGGATCCATAACCAAGAGGGAACACTCAAACCAGCAGCAAATAATTGTTAAATTATTACACAATTAACAGTTGTTTAAAAGCAAAGCAGGAATGATGAAAAAAAGAAAATTCCCTTCAGAGAATGCTTTTGCAGGGCTGATAGGCACAGGCACTGCTGTGTGAGCAGGAGTGCAGCTGCAGAGACACCACAAAAATTACCCAGCACCTCCTGGGGGAACACACAGTGACAGATCCGTAATTTATAGGGGGTAGTCACTGCTCAATAATTAGGGCATAATTTACACTGAGTGGGTTTTGGTGGTGGGAGGAGAGAGGCAGTTCTGTTTGTTCCCTGTTCCTTTCCTGAGTGTCTGTCCCAGAGCTCAGAGGCAAGAGGATGCTCCTGCAGGCAGAGCTGCCCTGACCCACCATGGCAGGGCTGGGCACATCCCTCCCATCTCCCCCTTAAGGGCACAAGCTCATAATGACCATTTTGCAGATTTTTTCAGATAGAGAGTTCAGATTTTTCTGCTCTGATCCTTGGCACAGCTCTTCCCCTCTTGATGATTAATCCACATCATCCCTCCTACACCAGAAGCTCTGAGCATCCTCCAAGCCTGTACTCCAACCCAGCTCATGCATTGTAACAGCCTGTCCTAGTGGCCTGAGCACATCTGTGCCCTGGGAGAGGCTTGGCACCTCGTACCTGTCATCATCTTCGAGGCCTGGAGCAGTGGGAGTTATAATGGATGAGATCTAAAGAGAAAAAAATCTTAATACAACAGGAGCTAAAGAATTCTTGTAGTTTTGGGCTAGGTGCCTCCCTGATGTGTAGGAGGAGGGAGATCACCCTGTGGCCTTCTCAGTAAATCTGTGCCTAAGCTATCAGGGTGAGGAAGAACAGGAGGTCAGTATTTATGCTTAAACTTAAAGCTGAAGTGTGTCTCTAGAGCTGATGTGTAAACCAGATTGAGGACCTGCAGATCTAAAAGGGAGAGGGGAGGGGGATGGTAATCACCTCTTCCTTCCTAAATTAGCCCTGTCCTAATTGTAGAATCATTAAGGTTGGAAAAGACCCCTAAGATCGAGTCCAGACATGAACCCAGCACTGTCAGGTCCAACACTAAACCACGTCCCCAGGCACCACTTCAAGAGCTTTTTGACCACTTTCAGGGACGATGATTCCACCACTTCCCTGGGCAGTCTGCTCCACCTGGCCACCCTTTCAGTGGGGAAGTTTTTCCTGACATCCAGTGTACAGGGTGACAGGGATGGCAGCTTTACTGCTGCAGTGTCACCCAGCTGTGCCCTGTAACAGCAGCAGGGAGGGGCAGGGCTGGGTGCTCCCGGCTCAGCACCCCGTGTCCCTCTGGGCACATCCCCCAGCAGTGTGACAGCATCCCACGCACAGTGGCAGGACAGGCAGGATCCATCCCCACCAAAGGCCACCTGGACCCTGCTGGGGCAGCAGCAAATGAGTTAAATCTGACTTCCTCGTGGGGAAGAGGCTTGCAAGGGAAGCAGGAAAAAAATGGCTTGGCTTCATCTTTCTCCCATTTTAGAAAAATTAATTTTTGAGAAACCTCTACAGTTTCACTATTTCTGGTGCTTAAATCAGGCAGCCTGACAGCCTGTCCAGGGCTATTTATGGGTTCCCTCGCCGGAGCCATCTTCAGAGATTGGGACTCGATCTGCAGACCACGAGTGCCATCTTCTGGGAGCCCGCAGCCGCATCCCCTTCTCCTCCGCAGCATCCCGGAGCTGGGCCGTGAATCTCGATTCCACAGGAAGTTTCACCACACTGAGCCTCACCCTTGTCTTCCCAGTGCTGGGTACCAAAGCATCCCCAGGCAGAGGGGCAGCGCGGGGCTCCTCCCTGTCCTGGGGGAAACTGAGGCAGAGGCACGAACTAAAGCAGCCTCTCTGCACGCCATGGGATGCACAGAGGGATCTGGGATGTTCAGTGGCCTCTGAAACACCCAAGAGGCTCAGAATCAGCAGGAGCAGTTGTGCCCCAGGCTTGCTCTCAATCTGTGGTCTTTTCTAGTGTCAAGTAATGAATGGGAACCTTCCTTCTCTCTTCTCTGTTAATTTTATATTAAGGATAAATCATTTTCTTTTGGCACAAAGATTTAACTCCAGAACTGTGCGCTTCAAGATGCGCCTGGAGTATCACCAACACCTGGACAAATCCCAGTGGAGGGTAGACTGGAATGAAACTGTTTATTTAAAACAAATTTCCTGAGCTGGAGCCCAGGGAAGTGAGGCTGCAGACAGAGGGTGGTCAGAGCGTCACAGAAGGGAGGTACTGTGGGGACAGTGCCCCTCTTGCAGACTTTACAAAGGCTTTAGTTTCTTTTTCTGTAAAGCTCACCAGAACATTTTGCTGAGGTCTGATCTGTGGCAGTGGAAGGGATCAGGCCCCTGTGCCAGGCCTGCCAGAGCCAGCAGTGGTGGTGGCACAGGGGGTGCTGCCAGGCTGGCCCAGAGCCCCCATGCCTGTGAGAGCCCAAAGAACTGCCCTTTCCAGCACGTGTGGGTCTGTTTGGCTCCTGCACAGTGACTGCCGTGGGTAAAGGTGGGGCAAACACCTCCCTGGTGCCTGGCACTGCTGTGTGGAAGAGTGGATGGGTGTGAGTGAGGGGGTGTCAAAAGATGCTGCCCCTGGCCACTGCACCCCTACAGCAGCACAGGTTCAGGCTGTGGGGTGGCCTGCAGTCCATCCAGCAGCTCCTAGTGCAGTCCATACAGCACACACAGCACGGTGTGCAGGTACCACAAGGTGCAGGGCGGTCTGGGCAGTGCTTAGGGCAGGACACAGAACGTCCAGCAGCACAGAGACTGGTTTGCCCAGCAGTGCCCAGTCCCTACGGCCCCATGCAGGACGTGCAGCGGGGGGCAGGCAGCACGGACACGTGTGTGATGTGTGGGCAGCACGGACACGGGTGTGATGTACAGGCAGCCCTGACATGCGTGTGATGTGTGGGCAGCAAGGACGTGTGTGATGTAGGGGCAGCCCCAACACATGTATGATGTACGGGCAGCCCTGACATGTGTGTGATGTGTGGGCAGCCCCGACACGTGTGTGATGTACAGGCAGCACAGACACGTGTGTGATGTACGGGCAGCCCCGACACGTGTGTGACTCACGGAGCACACACGGCACGGTCAGTGCCACACGATGGTGCTCCGAGCTCTCGCTCCCGCTTTCCCCACCAGCCCGCGCTGTCGGGGCTCTCTCCGCCTGCTCAGGGATTTCCCCCGTTCTCGCCTGGGCCAGCAGAGAGGAGAGTCCTGGCCATGGCGTGGCTTCCTTCTCGCTCTCTGGCTGGTTCTCCCTGCTGATGGTTTTCGCCGTGGCTCAGGGAAGGGTGACACCCTTGCCCGAGGCAAAGGGAGTGTGCTGGTCTGCAGGGTGACAGCCTCTGCTGCAACCCACTCCATAATGACACCCATCCAGCACGTCCCAGCTCTGCCACCCGTTGGGCTGGATGCTGTCTGGGGAGATGCAGTCACATGGACCAACCTCTGCAGACCGGTGTGGCCCTTGTGCAATCACACTGATCAGGGTTAGATTAGATATGAGAAAAAAATGCTGCCCTGTGAGGGGGATGAGGCTCTGGCACAGGCTGCCCAGAGAAGCTGAGGATGCCCCTGGAAGTGCATAAGGCCAGGTTGGATGGAGCTCTGGGCAACGTGATCTAGTGAAAGGTGTCCCTGCCCCAGGGAACAGAGATGAGCTTTAAGTCCCTTCCAAACCATTCTATGATTTTACCATTCTCTAGCTGGGGACTCTTCTGTTGCCAGCTGCTCTACTACAAGCTGGGGGGGGGATCCCCACACCTTCACACAGCATCTGCATCCCTTCATTCTGTGGCTGTAACAGGGACAGAGCTCTATTCCTCACCTTGCTCCAAGCATGAACCCAGTGGGTTCAAAGGAATCCGGGTGAAAACAAGGCTGGAGATGTTCTCTGGAGGTTGTGCTGCTCATCCACCCCTGCAGGATCATCCCTCTGTGCAGAGTGCAGACCAAGTCATTATCCAACTTGACAGTGAAGTCCCCACAGCAGTGCTACTGCCCTCAGCATCAGTTCTGTCACTCCTCTGGCTTTATCAGTAACATAAATCTTTGGACTGTGTGGATTCATCAGGTTGTAGTGTTGGAGTGAGAGGGCAGGCAGCTGAACGGGAGAGGTAGAGATGGGGAGTGGTGGAGCCCCACACTAAGGATGTTCAGGAGCACCCATGCCAAGAGTGTGTGGGAAGTTACAGCCCAGGGTTTGGGGTTTTTTCCTTAAGTAGAGAGTTTTCCTTGTCAGAGGGTCAGTCAGTATTGAGCTCTGGTACTGAAAGGGGCTGGAGGCAGAAAGCTCGAGCTCCTGCTGCCTCCTGATTTAGCTGTGTTTGACAAATCAAGTGTGTGGGGGTTAAAAAAAATAATATATATAAATGCCCTTTCTATCACCCCAAGCCCCTGACAACACCATCATTCTCCTCAAGTGTGTGTTAAATATGCTATAGAAAAATAAAATGTATCTTTTCTGATGACACAGAATCCTAGTCTTAAATGTAATTTATGAGGGAAGTGTAAATTGCCAATAGCCAGCATTGCTTCTGCTAACTCATGAGAAAAAGCCTTTGTTCTGAAATCCTGCCTATGGTGTTATTGGTGGTGATTGTTCTTCCAAAAACCACACCAGCTCGATCTGACCCTGCTTGCAGACACCCCTGGAGTCCCCATGTTGCAGGGGCCCTGCCTGCTGCCACACACTGTTTGGATAATTGGGGTTTGGGCCACCCATGGACTGAGTTGGGTAGGTGCCGTTTCCCCTTTTCTCCAGCAGAGATAGAACAGGGATTCATCCTGGTTTCACTCTAAACCCACCTGAAGTTCAGCTGCCTGTGGCAAAGCAGAGAGCAGCCCTGCTGCAGCCTGATCCTGTATCTCCCTTCCCAAAAGAACTTTTGCAACCTGGATTTGCAGAGATTTGTTGTCATAAACTTTGCCTGCCTGTGCAGCAGGTTAAAGAGCTCTGGAAGAGAAGGAGGGGAGAGCTGGCAGATTGGGTCATTTCCATGGGAACGTCGTGGGAAGATTGATATGTGCCCTGAGAGGCGGGTGCGCTTATTAGCATGTTCCAGATCCTTTCCTGCAGCCTTTTTTCTTTTCTCCTGCTGAGGAGGAAGAACTGGAGTGCTTTCAAGGAAGAAAGAATGTGAATATCTGAAATAAAAGCACCACTGCAGATCCCAGCCCTGTGCAGCAGCGGGTCTCTGGTGCTTGTCCCAGCACAGCTGGGAGAGTTCCGGCAGCGGCAAAACCCGAGGGAGCCGGGTGGGTTTGCCCAGGAGAGGACAACCCTGCTGGCATGGGGAGACATGGTACCAACCATCACCAGCTGGATGCAGAGCAGTGGTGCTTGGCAAGGCCTGGGAAGGAGAGTGGACAGAGCAGCTCCTTGTCTGGTGGTCACAACCACTCGGTGCAATGGGTTCTTCTCTGCTGCAGACCCGCCAGCTCATGTCTTTCCACATCACAGCACCATCCAAGACAGTGAGATGGACTCCAGCTCAGTTTGGTGAGCTGAGCACAAGTCAGAGGACACCAGATCACCTCAGTTTCCTTCCAAAGCCCTGTTCTCCCTGCCCAGCGCTGGGGACTGCCGGGAGCCCTCACATATGCTAACCATTTCCAAGAGAGATGGTGGGCTGGGACAAGCCCTTCAGTCTTGCTGGAGCCAAGAATGAGAGGCCAGATGGTGCATGACCTGATAAAGCCCCCTGTGATCTTCTGTTTGTTATTCTCCTGCAAGCATATTGTCCTGGGAAAAAAACCAAGGGTTCATTTCCAGGACCCACACTCTTTTCATGTGAAATAACAACTGTACCTACTCTGGCCACACGCACTGCTCGTGTGAGACCCTCTGGCTGCTGCACTAAGGTTTTTGGGTGCAGGGGGGCTCGTGAGGTCTCCAAGAAAACCAGACTTTAGCTGCAATTATCCTCCCATCCCATGTTTGTAGAGCACCTAATGAGAGAGTCCCAGCTGTGACAGCCCTCCCATGGGTGTTACTCCAAAATTACTAGCAACAACAATTTCTTTAAAATAGAAACCTCTGCTCTGGGCTATGTAGGAATTAATCACTAATAAATCATAACACTCGGGAGGAGCCTTAGTGTTGCAAAGCTGATTTTAAGAGCTTGCCAAAGTGTACACGAGTGCAGAAGTGGATCTGTAACATGCTCCTCAGGTGAAGAGTGTTTGCTTCCCTCCCACCCCAATTAGTTCCTGTCTGGCAGTGAAATTTGGATAGTTGGTCTCTGCAGGGCAAGAGATCAGTCTCAGTATCCGTGTGTGCAACGTGGTCAGGACTGGAAAAGATCAAGGCACACATTTGCAATAACAATAATAGTAATGTCCCTGGAGTGACATTTCAAATGCAAATGAAAAGAATCAAAATATCAGTTCCTGCTATGACTTTGTTGCTGCTGTAACCAAATCCAAGTGGAGGCTTGAAGCCATCCCCTCTCCCTGACTGGCAGCAGAGCTGTGATTCTCTATTTCCATTCCCAGCCCGAGTGGACGAGGACTCAGCCACGAGCTGACAAACAGGGTGAGGAGCTGGGGCTGAGGAGAGGCTCGTGGTGGCACTTGCCAGATGTTAATCCTGTCTCAGGCATGCAAAGTGAAGGGTGGCAGCAGGTCTGTATGGTGACTAATAACTAACCCAGCACCCTGAGAGCTCACCACAGCCCTGTTGTGAGCCCTGAGCCTGCCCTGGAGGGGAGTGGGGGCTTTGGCTCTCCAGGCACAAAGCAGTCCAGCCCTGGGGTGGGAAATGTGTGTGGAGTGGGCCCAGCAGGGAAGATTTCTTGAAGTTTGGATTTCAGTCAGCCCTGACAGTTGCTGTTCACCCCCAATATTCAATTGCATCCCTTCCCTCCCTGCGTCACCCGACACAGCTGCATTACTTTCCCTCCCAGGACACCACAGTGCTGGTGTTTGGGGTGTGGTTTGTGGCCTCTGCCCAAATGCACACAGGTATATACATTCTGATCTGAAATCACATACCACTCAGTTCTAATTTTTCTAGTCAGACACTTTGTGCAGTCTGTGTGCGCCCTTGAAAGAGGTGGGGACTGGGTGCAGTGGTTTGAGCCCACAGCCCCCGGGCTGCCTTCCTTCATCCTGCACACAACACAACCCCCTGTGCACAGCCCCTGCTCCCAGGGGGAGTCTTCTGGAAATTCAGAAGCACAACTGCTAATCCATTTATTAATTGTAAAAATACACCCTCTGATATTGATCACTCAGGATGAATTTGCCTACCTGTGGGAGACCTTGGCAGCCAGGGAGCACGGGCAGGATTTATGGTCACAGGGTGCATGGGGGTAGCACTTATTCGGGCCATTCTCCCAGCAGCTTTTAAACCAAGACAGAGCTCTTTATCTGAAGACATCAGGGTTTTTTCTCAACAAAGAGATTGTCTGAGGATGAAACTGGTGGTTTAAAAAACAAAGAAGAACAAAAAAAGGAATTGAAACTGCGCGGGCTATTTTCAGTGCCCAAGATGAATGAAACATAAAAAAATAAAATAGGTTGCAAGTTTTGAAATATGAAAAAGACCAGTCTAAAAACACGAAAATCCAAGCAGGTGCTGTCAGCTGCAAGCACTGACAAGGCAGGCTCTTCTGCTGGCAAGTAGTGGAAAATTTCAGCAGACACACATGGGACAACACAAACCTGCTCATCTGTGGGGCTCTTTAATTATCAGGGGAGACCTGCAACACGTTACCTGCTTTGCTGTTGCTCTTTAATCGTGGCTTCTAAGGCTGCTGATGCAGCTGCTGTGAGGGCAGATCTGACCTGCAATCCTGTTACAGAAGGCTGCAGCAGAGACCAGCAGAACAGGAGTTAAAGCACCAAGTGGGAGAAGGCAAGGGCAGCTCAGCCCTGTGCCCCCACCCACAGCACCACCTCACACAGTCCCCCAGCCCCTCACTGTGCTGTGGCTGTTCTAGTCCCTCACCTCAGTATGGAGCAGGGAGAGATGGTCAGGACAAGGGGTAGGCAGGGCTCTGAGGACAATCAGCCTCACCAGTGTCACAAAACCTCGAGATTTCTACTCTGCAGAACCACTGCCCCCTCCAATAGCCCCTCCACCCCAGCTCGAGAGAGGAAGCCATGCACAGTAATTTGGAAACAAATCTGAGCTGCCCATTTCAAGGGGTTGCCCTAAAAACTCACTTTCTAGCGTGTAGTGCCAGCATGGGATGTGTGTGGGAGGACAGAGGGCAGGACCTGAGAGGGCTGGATGCTCCATCCTCGTGGCTGAGCCAGCTGGTGGTGGCATCCACGGCCAGAAGGAGCTGCTCCAGCACCAGGGATGGAAGGGCAGTGGGGACAGCCAGACTTGGGGCCTCCCTTGGGCAGCAGCACTAGGACCCAGCAAAGCCCCTTCCAGCACAAAGCCCATGCTAATCAGGGACTGGGGGCCCCAGGGGTCATGGAACTGAGGGCTGAGGAGATTTCCAACCTGCTGCACTTGTGTTTGGGGCATCTCCTGCCTTTGACAGTGACTGTGACCATCAGCTGCTCCCAGGGCCAGGTCTCCATCCCTGCCTAAGGACAGGGGTGTGATGGGACAGTCCTGCTGACACTGGTACATGAAACAGGAATAGACTGAACAAAAAAGGGCAAAAGCACCTTCTCACCCACAGATTTGGGTTCATGCTCAGAACCAGCAGAGATCCTTTTCTGGCTGAAGCAGAAAACCCTTCCTGGAGCCCTGCCCTTCTGGTCTCCTGTTCATGGCAATTTGGTGCTGTTCAGCTGCATTATACTTGACTTACCTGTCAGGCAATTGCAGTGCATGGCCTTAAGCAGCCTCACCACATCCAAGTGTCCCAGGGGTGCTGTGTGGGGCTGGATGTGCTGACAGCACTAATGCTTCCTGCCCTGGTGACCATACAGACAAGCAAACAGGGCACTGGGGCTTCCAGAGGCTTTGCTGGAGTTTATTAGCTTTTATAACAGTGTCATGAAAATAATTGGATCTTAGACACACACCGGCAATTTGGTACAAAGGAGAGAAAAAATGAGGCCAGATGAGGTGTAAATCAGGAGTAACTCCAGAGCTGCTGGTGCAGGGTGGGCAGAGCAGGGTGAGGAGGAGAGGCAGAGTGCAATGAGTGCTGGCAATGTGATGGGGTTTGGGAAGGGTCACAGAGGCCGTCCTTGATGCAGTTACCTGGCCCATCTCAGTGAAGAAGGGCATGATATGGAAATGCCTGGGCCTGGTGCTGCTCCGGGAGCACCCAGGAGTGGTACCTGCCCCAGTCTCTCCATTCACATCCTGTGGGTTTCACACCACCATTGTGGGATGCTTGAACAGGTCCTTTGAGGCACTGTGGGCACTGCCTGATGGCCTTGGGCATTGGCAGCACTTCCCCACTGTCTGCCTGGCTCCCATAAACAGCCACAAGCCACTGCCAAGCTCAGGGATGCCTCCTGGTACCACCTGGGACCCTCTCACCTTGTTCAGCACCCACCTCCACCCTGCTCTAGTGATGCTGATGGCAGCTCCAGTCCTGTGCCAGCTTTTCCTGCAGGCTTTTCCCTCTGAAGCAGTTAAAGGAGACAGCACCAGCCCTTCCATTGTCAGACAGGGAAACTGAGGCCCACAGGAGCAACCACAAGCGAGCAGCCAGAAGAGCCTGCAGCCTCTGGGGTTTGTCCTGTGCGCTGGCAGAAGGGAGTTTTCCCAGCACCATTCCTTGCTGTGAGCCCTTCTGCCAGGCCTGCTCTGGGAGGGACAGGGCAGAGGGGCTGTTGGGGTGTGCTGACCCCAGGCAGGGGCTCTGGGTGCTGCTGGGAGCCACGGGTGGGCTGAGCTGTGCCTGAGCTGTGCAAGGAGCAGCTGACTGTGAGCTTTCCAGCACAAAGCCAGCGATGCTCTTGCCCTGGCTCCGTCCTTGCACACACACTCTCCACGCCAGCTCCATCCCAACAAAGCAGTCCCTGTTCCCTGCTGCATTCCCAGCTCCTCCCCAAGCCCCATCCCAGCCAGTGCTGGATTTATGAATGAGTGCCCTGCCCTGGTGGCAGCAGGCCCTGCCAGCCTGGGTGGCTCGTTCCAGGGAGATCTCACTGACATCGGGAGCAGCCCATGGCAGGGATGGCCCAGCTTTGGGGTGCACACCCTGTGGAGGGCACGGTGCTGTGCCCCTCATAGCCCCAGCCTGGCCCCATGCCCGCTTGCTGGGCACTGTTTGGGATTATAACTTGTGAGCTGCCTGTGCCAGGTTTCCAGCTGGCACCACTGCAGGGGAAACAGTGCTGAGGCCTCCCGTCCTGGGCAGCAGCAGAGCCCGTGTTGGTGCCGCTTCCTTTTGCTGCTCTGGGCTGGAAATTCCGTCCACGGGAGGGATTTCCTGGAGAAAGGCATCCCCAGTGCAGCACTGCAATGCAAGCAGCTGCCTGCAGCCCTACTGCATGGGCACACTCAGCCCTTCGTGTTTGTACCCTGAGTTGGCACGGCACAGATGAAGGGGGGCTGATTTCAACACACTTCATGCAAAACGAAGATGTGGAGCTGGGGAAGCACTTGGCAGCATCACGTGCTCAAGGCAAATCATGTAAACGTGCCAGTGACAGCCTGCTTGCTTGTCCAACACCTTGTGTGCCCAAGAGCTCTGCCTCTATTCCTGGCAAAACCCTTCCAGCATCTCTGTGAGCCAGCTCAGGGCTCATCAGCATCCAATCACCCAGGCACTGAGCTCTCATATCTCAAACATTTTCTGCTGGAGTTGATGCCTGGCACCCACAGAGGGCAGGATTTTCCCAGGAGCCAGGATTTCACCCTGTGCTCCCAGGCCACGCTGTTCCCTTCAGCTGAGCAGCCACTCTGGTCTCATGTGTCCCATCCCTTCTTCGTGCCTGGCTTGGGACCCTTCCTGGAGCCCTGTGAACCATAACAAACCTTTCCTGCTGCTTTCAAGTGGCTTTGGATCAGCACTGTGCCAGAGGCTGGCCCAGGGTGTTTGCATTGATTTCTTCTGCATCTTGATTGCTCTAAGTATGATCATCAAAAGCCAGTCCCCAGCACTGCAGGGGCTGTGGTCTGCAGGGGCAGCAGGAAGGGAAATTGCTGCTCTCTGGCACTTCATGGCTGTGCAGCCCCATCCCCAGCTCTGATCCTTCTGCTGCATCTGGCAGGGCTTGGAAAATGGAAGGGGGCAGGCAGCAACTGGAGATGAGGCTCAGTTGGGACGTGAGGAAGGAGCTGGTCCCACCTGGGTGGGTTCTCACTGGTGCCTTGAAGCAGACAGCAGTTGCCATGCATCTCCATCCTCTCCTAAACCTTTTTTCCTTCTTGTATCTCCCCCACAATCTCCCTACAGGCTGCTCCCAACTGCAGCTGCTGCCATGGGCTCACGGGGCCTCTCCCATGTCCCTGGAGGGAAATATGAGCCCCAGTCCATGGCAGCAGAAACTCAGGGAGACCCAGAGCTGGACAAAAACCCTTTTGCTGTCCTCCCACACCAGCTCCGGGCTCCAGAGAGACACTTTCCCATGGGCTCCTTGTTACTTATAGATATATTTTTTTAAGGCAGCGTCACATCCTCGTGGTTGGGCTGTGATATGAGCTATGCTTTGCTTTGCTTTGCCACCAGGCTGCTTCCCTATAAACACCCTGTTTATGTTCACCGTATGGAAAGATATTTAAACCTATATTTCAAACCACCTACTCAGGGCTGGCTGAGCCTGTCTCTGTAACTGCATCTGCACAGCCTCATGTTATTACCTAGAGTTAATATTCACACATCTCCATGATGGATTCAGAGGTGCACAATCCTGATAAAGGCCTTAGGGAGTAATCTGTTTTCTGTGTCACAGGCTGCTGCCAGGAGATCTCAGGGCTACATGGGAGAAACCCTCAGACACACCACAAGAGGATCTCTGACTCGAGAGCAGAAGGACTGATCCTGCTCCCCGCTGCTTGTGTGTGTGCCCAGACCAGCTGCACCCCCTTTTCCAAGCAGGCACCAGGGGCTGCTTGCACAGAGCTTCTGCAAGCGATGGGAACAGGAGCAAAAAACAAGCATCCTCATCAGCAGGCCTTGGGTTAAGGTAAATATCCCTTTAGAGAGCTTGTTACCCACATTTCTGTACTGACTCCACATCATCTGAGCTCTCTAAAGCTGTGATGATTTATCTCTCTCTACAGACACAGATGTTGATGTAGATATAAAGGATACAGACCAAAGACTAGATGTGTTGGACAGTCCTTTTGCTGGTTATGGTTTACATGATTTGCCTTGCTCCATCTTGCCCAACCAGACCTGGATGTGTTTCTGATCAGGGTCTAGAGGTTATCACCATAAGTTTATCCCACCACCTTTTCTTGGCCACCTTGACACAGGGGCTAACTGCACCTTCCCTTCTCGCTGTTCACCTGCTCCATTCTCTGGCTTCATCCAGAAGAATGTCTGTATTAAAGGGAAAACCTTTTTATTATTGTTAATTTAAAGCCAGCAGTTTGTTTCTCTGGCTCAAAGATGTAATTGCCCAGCAGTGCAAGCCTCCCTTAGCATGGAGGAGTGCTCACATAAGGTCTAATCACTGATCTAATTAAACTGATTTGCTACTGTGTTAAATCAGTGCAGCTATATTGAGCAGATCAGGCCTAAGTTTCTATTCCACCTCATCATAAAAAATGGTAATAAAAAGCACCTTCAAGACATCAGTGCTAAGAATTCAAACAGAAAGTTGCATTTATTATTTTAAATTCCATCTCATTAATTCTGGGATGGGGAGTTTTGAAGGGGGATATGAAATCCTTGGCATTGACACTATTCATCTCACATTTTATGCAGACCTCTATAGGACATGCAAATATTTATTAATGTTCCAGAAGGGTTGAGGGAGTTTAAAAATCTGAAGCCCATTGAAGATGACAACTCTCTTTTAAAAGTAAAGAAAAAAAAGGCAAGCCAAAAAGAACCTCATTATTTTAAAAATCAGTTTCATGGTAATTTTTATGCATTATTTGAGATTGATTATTGTTTCCCTATGAAGTATCTTCCATTACTTCCTCCCTGACAAAATTACTTTAAAGTAGTTATTTCCACTTGAGGTTTTGGTGGATTTCCTGATCAAGGGTTCACGCTCTGGCTTTTGTAGCTCTGTTACAATACTAACATTAGGAGTTATTTTAGGAAAGATTTATGTTCCAGCAGAAACCATAATAAATTTAAAACCAGCGATATGGACATTTTTATACAGAGCTATCCAATGTACAAATTCAATCATTGGATTTTCAGAGCCAGCAGCCTCAGCCTGACAGCAAGCCAGTATGAGGCTTAGGCACAAGCATCCCCCCAAAACCTCTCCAGCCTGGGGTGATGTGCCTGAGGTGACGCTGTGACATCACATTTGTGGGTGGCACCCACAGGTGCGAGTGCTGACTCGTGGGTTTGCTGTGCTGGGTGACCCACGGCAGTCCTGCCCCGAATGAACAGCCCCAAAACGTTCTGCACCTGCCTCTGCTAGTGCTTTGCTGCACCTTGATATTAAGCCAAGGGTTCGCACCCAGGCTGGACTCAGGCACGGTCTGATGGGCTGGGAGGGGGTGTTACAGTCTAACCCACCTCCAGCCAGAGGGTGGCCCTTGGAAGACCCCGCCTTAAGCTACTTCTGCTCAGTAAGGGCATTAATCACCCCGATGAGTTTAGATCTGAAAATGCCGCCTCTCCTTTGAGTGGCGCTCACCTGATGAGCAGAGGACCCCACCCCGCATTTCACAGCCCGTCGCCCGTCCTGGAGGGAGGGGCCACGAGCTTCATTTGCCAGGTGATCTGTTGAAGCACAGAGACCTTAAAAACGGGATAACCTCTAGCAGACCCTTCTCAGTGTTGGGAGTTTGCAGCCCCAAAAGCAGGGTTGGTCTCTATCTCAACTTTACCAACTGTCAACTTGCAGCAGACCACCTGTTTTATTTTCTTCTTGTGCCGAGAGGGAACCAGGTCTACCCAGAGCCTGGGAAGAGCCAGAGAAGAGGCTGTACCTGCCTGGTAGGAATCCTTGGAGTCCCTGCTGAGAGCTGAGGCACCTGGTAAGAGCTGCCAGTGCCAGTGTGGCTATCCAAGGACTGTGCTGGAAGGGGTGCAGGATGGGATGCCCCAGACAGGTTGTTCTCCAGGCAGGGTGCAGCACTATTGTAGCCATCCCTGCTGTTCAGCAGTTCAGTGAGCACGGACACCAAGGAAAGCCTGTGCCAGAGCAGGGACCGAGCAGCCCTCAAAGCCCTTGGAGCACGAGGCTTTCCTTCCCACTGGGAAGAGCCCTCCCAGCTGCATGGGGCCACCAAAGCTAATAAAGCCATTAATGGGGCCACATGTCAGCTCCTGACTAAGGCGTGAGCAATTCACACCTCACTCAGGCTCTCCAGGCGGAATGCACCCGAATTTGGCCAGGCTCCCCTCCAGCCTGCGAGGCAAGCCAGCTAAAGGTCAGTTCCCCACGGTTTGGGGGCTCATTTCCACTGAGTTTTCCAGGCTAGGCTGAGCTTAGGCTGTCTCAAAGCCCTCGGGCTGAAGTGGGTTTTGGCATGGGGCAGGAGCGGGATGGCAGACTGGCGTGTCTGTGCCAGGAGTCTCTGCTGAATTTTCAGTGCTTGCCACTGACTTGAGCAGAGTTTTTAAAGGCCCCGCTGAAGTGCTCTTGGGTTCAGCAGGGACAGTCTCTGGGATCCGTCTGGACTGGCGTTTGGAGTGACGAGTATCAGAGCTCCCATGGATTTTGGACGGGTTTAGGCTCCTCAGATCTCCTGGAGTTGGGCCCAGCATTCTTCACGTGGCGCAACTCCAGAAATGGAAACACTCCAAGTGAGCAGTTTCTTTCCCAAAATGGGGATTCTTCTCTCCTTTTGATGGAAAACACTAGAGACAGGGGAAATATTATCTCATTGTACTGCGAAGGAGAGCCATTTATTAACTACGGGTACCAAATTTAACTCTGGGTATTTTTTTAACAGCAGTTCTGATGTGAAGAGAAATGTTTGGACCCTTTCCTTGCAATGTCAGGAATCTGCTTCACAGAATTATGTCACTTTGTGAGAAACAGCAACTGAAATCAACTACAGGAGGAGAAAAAAAAAAAAGAAACCAGATAGCCTAAATCCATGAGAAATTCATAGCAGGGGCACAGATTATATGAAATGGCTCCTTATCTCAGCTGTATTTGCAACATGTGAATGCTCAGAAAGAGCCATCCTATTGCCTCCTACGCCTGCCACGTTATGCAAGGGTGGCTGTTCCCACGTGCTCCAGGGCTCCTGAGGCGCCCACACTGTGCTGCTGGAGCCCCGGGATGGGGCAATCTCCAAACACAGGGAGCTGACTGCTCTGCACAGGACAATCAGGAGGCCAGGCTGAAGCAAGGTGCTGTTTGTGATCCCTCCTTGCTTTCCCAAGCAGGACAGTCGCGTTTAAATGCTGGGAGCAGGGAGGCACTGTGGAACAGTGGGATTTATGTCCCTGGCTGTGTTCAGCGTTGTGCAATGGCCACACACCATCGCAGCAGATGTAGATGGGCTTGTGTATGCTGGGTGGCTCCACGAGAAAATGCAGTTATGTGCTCTTTAGATCATGACCCAAATGTTCTTCCCATTACACCAACCTCGCTACCACCAATGGCTCCCTTAACCACGGCAAATGAGGACATCATAAAGTTCAAGTGATATCAGCTATTGTTTTCTGACTAATAATTTCCCAGGACTTCTGCAAGCTTCTCCCATCCCAGGTGAAACCCAGTAGTTAAGACTGACCTTTGAAAGCTCCCACTTACAAGGGTATCTGCTGGTTCTGCCTAATGTGCTCCCCTGTCTTACATATAAAGCTGTGAATAATTGCTGCAGTTTATTAAAGTGGAAAATAAAGAGCTTTCAAGGCACTGAGATCATTTAGTTTCAATATATCCGACGGTACGTAATAGGTATGAGGGTTTTGAGCAGGTCATGCTAATGAAAAATGAGTGGGGACTCGTGTATCTGACTGTTCCTATTTTGTACCAGTGTTACTTTGTTCTGGCGACAGCAGGTTTACAGGATTACACCAACTGGGAATCCTGCACATCAGGCAGGTCTCTGGCTGTGGAAAGAAATGTAGACTAGTGATAGAAGTATCCAAACCATAGCTCTTACAAATGAGCTGAGACTCAAAAATCATGACAGGCTTTTAAAAATTAGATTTTTGGATTTGAGTCTGGTTTGTAGCTGTCCTTTGTTACCTCTTCACTAACAGAATGGTCTTGTATTATATTCAGATGGTGGCTTTTGTTGGTTTGGGGTTTTTTTTCTCCCAAAACATAAGTACTAGAAACTGGCTGCTGCCTCTGACAAAAGTAGGTTCTTACAAAATGATACAAAGGAAAACAAAACAAGTGAACTTGAATCTGTGGGACTGCTAATAAAATGTAATGAGTTTGCAATGTTGTGTTCTTCCTCCTGGGGGTCTAAGGCCTGAACTTTTGCCATTGTAATCAAAAATATCAAGATATGTGTGTATTTAATTACCAAATCTGTTTCGCTTTCAAACTTGAAATGCATCATATAATAAAGTTAAATATAGAAGAGAATTAACTGGAGGAACATGTAGATGGCTTTGCCTGAGGCTAAAAACAAGACAGTGGCTTGGAAAGAGAGCTGAGGGGAATTGGGATTTGGGTGTAGAAGTTTCCTACCTTGTGTTGGTCCATGCACAGGAGTGGGAACTCCGGCTGGAGCAAGGTGTGTGGTATCCCATCCTGACACAGCACTGCAAAGCCGGTCAGGAATACAGCACCCCCTCCCTCTCCCAAAACAGGCATCCTGAGCACAGCGTGAAGCCTCGATTGCACCAGATAAATCAAATCTCACGATTCACCAGGATCAAGAACTGGAGGGTTTTCTACTGGTTTTATATCCCGGACGATTTATGATTTAATTTAAACACGTAGTTTCCAGCCGTTCCTTTTTGCAAGCAATCACCTCGGCTACATTACCGCTGGTGATGGACTGCAGTCCCGGGGAGCCCCGGAGAGAGCGCTCGGCACTCAGAGGTGTGAATTCCCCCCATTTATCTTGCTGGGGTGTGCACGGCCTTGCCGGGGCGGCAGGTCCGAGCACGTTAACCTCTTCACTGCCAGCCTCTGCTGCGGAAAGGGCTGCTTAGAATCTCCTGGGTTGGCAGGGACCCACAAGGATCATCGAGTCCAGCTCCTGTGCAGGACAACCCCAGGATCCCACCATGTGCCTGAGAGCTTCTCTAACTCTGTCAGGCTTGGTGCTCTGACCACTGCCCTGAGTTGTACTGGACTTTCCCCTTCCTTTGGCAGAGACTCCCGTGTCCCAAGGGATGCCAGCATGGGAGGTGCAGACTCCTGGAGGGAGGTGCAGGTTATGGGTTTGGAGATCAGAAGGTTTTTTTATCACACAGGTCTTTGCAACAGATGGGGCCGTGCAGGTGTTACAGTTTAATGTTACAGTTTAAGTTGTGTTTTTCCCTGCCCCTTTGCTTCTAACAGCAGAGCAGAGGCTCCCTGCAGGCCCCGGGACCAAACAGATCACACAGAATGGCTGGGTTTGGGAGTGACCTCTGGAGATCATCCAGTCCAGCCCCCTGCTGAAGCTGTTCACCTACAGCAGGTTGCACAGGTTTGTGTCCAGGTGGGTTTTGAATATCTCCAGAGACTCCCTGTAGCAGATGGGAACTGATTCCTGGGATACAGCTCACCCTGGCTTGAGCTCAGCTGTCTCAGCTGGACATTTCCTTCCTGGTATCAATGGGGTTTGACAGCAGTGGCACAAGGTTTTCCTTGTCACTGATGGACCTGGCACTGCTGCCGTGGGAGGGGTCATTATTAGCCCTGAGATACCAAACCAGGCTCCCCGTTCCTCCAGAGCTCTCCCAGATGGCTGTCAGCAAGCTCCTGCAGGCAGCACAGCACTGAGCTCTCCTGTGCCAGTTCTGGGGGCTCTGTTTTGCCACCAGACACGTCTGCAGATGCCTGTGAGGATGGCAGGGGCTGGCAGAGGCCGCCCTCCCTTCCCCTGGGCAGGGCTGGCTGCAGATGCAGCGCGGTGGGGAGGAGTGTCGGGTCCCTTCCTTGTGGCACAGTCACCTGAGCGGGGCTTCCTGGGGACACAGAGATGTGAAGGTTTAAAGTGAAAATGCTGTTTCAAATAAAGAGCTCATAGGAATTTCTCATGTTGGAAGCTGGAGGTGCCAGACCACTTCCAGGCTGTCCCACAACAGGCACAGCCTCCACATCCTTGGATGGCAGCAAGGAGGGGCTCAAACCCGGAGCAAAGCCCCTTTTCATCTCATTCTTGTGAGCCAGGGGCACACACCTCTTCCTGGTGTCTGAAACAGCCTTTTCATTATGTTTATATTTAAAAATCTAACAGTGACTAAAGCAGTTTGCATAATAAACAGCTCTAGAGCCAGAAATATTTGCCTGCTCTTGGTAAAAAAAGGAAGTCCTCAGATCCTCTTCTGAAGACTGTAAGCAAGTGACAGAGTTTTCCCTTTGCAGAATATAAATATGCAGTGCAAATAGGTGGCTGCTGTCGCTGCTTACATTTTGATGTATCTCTTCAGATAGCCTGGCAGCGCCAGGTTATTTTAGTGTCAAATCAAAGCTCTGGCTGTGTAAAGAAGCTGAGGAAAGGTACAGTCTGCGTTGCAGCAGAGGATGGAAGCTCCAAGAAGACTGGAGGCAGTCCTGTGAGACATGCACCAGCCATGCATACTAAACCTGCCATTTAGCACAACGGGAAGAAAACCCGTTTATAAGAGCTGCTGCAGAACAGAAATAAATGTCTCCAGATTTCAGCTGGGGCAGGGATGTGTTTTTCTGGTGGTCTATGTGATTCATTATCACATTTGCTAAAAGAAAATAAACCTTTTGTTCCTTTTTACCCTCCATTTCCTTGCGAAAGAAATTAAAGGCCCTGTTTACGCCGGAAGAAAAACCTTGCTGTCTGATTCCCTTTTTGAAGCTCTTTTATGCAATGCACCACTGCTGTCCTTGACTTTAACAAGCCGAGCGAGCCCAAAGCTGCCGGATCTGCATCCCCCCCAGCATCACCCTCAGCTGGGTGCAGGGCAGTGGCATCTCCACGTGGTTCCCGTGGGCTCTGTGCTCTCGCCTGGTGCAGTGGGGTGCAGGGGCTATAACGAGGGCTCAGCCACACATGTAACAGACTGACAAGGAGGGGTCTGTGGCACAGGTCCCACGCCCCGCCCGGCTCCTCTCCTGCCACAGGAGCATCCTGCCTCCCTTGGAAACTGCCCATCAGCTGGCGCCTATGCGGTGTCTGGAGGAGCGGGCCTTCGGGGCTTCCCTTGAGAGGTCCTGCCCAGGGGCTGGGGGTCCTCGCGGCGTGCGGGCGGTGCGGCCGTGCGGGTTGCCCCGGGGATGGATCGGGATCACATCCCGCACAGCCACCCCCTCCCCGCCGCCATGCGGCCCGGGGGCGGGGCCTGCGCTGCGGGGGCGGGGCCTGCGCTGCGGGGGCGGGGCCTGTATGGAAATAGCCGGTGGCTCATGCGCGCTGCGCGCGCAGCGGGGCAGGGGTCTTACACAATGCGCCGGGCCCGGCGGCGCGCGGAGGGGGCGGGGCCGCGCATGTAAATACGGTCCGGGTTCTGCCGCGCCATTGGAGGAAAGAGAGGAAGAGGCGTGACCGGATATGTAAAGCAGCGAGCCGGGGGTGGCGGTGGGAGCGAGCACGCGGGAGGGGCGTGGCCCGTATGCAAATATTGCCGGCTCCGCGGGGGGCGTGGCTCGGATGCAAATCCACGCGCGACCGTTTCCCGCCCTCCCGCCGGCCGGCCCCGCCCAGCCGGTATAAAATGCGGCGCGCCTGCGCACAGCGCCGAAAACGGGACTTAGTCTGTTACACAAGCGCGCCGCGCTCCCGGTCCCGCTGCGCCCGGCGCCCCTCTGCCCGCCGCTCTGCCCGCTCCCGCCGCCCCGCCCGGCTCCCGCGCCTCCGGCATGAGCGGCGACCAGCTGCACAACGACTCCCAGGTGAGCGCCGCGAGCCCGCCCGCGGGGCGCGCTCCCGCGGGACCCCCGCCGCCGTGCTCGCATCCCCCCGAGCCGGCCCCGGCCGTGCCGGCCGGACACCCCCGTAACCCCGGCGAGTGCGCCGTGCCCTGCCCGGCGTGTCCCCGCGGACAGCCCTGCCAGCGCGTTGTCCCCCCGCCGCGGCGTGGGCGGTGGGAGCGGGGAGCGGGGTGACCCCCTGCCCGGGCGGACACGGGGAGGGGGCGGCTGCCGCGCTCCCCGGGCTCGCTTCCCTTCGGGGGGTCCCCCCGTGGGCCGTGCGGGCGCCGGGGGAGCGATTCCCCCACCCCCCCATCACCTTCCGCATCGCGCCGGGCCGTTCCCATTCGGTATTTAATTGCCGTAAAAGCGGGGCCGGGCGGGCGGGGGGTGCGGCGGGCCCCCAGCCCCGCGGGGCCGGCCGTGCTGACCGTGTGTCCCTGTGTTGCTCTCCCCGCAGATCGAGGCGGATTTCCGAGCGAACGGTGAGTGCGGCCCCGGCGCGCCCCTCGCACCAGACATGGCGTCCCAGAGACTAAGTCCCGGCTCCGCGCTCACCGGCCCCATTGTTCCCATCGAGCCGCCCCGAGCGCCCCTTTCCCGCCGGGATCGGGCCCCCCCGGCCCCCGCCGCCCCGAGTGGGGGCACCGCAGGCCCCCGATCCGAGCGCTGCGGCCCTGCCCGGGTCGCCTTTGGGCCCCGATTCCTCCCTGGAAAGTCGCCTTGTCGACGGTCGGGACTTAGTCTCTGCGCCATTTTCTTTTTCTCTCCTCTCTCTCTCTGTGGCTTTTCTCTCCTTCTCCTCCTCCCCGAGCAGCCGCCGAGCCGCCTCTGCAGAGGCGCCGGGGCCGCCATCCCCGGCACCAGCCCCTTCCAACCCAGGGGAAAGCAAAGTTTTTAGCTAAAAAAAAAAAATTAAAATCCCCCAAGTCTTCTTTTTTTTTTTTTTTTTTTTTTTTTATCCCCCGCCCCCCCCCCCCCCCACCACTGCTCCCCGTCTCTGTTCCTTTCAGGGAATCCCTCCCTTCCCCTAAAATGAAGGGTGATTGCAACATGTTGCTCTTTAAAAGAATCTGTTGTATCCCTTTTGAGATCAGCCTCGTTGCTTGTCTTGCTGTTTAATTGATGTGACTTTATCTTGTTGGGTGGATTTTTTTTAATTATAATAAAAATCCACTTTAAAAATAAACAACACACCATAGCATAGACAATTCCAGAAAGGTAGACAGCATCACTTCAGGGAGTTTACAAGCTAACTTCATTTTATTCAGAAATATTTATAGCAGTCCTGTAATTTTATATATGTATATATTTTATATATGAATTTTATGTGTATATATTTATGTATGAATACGCTTACATGTCTATTTATATTTATATTTGTATATATACATACATTATTATCTTTTCTAGTCAGCCTGATGGCTGCTAACTTTTTCGGACTGTTTATTCATTTTTCTAGGCAGCAAGCTAATTGCAAGCCCCCCTCACCTGATAGGTGTCAAACTGAAGGGCTTAAGCAGGTTGAAGGGGAGTTGAGGACATACAACCAACCTTTGTGTGTGTGTGTGTGTTACTGTCACTGCTTGGGATGTGTGAGGAGCTCTGAG
Organism: Neopelma chrysocephalum; assembly: GCF_003984885.1. Lineage (NCBI taxonomy): Eukaryota > Metazoa > Chordata > Aves > Passeriformes > Pipridae > Neopelma > Neopelma chrysocephalum. The sequence continues at coordinate 1,531,621 of NW_020897756.1, read as the reverse complement.
CTGTCCTCTGACTGCTGAGGTGGTAGAGGACAAAAAAAAGTGGTTGAAAATATCTGCTTGACTTAGTTACACTGATTTTTAGAATGCTTTTCTGTGTGATGTCCACGTGCCTGGGTGCTTTGTAAGTTACTGCGTGTAAATATTTACAGATCTACAGTTTGTGAGCACCTTTCTTTCTGTCAGTTCATTGGAATCTGATTGTGTGTGTACAGTAGGAGCAGGCAGTAGCAAATACGCAGTTTTTGAACTTTTATTTCCATTCTGAATCTACAGCAGGGCTCTGTGAATATTTCTTAACAGAAAAAAAGGAATGCAGTGGATTTCCCGAGAACTACAGGAGTAACTCTGAAAGCAATATAAATATAAGCATATAATTGAATACCTGTAGCCTTCTTATGCTGGGAAATACTTGCTTAAGGATCATCTTTTTTTAGGGAAAAGCACTCCCAGGTCAGCTTTAGTTATACAGTTATTTACATAGGGGAAGTGATGTATATTTGACCTTTCCACTCCAGCTTCCAATGAACCTTTTAGAGGGATTTTTCTCCTCTGTTGTCACCATGTGCTGTTTTATTCTTTTAAGAGTTTTAGACATACAGCACTTAAAAACTCCTGCGGTTTTTATTTCTACCATGTGTTGGAGGAATTCAATACAGAAATTCAAAGACACCTTGATGGCCAAACTGAATTCCTGGTAAATCAAGCACATCCAACAGCTCCATACCAGTGTAGGTATCAGTACCTTTCCCTCCTGTTGTAATTACTGATGGCAGTCACACAACATCATTGTGACTGATCAGAGGCCCCCAAAACTCGAAATCCTTTTTGGCGCTGAAAGGTGCATGTAACCCTGTTAGTCTTGTTCAGGGAATAATGCTGAATAGACAGTGTCTACTCCGACCTTGTGACCACCACTGATCTCCCTGAAAACCTGTCACCTCTGCTTGCTCCCAGTCTTGTTTCCTCCAGGCAGGAGTTCTGTGCACTCGTGTGTCGGGAATTGTCGCGCGCGGATCCGAGATCAGCGGTTCTCCTTTAGCAGAGCAGCCAGGCTCCAGCTCTTATTTTCTTGTTTTGATCCTATTTAGTGGCAGAGATTAGGAGTGGGTTGTAGGAATCTCAAGTACTTCCCCCCCCCCAGATGTTGAGAATTGGTTTGTACTTTGATTATTGTCGGGCAGCACTCCACAGGAGAGCCAAAGTGTTCCCTTGGGCCTCCTGTGCTTTACATTTCAGGAAGGGAAGTTTTTCTGGGGGCTGCTACTGACTCATTCTAAATATTGAGTGTACCAACAGTAAACATTTTTGTTAATAAGGAATGTTTTCGGTGACTCCTGGATAGTGTATCAGTCTTAGAGCAGCTTAAGCACTTTGAAGCTTCCTGTTGTTATTAATGTTCCTATCTGGGTCAGTGGACACACTACCTCAGGTTGTGGTCACACAAGTTGTTGCAGCTGCAGTAAGGTGGGTGGATCTGCCCGTGGCAGGTCACCAGGGAGCACCCTGGTTGTAACTGGGAGCTTGGATCTGGTTACACGCCCGTTTCATTGATGGCAGGGCAGCGTTAGGTGTGAGAGAGGGTGCCAGCAGGAAATATGTGTTCCTGGCTATTTCTTGTCATTAAGTAGCCAGATCACTCTAAGCAAGAGTGTCCTGGGCAAATTCCAACTTGGGTAATTGCATTCTGTGTCGATATCCAGGTTCCCCCTCCTATTTGGCCGTAGTGGGTATTTTTTCCACCTTAGCTGTATTTTTAGTATCCGTATGCTTTACAAAGAATTCCCCATGTTCAGTCCTAGCAGTGCCTGTTTTCAAACCATCCTGAGAACAATACTGTGCTGAAACAGCGAGCCTTTTCTACAAGTGACATTCTCACAGTCTTCACCGTTGTAGAAAGGAAATGGAGTCCAAAGCTGTCGTTTCCAAGTACAGCTTGGACGTGTAAAATGACCCTTTCTCCACAGATTTGGATTCTGTTGAGTTTTGCCTTTAAGAGCTTTGTTATTAACGTTGGATGTAACAACCTTTTACTACTGAGGACAATGTTGAGACTAAAAGCAATTTATCTTGACTTTCAGCTCTCCCATTGTGTTTGCAGAGCTCAGTAGATAAAAATGACTTTTGTTTGCAAAATAATCAAATTGCATTCCAAAGCTACTAAATTCCACTAACAGCTATTAGTGTCTTGGCTGTTCAGCAGCCTGTGTTCAGAACTTGTGTAGAATCCAGAATTGCTCTGGGTGGAAACTGAGGACATCACCCCAAGCAGTGCTTTTTGCCTCTGGTTGATTTGACCAATGATGTTAAGATACAATTTGAGGTCGGTATCACTGTAGGAACCATTACAGTGTATTAACAGGAGTCAAGTGTGAATTTGTCCAACGTCACAGGGGTGGCTCTGGAATTCAAACATGCTTGAAGGAGGGCCTTCTTTAACACTGACTGTTTTTTGGGGGGGAAAAAAGAAGCCCTTGCAGCTGCAGCATCTTATCAGGAGCTGGCAGGTTTTTTATGTTGGCCTGAGCGCTCATGTGGCACCTCTGTATTTATCAGGGTGACAACACGAAGGGGAACACACAGGAGGGAAATTAAATTAAACAACAAGAGTGCCCAACCAAATGCCTTACAAGTTAAGGAATTTCAGCACGTTTTGTGTTTTGCATTAAATCCATGTTTCACGTGTGCCAGAGCTGTGCAGTAAGAGGTGTGGGTGATTTAAATGCTAACAAACTGCAAAGGAACATAACGGAGATCCTTAGGATTTCTCAGTGCTTGTGAAACAGTCTGTTGGAGACCAGATTTGTGCTTCCTTGCTGCTGCTTTGCTGGTGCCTTCTGGGTGGGTGAGCGTTTTCTGAAGGAGAGCAGGGCCACTTCTGGCACAGGGCTGTGTGTGTTCCTTAGCGCTGCTGTTAGAGCCCCTGTGCTAAACAAACTGCACGGATTTAGGAAGCTTGAAGGCACTGCCTGTGCTCGCCCTGTGTGTCACACGTCAGGGAGATCTGTCTAAAGTTCCTTGGGAGCACGTCTCACCAGCGCTTTAAATGTCAAGTGCTTGGCAAGAGATCCCAAATACAAAAGGTAGTTAATGGTGTTTAGGTGCAGATTGATATCTCTGCTGAAAATGTCCTTTGCCTTTTCTGTGGTACTTGGAGATGTGAATCCTGAAGAATGGAGCTTGTTCCTTCCTTGCTTTGCTCCCTGCCTTTGCTCCAGACTGTGGCTCTGGTGATGAGCCTGCATTGTGGGAAGTGCTGCCCACAGCCCCAGAACAATACTTGGGTAGTTTTAAGTCTGCAACCACTTAGCTTTTTTTTTTTATTTTAGAAGTGTTTCACGTCAGACGCCAATCTCTGCAAAATTTCCTAGTTTTGTTTTTTTGCAATGATTTTCAATATGTTCACAGCAATCTCTCGCAGGGCTTGTAGGACATAACAGATAATCTTCAGATTGTTATAAGTGAGAACACTCTGACAAATTGATAATTTGTGACACTTCTCAGAAATGTAAATAAACGTACTGTTGGTAAACTGCTCTTGACTATCATGTGCTACATAAGTTGGTTGCCTCTGTTTTCCCAGCAGAAGCCTCAGAAGGGCTTTGCTAGAGACCTTGAGGTCTGTTGTGTTAATTGTTCTGACACATTCAGCATTCAGGTTAAAACTTAATGGGTGTCTTGTGGGAGTGGGGAGTTGAGTGCCCTTCTGTGAGCTGCGGCCAACTTGTGTTTTTGTTAAAACTCAGCAGAATTACTTAAATGTGCTGGAAGATGTGTTTTGGGGGTTAATGGCCCGTGTGCTTCCTTCTTCTAGCAGGTTTTCTTAAGATGTTTTTCCTTTTGCTACAGTGTTAATCACTCTGCTGTTATTAGAGTGTTGTCAGGACTATTTTGTTTACTTTGTAAAACATGACATTTTTTAACCGGGGACCAACATAGAAGTGTGCTTTTTTTGCATGGCTTCACATAAATTGGACACACAGCTCATAAACGTGATTGAGCACAATTCAGATTTAATTTCATTTACAAGTGTGACTTCAGATATTAGTTAGATAGTTCATTGAATTCCAACCTCCTGAAGGTTTCTGCAACTGTCAGCAGAAACTGCAATAATATGTAATTATAGCAAGTACTTAACATCTCATTGACTCAAATTCCTCTGTTAATGATTTCACTGGATTCCTGTTAAAGTAATACCTGCTGAAATAGCACAAGCCACTGCCCTATTAGAGGGAGGCTCCAGCTCAGATTGTTCCTGGTGTTGGAAGTTGCTGTAGTTCTGCTAAAATCAGCGGAGCGCTGACAGTGTATCTTTTTTGTTATTGGACTTCAGGGATGAGCTTTAATGTCACAGTGACTATTTAAGAAAAATACAATTTAACCTAGGAAATCAGTGCAGATTTTTTTTCCTGTGGCTTTTCAAGATGGGGCAGTTTCTCTTTCGAGTCTGCTCGAGCTGGTTATGCTGATGTAATTTCTCAATTCCTTGTAAGACATGCAGTCATTCACAAGTATTTATTGGCTTTTTAAATTGAATTGGCTTTGCAGCTGCCAGTTTTGTAGAAACTGCCCCACATTTTACAGGAAACCTCACACTCCAAAACATGGGAGCAAAATCTATTTAGTGTTGTGTTTTCTGTCCTGCCTGAGGTCCTGAAGGGCTGTGTCTTAGCTTTGCAGATCTGAGAGAGGATATTGGATGCAGAAATCAGTGTTTATCAGCTTGCTTTCCTGGGACTATCCCTTCTGACAGAGCAGGTGACAGATCTGCCTGGCTGTACCTTCTCCCTGCAGGACTCTCGTTCTGAGCCGTTAAGCACTGCCAGCGTTTAAATACAGATCATCAAAATATGGATATCATTGGATTCCAGAGTGGTTCCTCCTGTTAAGAGAACAGAAGGGTTTGGGCTTGCTGTCGTTTCAGCAGTGAGTGTGTCTGAAAAAAAAAAAAAAAGAGAAAATCAATTCAAACCCCAGTTTGTGGCTACAGTGGGATTATTCCGTTTAACAGCATTCCCAGTTCCTGCTGTCCTTACTCTGCCATTGTGTCCGATCCAGGGAGCTCCCACCACGTGTGCTCTGGCTCCCACTGTCCCTCACTGGCTGAACGCTGGAATTACTACGGTGTGGAAGTGCTGCTTGTTCTGGGCAGAGCAGAGAGAGCCTTTTCTGCTGCAGACTCCTGCTCTTTCCTAGCTCAGCTCACACACTGTAGTGGTGGTTTCCCGGTGTGTACGACACTACAGTATTTTTAGCACAGCATTTGTTCAAAATGTCCTGGCTGACATAAATACTAAGTAGCTCCTGTGGATTTAATGAGGTTTATAGTTAGAAATATTTTTGCCTTGAATGTTTGCTTTTTAAACTAATGATCTTAGTCAGCCGCAGTGATACCTGCTGGTGTCACAGCGAGAGAGTCAGGACATTTGGAAGGTGACATGAAAAGAAAGGGCGAAGTTAATTTTGGATTCTTGTGACCTGCAAGGTATAAAGAGTGGTAGAAAATTGCTGCTGGCTTTAGAAAGATGAGCATACATGCGTATTTTCAAGTTGAAATTCGGTTTCTAAATTTGACTTCTGTAGCCGCTCAGCTGATGAACAAGCGAGCGCTCCAGACGTGGGAATGAAAGAGGAGAATATGGAGCTGCAGGCAGTCTTCCTGGAACCTGTGCTTTTGTAACATGTACTTATCTCAAGGAAGTCTGAGAATTGTTGATATTAAAAGCAGGATTTTGTTAAACCTCAGTCTGTGTCAGCAGGAGCGGTGATAGGAAATACAGTTTTGTGGCAGTCCTTGCAACAAACAGTGTTCTGGGAGATCCTCCAACACAACTGGTGGAGATCAGACTTGATGCTTGTGGGGAAGTGGGAGACCTTGGCAATTAGTTCCCTATTAATAGAGATGGAGTCCTGTAATGAGGAAGGATGAGTAGAAAAGGGACAGTGGTTCAAACAAGAATTGCCTCACAAATTTGCTGGTGTTATCACAGAGTTCTGGTGATGTTTTCCGTCATCTCAGGGGTTGTTTCTCCTCTAGAGTAAATACTCTGCACAAAAAAAGAAGGCATGGCCAGACAGCTCTGCTGAATACAACATTTGATGCTGTTGCTTCACCCTGGGAAAAGTCCCTCTGTTGGTGGCTGTTTGAATCCCAGCAGTTTCTCCTGCAGGTGGTCGCAGTGGTGGGTCACTCTGGACTATTCGCTTGCACTGGCAGCTGCTCTGTTTTGAATGTGCCACTTTCCAAAGTGGAGGAGTCACAAGGACGGACAGCGTTGGCCATTCCTTACTCCTGTCTTGGGAAGCTTTGGAGGCGGGGGCTGGAAAAAGTCTGAAGTGCTTATCTTGATGGGATGGGGGCAGTGCAGGCTCACGGGAGGCAGAGCAGGAAGGTTAGTGTAGGTGCTTGTCATCAAGCCTCGGCAGACAATGCCTCCTCGAAAACACAACCTGTCTCTCCACCCGAAGTACTTAAATCCCTTTAAACTCCTTTATAAGTTTGAAGGCGGTAACTTCTGAAATTGGGATGAGAGCAGGGTAAAGAGGGACAGCATCAGGCTGCTAGGAAATGGTTTTATTAGGAGGCTTCTGTCAGTCTCAAAGAGACAAAAGTTGCTTGCCACAAAGCTTCCGATCAGTAGATCTTTTTGGATTCCTTATCGATATCTTTGACGTGAGTTATTTGTTCACGTTCACAATCTTGCCATAAGCTTTGTGCAGTTGTGAGCTGTGTGGGTGTCCCTGTATGTATTTTTATCTCATACCTTCGTCAGCGAAGGAGCTTTTTAGGGAATGTTATCAAGACAATGGCTCCCTTCTCTCTCAGGATTGCAGAGCTTCATAGTGCCCACCGAAAGATGAAGGTTTTTCTTCGTGGTTCTGCCCAGCATAGACCGTTCTGTGTCTGAGACAGATGGACATTCATGGAATTCAGTGCTGCAGCAGAGTAATTCTGCAGCTGGCTTTATCTTTCCATGACTGGAGAGAGACTGATTTCTGCCTCAGGAAAGCTTGGAGTGTACTTGTAGCTTCCCTAAAATATTTTGATCAGTCTGTTGACCCATGTTTGACAGTGTCCATTAAACACGTGCTCTGTGCTGGTGTCTTGGTTTCGGCTGGGGTGGAGTTAAGTGTCTTTGTAGTAGCTGGTACAGTGCTGTGTTTTGGACTTAATATAAGAATAATGTTGGTAAGACACTGATGTTTTAGTTGTTTAGACAACTAGCTAAGTGCCTGTTAGGTCTCATCAGCTGCACTGTACAGCTGACAGTCTCTTACACACATGGAGTATTCAGCAGATAGTGCAGCTTTATTTGGGGAAGAAACACTCCTAGATTCTCAATGAAGGCATAGTTCTGATTCTTCAAAATGTCCATTTTTCTCCCATAATGCTGTTTTTCATTGATTTTCTAAAAATAAGACCCTAGTGGCTTTTACTACTTGCTGCTCATTTTGTAATCCCAGTCATTGATTTGCACAGTCCTATTAATTTTTGCAGCAAGCATCTAGGATCTCAGTAATGACTGTTTTGCTGTGCTTGGGAATAAATGATAAGAACAAATGAAAGATGAGGTCTCATGTTGAACATGGATAGGGCTGCATACATCTTGTCCTGTCTGAAACCCACTGCTTGAGCACTGTTTGTATGGCTGCTCTGGAATGAGTTTTACCAAGTGCTTTGTAATTTTTGAAGTGTGAGGCTCATTCCACTACTCAGTGTATAGTGCAGGGGATGGGAAGTTGTCTTGTTTCCATCCAAATGTCCTGTCAGCTTGCTGCAGCTAGATGATGTGTGGCAGTATCTAAACAGAATAATCTTAAGAATTTTTAAGAATAATTTTTTTAGGCATTGACCAGAGACAGGGCTTCATGGTTTAAAAAGTCAAGAAGATAATTCTTGGGGATGGAGTAATCCTGAAGTACAAATAGCTTTTTAATTTTTTCCTGGCATTTGTCACTTACTCTGCTCTATTGCCTAACACTGCTTCTGACACATGAGAGCATGAACTTGTGTTCTCCAGAACACTTTTTCTTTGATTTGTCACTTCTCTTCTGTTCACATTCCCAATGGAACAGCATCGTGGTGGTTTTTCCTGTGTGTGTAACATGGAATAGATGACCTGGGCTTTAGTGCCAGGGCAATGTACTTCAGTTGAACTTTTTATTGATGGCAATGTATTACTACTCAAGTCTTATTTCAGTACTTGAACAGGGGCCAGACTTGTCAAAACAGCTGCTCCTCTTCCTCTGAGGCTGCACTTTCTTGTTTTGGAGAGGTGGCCTATAAAGACCTTTCAGGAGAGAAGGTTCCTTGACTTTTGTGGGTTTTTCCATTTGAACTACACTAAGTGTCTGTTGCAGATTTTTCAGTAGCTGGAGGTAGAGTTGAGAAACATATAGTGATCTTCTAACTGAAGTGCAGACGTTTCTGGAACTGGGTAGCACAACTAAAACACTTGTATTTTTGTGGACTGTAGGCAGAGTTTTTGGAGTGGGGCAGTACAGGTGGTGGCAGGGGACAGAGCTTGTGACATGAGGTGGTTTGGAGACTTGATAACCAAGTGGGAGGGCTGTCTTCCTTCATCTGCTCTGCAGTGGGTGCAAATGGATGGAGTTTGTTCTGTCCTTGGGGAGGTTAGTAGCAGGTAAGCTGGCAATTCCTATTCTGGCTTCTGGTCTTGTGCAGTGCTGCCTTGTCAGCATCACTTGTAGTGCCTGGTGCTCTGCTCAGGACACGTGGGGATGAAGGGTTGAATGTGAAGAGAGACTTTTGAAGCTGAGGGCAGGAAGCACTGGGGAGGGACATTCTATTATTCATGGATGCTGTGTCTGGGATTAAGGTCCTTTGTGCTATACATTGTTATCCTGTCCTTAGGCCATATTGTTTAAATAGGCAACACAGTGGGGGAAAAGGGAGTACTGTGTTCTTCTCGGAGCTGGAGGAACCAGAACGTGGTGGGAATGATTTCTTCCAGCACAGAAATAGATACAAAGCTGCCTGACTAGGACTGAGATTCAGTTCCATCTTGGACATTTGTTTCTGATTTTTAATTCCCTCTCCAGCTGAAGACTGAGGTGCTTAGCAAAGGGCAGCACAAAAAACCAGGAGCTTCTGCAGTTTTAACATATGTTGTCATTTTTACTTATATGCAGATCTCATCTCGGGAGCTGAGGTGTGCATTTCTTTACAAATACATATGATACAATACAAATTACAAATGTTGCGTGCTGGGTTTTGCAATTGATGAAATCACTGGATTTACAGTAGGGAGACAGTGGTTTCCTGGTCTGTGTGCAGGGTTCTGGTATCAGGTAGTTCAGTCTCTTGCACCATACCTTGGTATGAGTGTCTCCTAAATGGGCCTGGAGCAATAGGAAGAGCAAATTATGCCTTCTGCCAGTTTGTGAATGCTGGCAAACGTGTGAGTAAGATCAGTTTTTGGAGAGATAAAATAGCTGGGATGGGCAGGAACTGGTTTAAACTTGCCTTAGGAAGGCACCTTACAAGTTAGACGAGCACTCTCCAGTTCAGTGTAGCCGTTTGGGAAACTGGAAGCTGGAACTCTTTGGAGATCCATGTGAGGGGATGATTCATTGCAACACAAGCAGCATGTACAAAATGGAGGGATGGAGTAGTACTAGTGACGTACTCTGAGGTTTGTTCTCTAGAGTTAATGACCACCAGATGGGGAATAAAAGGCCGCCTGCTTTTCTTTTGAGGACCAGGAATGTCACTGAGGCCGTTGAAATGTGCTGTATCTGTGGTAATGCTGCTTGTGCGCAGCAAAGCCCTTGAGATGTGGATCAGAGTTAGCTTTCCTTACTGGCCTTTCCCCTCAACACTCAGCTTTTAGCCTGGGTTTTAGCTGAGGATGTGATTCCTTCAGTGTGATAACAGTGCACCTCAGGGGTAAAGTGCTTTCTGCAGTAGAAAAACCACAGTGCAGGTTGTGTTCCCGTGCACAGTGTGAATGGCCAGGCCCAGAGGCAGGAGGTTCACATGAACTCGAGTGCAGTGCAAGAGATGAACTCATAACAGCAGTGACCTTGATTAACTTGGGCAGTGTTGCCCCATCCTGTTGTAGGTGTCCTTTCCATCCATCTTAGTCGTAAGCAAACACTGGCACAAATCAGAGTCTGAGTGTCAGTGCTGTTAGCTCTGATACTTGCAAGTTGTCATCCTGGAGCTGTGTAGGTGTTTTGAGTTACTTTGTCTTGCTCCATCAGATGGAACATCTCTCCATCTGTCCAGGATACCTTTGGAAGTGAATGTGGAGAACATGCGTTTTTTCAAAAACCTTTTGCTTTCTTATGTCCTCCTGTCTCCTTCCTACTCTAAAATCAAGAAGACTCCCAGAAGAGCCAGCATCTTGTCTGAGTCATGTTGTCATAGCTGTGTATGTCACCTGCACTTCATTAGGGAACACAGGCAAGCTGTCCTTGAAATACCTGTTTTTATGAGTCGATACAGTCTTCTAATTTAAAATTTGCTGCTCTCTGGAGTTTGGTAGCTGTCATAAACAATGTTTTTCTTTTATCATCAAGTAGGCTTACTCAGCATCACCTGTGTCTAAAGGAAGCTGCTTTCTGAGTTTTAGACTGTTCCTTTTATATAAAAGAGTGTACTTTTTAAATAAAGTACAGCTAGGCCCTTGATGCTCTATGCTTGGCAGCTTTAGTTGTCAGCATGTGGTCTTGGGAGAGCCCAGCACGGTGGAGTTTTGTTTGCCCCAGTCTGTAGCTTGTCTTGCAGGGGATGGAGGCTGGAGCTGGCAATAAACTGGCTATCCCAGTAATTTAATTCTTAAATTGCATCAATGGGCAGAAGCAGTTGAATTTGTGAGTCTGTTTTTTTTTGTTTGTTTGTTTCCCAAATGAAGGTGTAAAGCTGTTGTTCTTGAAGCATTGCCTTGTCTGGCACGTTTGCCCCTTCCCTCCTGCCCAGCCCTGTTGTTGAGACTCCTGTGCCCCGATGAGTGATACTCAGTTTATAGTTTTGTTCTGCATCACTGTCAAAGCATGAGCTTGTTGTGTACAGGAGAAAGTGATTTTACTATTGAACCACAGCCTGAGTTAAAATATTCCTTCTCTGTGCCCGTGGGCCTCTCTTGCAGCCCTGTATTTGCCTCTTTGGGGAATCTGATAGAATTTTCCTTCAAAGTGACAGTGTTGTCTTTGCACACCAACTGAATGTGGTCTGGGTGCATGTGAGCAAACTGGGTGCATTGGTGCTGCCAGCAGGGACAGGCAGTTCAGGAGGGGGGCTGGATCTCTTAGGATCTCCTGGGAGCTACTCTGTGCTTGGGCTTTGTCCATCCCTCCTCAGTGCACTTGGTGAGGATGTGAACGGTGCTGACACCGTGGCCACGTTTCAGAAGGATCGGGAGGTTTGTGAAGTCTTTGTGTGCTGAACTTAGTGTGTATTTTTAAATGGTTTCCTTTGTGGGGAATGAAGCTGTGGAGCATTGTTTTGTGAAATAAATCCCCTGTAGCTGTATTTCACAATAACATGAAACAGTGTTCGAAACAGATGTGAACCTCCTTTATTAACGGCAGAATTAGTTTGGTTTTAATTTAAGGTTTTGTGTTTTTTCTCCATTTGTGTAAATACCCCATCCATTCACCCAGGCACAGAAGCCTCGTGCTCAGACTCTAATCCAGAATAAGAAAACTTGAATCCCAAAGGGAATTTGTTAGTGTGTCATTTTTCTTTTTTTTTTTTAAGATGAGTTTATATACTGTCTTTTTCTGTATATTAACAGTTTAATCTCAGCAGGGCTCTGGAATTATTCATTGACAATTAGCTCTATAGGTGGCCAGAGTCAAACAAGCCCTCTCTTTAGTTGTTTTTCCTCAGTACTTGAAGAAGTATTTAACAAATATTGTAGTATGTGGACTATAAACAAGTATAATGGTGATTTTTATCATAGTAGCTTGAGAGGCTGGAAAGGTAAGTTTTCCACTGGTTTTCAGTTCTGGAAAGATCTAATGTTGAAGGGCTTTCTTCTAAGCATCTGTGAAGTATTTGAAGGCTTAAAACTTCGTGCAGATTTGTGTCATTTCTAAGTTTCTCACTGGTTTGTTATTTCCGTGTTCTGAAGTTGGTGTCAGGAAGTGTCAGTGACACTTGCTCAGTTCCTCACCCCATGAGCTCTTGCTTAAATCTTGGCTGTCTCCTGCCCATCACTCCCAGGTGTCCACACAGTACCTGTTCTACTGCCTGGTGTGGTTGGTGCTTTGCTAACTGCAGGATGTGATTTCCCAAATCCTGTCATCCCAGCGGGTTTATTTACATGCAGCTTTAGATTCAGATCAAATTGCTGGAGGAGATTGGTGCTCCAAAAAGGCCTCAGACTTAATGTTGGCAAATGTCTTTGTACACCCAGAGTCAGATGATGTTTCCTCCCTGTAGGTCACTGCAGTTTTCCCTTGTGCTTAATCCAGCAAGAATTACCCTTGTACATCAGACGTGCACATAGTCCATAAAGCACCTTCTGATGGAACAAATGCTGCACTCGACCTTAACTGCACACTTCTCACTGTAGGGAAGTCAGATTTTTATTTTTTAACATATGATGCTCGGTATTAGCAAATTGTCTCCTTGTTTTACTTGTCTGTGCTTATGGCTTTCACTTAAAAAGGGAAATTGTAGTTTCTGTCTCAGGGTAGCTGTCTCACTGTGAAGTGCTGGCAGACAGGGTTCCAGTACTTGTCTCAGAGACTGTAGTGACAGAAAGTGTCTTGTTTTATATTTTAATCTCAAGTAACTCATACCCAGTCTCTTGTTGTGAAAATCTGTGCTGAACTGTTTCTCTGGTCATAGATCTTTCCTTGAGCAGAGGCTACTGAACTGCTTCATCTCTGAGGCAAACAGATGTCCTTGGGAAACCAGGTTGAACTTACTCCAAATTTGCTGGAGACAAAGTATTTAGTGCACCATCATTAGAATAAAAGTATTCCTGTTACAAGCTGTTGCTTAATTTTCAATTTTATTAAACCTCTTTCTCCAGGAGTATCTTGATCTGTCCATGGGAAGAGCATTTGAAATTAAGTATATCGTATACTTTGTTGATTTTCAGAGTAGATTATTCATATTAACTTTTTCTGACGGTATTAAGGCTACTCCTCGTGTAGTTTTCTAACTACCACAATCATTAATGAAAGCTTAAGACTCTGGGGTTTCACTGTTGGTGCCTTTTTGCATCTGGTAGGATCAAGTAAAAGGTGATCACAGGTCACAGTTGTGACCACAGGAGAAAGAGGGAGTTTTTCCTGGTCTGCTAGGGACTGGAGTACAGGAAGTAAAGTAATTGCTAGTTCAAAAATAACTTGGAACACTTTAAAACTTGCAAAACAATGTCACTGAGGTGCATGAAACCCAAATACATTTAAGCTGTTTGAGTTATTGCAGTGTCAGAAGCTGCTGGGGCTGCTGTGCACTCCTGGTTAGAGCTGAACTTGCTCTGCTGGGTACATGGATGGTGCTTTCACTCCCAGAAGTGGTTTTGTCAGGCACAGGCTTGAAATACTTGGAAGAGGAGGATAGGAGGGAACTGTACAGCTGCTGCTCTGGGCTCTTTGTGGAGCAGCAAACTGCTAAATCAGCTGGAGTGGCTGCAGCTTTCAGGGTGGTGTTAATCCTTCGTGTAAAATTGATAATAAATTTTAACAGATGCATTGATTTAATTTTGACTCTAGTAAGAATCATAATAACTTTTAAAATATTTGTCTTGATGTATATAAAACTGGCAGCCAAGAAACTTAAAAATATTTTCCAGCCTTGTAGCTGAATCATTCAGGAATAAATGATGAGATTGTAAATAGTCTTAGATGTTCATCTTGTTTCCTTTGCCTATTTCTGCTGTCAAATAATCAAGAGGAAATAATAAATATTTCTTAATTTTTCCACTGGAATACCCCTGAAAACAAGCTTTATAACTTGGTTTTCTTACTTTGGGTTATGTTAAAGAGGAATAACAGAGTCTTGAATCTCTGTGGTTGCTTCTGTAGCTCTAATAGGTTTTTGAGCATGTTTCTAACCCTCTCACCAATCAACCTGTTAAAATTATTTAAATAATATTAGGTTTCATGTTCAGAAACTTGAAAAGTAGAGAATGTGCTCGTGTTGCAGTAGCTGTAAAGCAGAAGCTCTGATATGATGGGAGTCATTAGTTAAGCACTTGGAGTGCAGTGATAAATGAACCTTTGATGACACTCTGCACCGGCAGCACATTTCCTTTGGTTCAAACAGCTCTTTTAGTGACTGGGGTAGGGGAGGACATTTGAAAGCTGAAAAGGGAAAGCTGTTTTCTCACCTACTTGTTTCTGCACAGGTAAAGAAAGGAGTATTCTTAAAATGGAGGAACAAGGTAACCAGAAGCAATTGATTCAGTTCCATTTTTAAGGACTATGCTTGCTTTCTTTTAATAGACCTTAGATGTGAAATAAATTACAGAAATGTTTTCTCCCCTTCATGTCACATTCAAGGCAGACTTGATTTTTGTGTAAGGTGGAATCTGAAAATGTTGGCTCTGCGTTCCATCCGGGGATTCCAGCCACTAGTTTAAAAAACAAACAAACAAAAAACAAACCCACACAAACAAACAAAACCCTACAAAGAGCCCCACCAAACTGGTAATACATTGCATAGAGTTTTTTAATTGAAGAAATGGGGAGTGTATTATGCATAATAATGTAACCACAGCCTTTTATCCTCTGTCAATAGGTTACATTTTGTATTCAAGTACCTATTGGTGTGATTTAACAGTTGCCAGCTAGTGAGATTTGGCCTGGATTTAACAAAATAAACAGATTACAGCCACATGAAGAGATTAAAATCAGTGACTGGAAGTAACATTTTGTGTCTGCTGGTGTAAATTGAAGACTTCCAGTGGAATTTAGTGCACTGTAGCTAGGAGCTGTACTTACTGAAGTATTGCAATCATAGTCTTATTTTAAAGCTACTGTGTCCTACACTGCTGTGCTGATGCTTCTTTCTAGTCCTCTTTCCCTTCCTTTTTTTTTGAGTACAGTTGCAAGAGCAAAAATCTCAACTGTCCTTAAACATTTACCTTGTGTTTACTTTCTGTAGGAATCAGCTTTCTTCCTGTGTGCTAATTGCAGCAATGTCCCCTTCAGGCAGGGGAATTGCATCCCCTCCCTGGACTTGAAAGTGGTGCTTGTGGCAGGGCAGGCTCTGGTGATGAGGTGCTTGCAGACACTGTTGTGGGTGAGGGATCATTTGACTCACCCACAATGGGGACAGAGGTGAAATCGGGCTGTGTCCATCCAGTGCAGCCCTATACTTGAAAGAAATCATTGTAATTAGGAAAAAAATAAACAAACAAAACCCAACCAAAAACCCAGCTGGGATCAGTGTGGGAGTTGCTCCTACAGTGAGGAACCAGCTTGAGTGTGTTTAAAAATAGGTGCTTGGTCTTCTGAAACAAACTTTTTCTGAGACTTTGGCCATGATTACCCCATCAGTCCAACTTCATAGAAATTATATTAAACGAGGAGTAGGAGAATTATCTGACTGCAGCGTGTAAAGCTTGGTAGAGGTGATTTAAAGCTTCTACCAACCACTTTTTTGTCTTGCAGATTCAATTTATTTACACTCTAAACCCATTGCAGAGGCCCTCATTCCCAAGGGTGCTGCCTCTTAAGTCTTTCCTCCCTCCAACAAGCAGGAGACCAGCTCTGGCCAAAGCCACACCGTGGTGTCAAGGGATGGTTAATAAAAGGCTTTGAGCAAATGCCATTAGAGCCTCTCCCCTGAGGACGCTGAGCACCACTCCCATGTGGATAAACTGTGTGAGCCTGGCTGCTGACAGAGCCTGGGCATCCACTGCTGCAAGAGAGGCACTTCACTGCAACTGCCTTTTTTTTTTTGATCTTGTATGAAATTTTTGCCTGTGGGGAGCCTTGTTGTGGGTCAAACCCAGGACAGTCAAACACAACAGCCCTGTCCTGGTGTGATGTTGGTGTGAATACAGGCTCTGTATGAGCCTCTGTTGGCTCATCTCTCCTGTGCTGAGGAATTGTCAGGATTTCGGATAGTCATTACAAAAACCTTCTTTTCAGTGGATCCAAGAGCAGTGGTGACTTACACAGCCAGCAAGGGAAAATGTTTTTATAGTTGACATCATCACAGTGTAATTACTCCTGACAGCACAGCAGTTTTCCTGTTTAGTGCAGGTTTTAAAATCATTAAAATTTAAAATCTCACGCCCCAAAATATCAACCTATTTTTTAACATGGCTGAAGTTTCTCTTATCCTCCCTGAGGACTAAGAATTACAGTTATTTGTCTCTATTTTCTCCTGGTTCACCTTGTAGGTTTGCATTCAGTAATCAGCTGTTGACTTTACATGACAAATTGTGCTGTTTGCACCTTTCTAGTCTAATGATGGTATAAAGAGCATTTGGAGGCGGAAAGAGCTTGTGCTGGGGGCACTGACTCAGTCTGAGGATGGAGGACGGAACATGAAGTTCTCTGCAGTGTGAAGTTGTGACAGATTGCACCAAAGGATTTTCTTTGCTCTTGACCCACTCTGCTGAAGTAACTCTGAGCTGTTCCTGGGGCAAATCTCCCGGAGGTGATTCAGAACCTGCCTGTGTTGGTGACAAGGCAGCGCCACAGCCACTGCCCGGCTCGCTGGAGAGCTGGGCTTGATTCTTGTGCTGCAGCTGAGCACAAGCTGGGGTTCTCAGAGCTCAGAAGCAGCCAAAGAGCAAAGATGTCTCTGCTGTCCATTCACTTGATGTTTCAGTCCACCCTGGCTTGCACATCTTTCGTGAGAGGGGATTGATGAAGAGCAATGTGTTATCCCCAAAATCCTGGGGCCCATCTGTTAGCCAGAAGGAAAAGGATTCCTGCAGACCAGAAAAGTAAGGGTTAAGTGAACCATTTTACTTTAGATAACGTTGAAGTACAGGATAGGTTATCTCCTGCAGTCCCTGATAGCTCCGAAGTCTAAACAGGGCTGTAAATGCTGGGGTTGCCCTGTTTGCTCCCCTCCTGCCCTGGTTCTCCAGAGGCCAGCGCCCCTGGTTCTTTCTGCTGAGCGACTCGTGGGTGACCCTGAGCAGTTCTTTTTGTCTCTGTCTCCAGCACATACACCCCTCAGTGCAGTGGGTACATCCCTCCCTTTGTCTCTTCCTGAGAAAAGATTTTGTGTGACAGCACCGCGTGACAGGTTCTGTGCTAAGCCGTGGATCTGTGCTAAAGGTTGGTTTCTTTCTGACTCTGAAAATAGGATTAGTCCCCCTTGCATTATCTATTTGAATGCTCTGAAGTTTTACCTTCTTTCATCATTTTAAACTAGTTTTACACCCCTGGATGCCAGGCTGGTTTGTGAGCAATTGTCCAGGCCTTCCCAGCAAGTCCGTCCATGCTGATTGTGTTCACTGCATTTTGCGCAATAGGGAAGAAACGGGTGAGAATTTGGAAAAGCCTGAGGTGAGATGGTGTAGCAGAAGTTTTTTAGTATTAGTAGATCTATAATCCACAAGGGATCTGCCTGTAACTACTTCTTTATCAAAACTCTTTTCTGTGAGTTGATTGGTAACAGCCGTTTCTCCTCAGCCGCATTCACTGCAGGTCCTCACACATCCCTGTGAGTCCTCCAGGATCTCAGTCCTCTATACATGTTTATTAACAAATGGAAGTGCAGCTGGAGCTGCAATAAGTGTAAGGCTTTTGAAACCTAAGAGGTAACTATGAGCAAGCTTGTTTTCCCTGGATCCTGCTCTCTACCTCATCCTGATGTGCAGAAGTGATGGGCCATGGCTGTTAAAACTGGAGGCAAAAGTGTATCTTCAGTTTTGCTGCTTCTTTAAAAATGGACATGCAGCTCAGACCTTTGTTTGTTCTTGTGGGTGTAGACTCATAAAGCAATAGGAAAAAATTGTTGAAACTATTTCTACCCCAGTAAGGGAAGGCAAGGAATTCAATTTCTGAATGGTGGAGGTGATGGAAAATAAGTACTTCTGCTCATGCAAGTGTAGCCTTATAAGAATAAATATCACTTGGGACAGGAGTGGATTTGCTCTTGTTTCCTTAGGAGGCTACTCTGGCCTCTCCTCTCTCTCATGCCAGCACAGCAGCATTTTAAGCTGTTCACTGACGCCGGTCATTTCCCTGAAGTTTTAATTTGCTGTTCTGTTTTATTCTGCTTTGTTAGTGGAAACATACTAATGGGTTTCAGTCTCTGACTCTTATTTATACAATTACAGGAGAATGTTTTACATCTTGGGAATCCCTGGAAACACATGTTTTTGTTCACATGGAACTTTTTTGGTTTTGAATGCAAATAATGGATTGAAACTTCATTGTTGCCTCTCGGTTGGGAGCCCTTTGGCATGTGTAAGAAGCAGCTATTAATTTAGCCTTTCTTTGCTGATCAAACATGTATTTTCATGCTTTATAAGGCTTCCTTGGACTTGTCATTTGTGTAATACTGTCTATTGCAATTTTACTTGCAGTGATTTTATGCATTTGTTACACAGCAAATAAGATCTGCTGCGGAACAGGCGTATGTGAACGTGCCACCTCTGAGAAGAGGCTGTTAAAAGGTGCTGACAAGTCATTAAACTTGCTGCTGCTGTCTACACCATTTGTTGTTTTGCTGCAAAATGCTTGGAGTGTAGCAGTTCCTTTAGGTCAGCATCCCTTTGTACCACCCAGCTATCTCAATTACTTGAGCATTAATTACCCACAGAGTATTAGCTACTTCCCCATCAAGTGAAAAAATGAGGTGCACAGAAAATAAGCAATTAATCCAGTGTGGCTGAAAAAAATTGGAAGAAGGGCTAAGAGTGTCTGTCCTCTTCCTGAAGAGGCTGTTGCAGCACGTCTTGCTTTACCCCCCCAGCTTCTGCAGGCTGGGTGAGATGGATGAAATGCCAGCAGTGACATTTGCTTCAGGTTAACTTCATATCCCAAAGGCTTCGGTCACACAAGATAGTAGTGATCAGTCAGGGTTTTTTGTGGTCTCCTGAACCTCTCCATGGTAAGTTTTTCCCAGTTGGGGTGGGTGAAGCAGCTGTGGCCCAGTTTGCCTTGGTGCTGTGCCCACCGCGCTCTCTCCCTGTTGGCAGAGCCCTCACGTTGTGTCACCTCCTCCTTAGATTGTGGGTGCCCAGGGCTTTCAGTGGAGCAAAAGGTGCATTGGGCTGGTCTTGCAAACTTCATGTTTTTAAAAAGCAGTGTAATATCCTTGCTTGCATACTAAAACTTCACTGGAGCATAAGTGGAACTCCTTGAGAAGTTGGTGGAGCTGTTCTAAAGGACAGAGCGTGGCTGGAGACAGTCCTGTTCTCTATCCATCTGTTCTCCTATCAGGATTCATCACCAAGTCATTCCACAGGTTTCTCTCTGTTCAAAAGCAAGGAATACTGGGCCTTCAAATTACAAAATTAATGAAGAATGCAGTAACTAAGGGGTCTGTCTTGTTCTGTAGCCAAGTTTCCCAGAACAGTCCTTTTAAGGAAAAAGACATAATATGTCTGGCCCTGTAGTATCTTTTGCCTCAAGTAACTGCTGAAGTGTGGAGAGGGGCTGTGAGGTCATTGGTTTTACTCTGTTTCTATCAAAAGTACTGGGTTTTCAAGCTCTGGCAGAATTGGTTACCGTGTGGTGTGGTCGATTCTGGCTCAGGCCAGAACAGGTTTTCTCTCAGAGTAAATATGGAAAATAAATGGACTCAAATCTATTCAGTGATGCTATATTTCTTCATTTGAGCTCATAGAAAAAGGAAGAATGCACTCTGGTGGAGTTTTACATTTAGTAATAAAGTTCCTGCCTTAGAAAGGAAAAACTGTTTGGTTGCTCTGCTGTACTTCCCCAGGCTCCTTTTTTGAACTTTCATGCCTTTTTTTCCCCCCATTTCTTCCCTTGGATAATTAGAAAATGAATGACTGCAGATCTAAGCTTCACAACCAAGAGCTACCTCACAAACAAGAGTATTCCTTCCCCTTGTTTTCAGGCAAAGTTAGTTTAGCTGTTTTTCATTAAGTATAAAGCTCAGATTTTATCTGCTTTATGGACAGAAACAGTGGGCACTGCTGAAGTGTCTGAACTGCTGCATCTGACCCAGCAAGGCACCTGAAGTGAAATAAGCTTGTGATAACACAGTAATTTATTTCATTTGAATTTGAGTTCAAGAAGGGTTCTAAGGATTTAGATTTCTGTAGCAGTGTTGATTGTGGAGCTGTCTTAAGAAACACTGATAAAGGGGTTTGTGTCAAGTTGCTTTTGGA
This sequence comes from Neopelma chrysocephalum, assembly GCF_003984885.1. Lineage (NCBI taxonomy): Eukaryota > Metazoa > Chordata > Aves > Passeriformes > Pipridae > Neopelma > Neopelma chrysocephalum. The sequence continues at coordinate 1,511,363 of NW_020897756.1, read as the reverse complement.
ATGTATATGTGTGCATTAAATGTGGCATTATTAAATGAGGAAGCAGAAGCCAGACGGTCTTGCTTCAGTTTCATTGTACTTTCTTTCCCTTCTTGATTGAAAACCAAGATCCTTCTTCTGCTATTGAATTTCAGGCTTAGGTTATGGGGCACTCAAATCATGGCCTCGCTGTTTCAGTCTCTCTCATTTCAGGAATCCAAATGTTTTGCAGTGAGTTATTGTGGAAATAAACCAGCACAGCAAACAGACCTGCAATCCCTTCCCAGGGTAAATGTTTTATGTGTATTCTATAGTTGTGTAAATAGGGCCAGTAAGTGACACATCCCGTGTCACATGGGAAGTTTATTTTAGATTATGGTTTTCTGCTCCAGTGTATCATCCACAATACCATCATCTCTCCTAACAATGCCTTCTGGCTATGGTTTTCTGCTTTTGACACTTGTAGCTGCCTGCAGAGGATTTTCAGTTTGTGTAGCTTTCATACATACAGTTCTGTTTTTTTTGTCTGCCCTGCTGTATAGGGAGAGGGGTTGTCACCTATACCTGGATGCAGCTCTGTTTTCTGTCCAGTGGCTTTTCCTCCCCCTTTTCTGGGCTACAGCAATGTCAGTCTTTAAATAAATAAAATGTTTAAATAAATTCCAGAAATGTTGTGTAATCAATAGCTGGAACACCACGATCATAACATGACTTCCTCTAACTGGGATACAAGTATTTTAGAAAGGTTTAAACCTCTTCCAGACTAGTTAGGTGAGATTTATTGTACATCCTTTTAAAATTGTTAAATCAAAAACGTGTAAAGTCAGGTGACTCATGCAGAGTTATCACCTGTCTGACATGAGGGTCCTGATCCCCTGTGCCTCGGACCACGCCACGTTCTCCATGTGGGGTTTGTTCTGAGCCGTGTGGGGGCTGCAAATGGGCTTTTTTCTCTCAGCACAGTGGTTGCTTTCTCAGGTGAGATTTATAAATCGACCAGAACTCATAGAGTGACCTTTTCACATGGGATTACTGTTGCCTGTTTAGGTAATCTGCTGTAACCCTGTGTTAAAGATCTTGGATAAGGACTGAATGTTACACTCCTTCTACTTTGCTGGTATCTGTGAATTGTAAAAGTTAGCGCAGCACTAAACCATTCTGATCAGATGCCAAGGGCAAAAGTACATGTTCTTTGCCAGGAATATGAATAATGTTTTAGACACCTTGGACTACATTCACTTGTTTGAACATTTGTAGCCCTTCCTGGCATCATTTCAGCAACTGAACTGTGATAATTTTAATAGTAGTCTTTATATCCAACATATGAGAAGTTAAAACTCTAAAAGTAATATGATTTGGCAAAATGGTAAAGAAATTATAAGATTTAAGTAACTTGAAAGTAAGAAGCCTTTTTCTGATAATCTGAATTTTAAGATGATTGCTTATGAGGAGAGGCTGTGGGGGAGGAAAAAAAAATCACTAAAATAGTTTCATTTAGGCCATACAGTGACTTTTTCCATTGCTTACTCTTGCATCGCAACTGGTGAGAAGGAAATCAGCCTAAATAGTAGAAAGGCTGTTGTGGAGTACATGGTGTAAGGAGGAGATGGTGTTTCAGCAGAGAAGGGACTGACCATTCCTCCAGGGACAGGAGTTTTTGAACTTGGCCAGCTTTTGAACCTAATCCAGCGGTACAGAATTACCTCCCTTTCAACTGCATAATTTAGCAGTGGAACTGGAGAAGTCTTTTTTAAGACTCTCTTCTCCTTTCCAGAGGAGAGGCTGAAAAGACCCTGCTGGTTTCATCATTCATGTCCCCTGTGCTGATAGCAAAGGCCTTTCTTGCTCGTGCTTCCAGTCGAGTAGGAGGGAGAACACAAAACTCGTACACACCAGTGAGCCTGAAAGCCTTGAGAGCTGGTTTGCTTCTCATGTAACACATAACTAACATTGAGGCGTTGGACTTAACTCAGGGCAGAAATTTCAGCCCCTCATCTGAAGCAGAAGTGTTACTGGAGCCACAAGAAGTTAAAAATTTTTTCCTTAGTTGGTGACGTGATGAATTTTTCATGCTGTGCCCTGAGATTTGGGCACAAATTTTGTTCCCAAGAATCCAGAAAGCTTAAATAGCCTTTCTGGACATCAGCGTAGAGAAGTGTTGAGATGAAGCTTCAAAGAGATAAAATACCAGCATACACAGCACTAAGGCATTTCTAGGCTGTCTAATGAGAGGAAAAGAAATTGGGATGTTGCTGAAACCAGAAGGAAAATACAAAAAGTACTTGTCCCTAGAATGTAGTAAAACATTTCAAAAGAACAAATAAACCTCTCTGTAAGCAGGTTAATGAGCTATTCAAATTGTGCTCACAAAAACTTAGAGGGTGAACCAAAAGGCAGCAAATCTGGAAGGCTAATATTTGTCTGGAAAAGCTACTGTTGACCAGAAATTGGGGTTGCCAGGTGTTAATTTGACAGCTATCTCGCTTAATTTTGGAGAAATGAGAAGGAACCAGATTGTGCTCACATCCTTTTTTTTCCCCCCAATGCAAAATGATGGAGTGGGATAAAAGTGGGATAAAATGGCATCTGTAGCATCCTTTATCATGTGCCAGCGATACTCTCTTGACAGCTGTACTGATTGGGCATAAAAGAACTTAAACCCCTCTCTGATTTCAGTATTTTGTTAGAAAAGTTGCTGTCAGAATTGAAATATTAGTGTAGGAAGTAACCCGACTTCCCTCGACTGTGACATGTAAATAGTATTTTGGGAGGTGTGCAGAGACGGGTGTTCAAAATGTTTTTAAAGCAAATGAATTTGGCTCATGAATAAAACAGCTCAGTCCCACATAATTGTTTTGTCACCAGACTAATTAAACTGGGGTTGTTCTCCTTATGAAAGGGGACCCGCTCACCTTTGCTATCCCTTGGGACTCTTCCTCTCCAGGTGGCAACTCCCTGCTGGAAAAGGCTTGCTTTGATTTCCTCCCTGTTCTTGCCATGCTGCAGTTGGAGCTGCCTGACCTTTTAGAGCTCCGTTCCTGGATGAAGAGTAAAACTGCCCTGCTCAGTCCTACGTACACACAAGTATTGCAAACAGGGTTATGAGTCAGCCCTTCCCCGGGGGCTCAGCGCCGGAGCGAGGGCGGGGGGAGCAGCACAGAGCCACAGACCAGCAGTGCTTACAATTCCCCATCCTTAAATCAGCGTCCTTCTAATCCAGCAGAGTTAAAGGATGAATCAACGTACAAAAATGCAGAGCTGCTCGTGATGGTTGGAGGTGCAGGGGAATGGCAGGAATAGTCCAGGGACTGCAGTAATCTTTTGGAGATGTACCAGGCTCAACATTAGCAGACAGAGATCCAGTGCCAGAGACATCAAGCTTTCTAGAACAGAAGAGATGCCAAAAGCTCTGTTTGGGTTAGAGGATACTGAAGGGAAAGCCTCAGGGGTAATGGATCCTCGCCCAGTGAGCATAACCCCTGTCCCCGCTGTAACCTTGGTGCTGAAGAGAGACTTTGCATTTTCTGAAATGTTTAAATGTCACACGAGCTTTTGAGGGGTTGAACTTTGCTCACAGTAGGCAGTGGATTTTGCTAACCTTCTTGGAGAAGGAGTAGTATTTATCTCCTTGTTTAGTGTTAAAGGGAACAGACATGCTTAATGGAAGACATAAAAGGCAGGAAACAAGTCTGGATGTGTGATAATGTCAGAGCTCTTTCTGTAGCTGATGTGAGGCTGGACTTAGTCAACTGCTAATCAGCTGCAAGCTGGGAGAGACTTACTGGAGGCTGGAAGATTCTTCTAGGAATCAATACGCTAAATATATCGAGGGAGATCCATTACAGACAGGAGCACTTCCCGGTGATTGCTGCTGTGCTGATGAGGCTCGGCGGGAGGTGGCCCCGTTCCCAATTCGAGCGGCTGTTGTAGTTCAGTCGGAGGTGATGCTGCATCAGTTCCTGGGAAGTGGATACACAAATGGAAGTGAACTGGATAAACTTGTTTCATGTCAGCCACCAAGTAACCATCAGCTGTGACTCCTAGATAAAGCCAGTCTGACAAAGCTTTTTGTGTAGAATGCCAAAAAAAAAAAAAGGAATTGTGTCCTTTTTAATGAGCCTGTCTCCTGAACTTTATCCAGCTCCACCCTCAGCAAAAAAAGACCAAGAGCTGTAATGCCTTCTGAGGACGTACATATGTCAGTTCAAGACTATTTAATAAAGTCTTTTGAAGTCTTCATTCTTAACCTACCTCATGGCATTGTGTCAGAAAGCAACATCATGGAGTCTGAATTCTAGGCAAATATTTCAGAATAATTTAACCCTTAGGAGATATGCCTGGGAGGTAGACTTCCATGGAAGTACTAAATTTAAAGTGTTGTCCAGTGTGAGAGGCACCAAATACCCCTACCTTGACATCTTTTCCCTTCTTCTTTTGAGACCATGTGCACGACCTCCTGTACCCCAGGCACTGTGGCCGTCTTTGAGCCAGAACACCTCTGTGCTAGAAACACTTTCCTGCTAGAAATCCTGTGGCAGGCAGCAAAGGAAAGCTGTCCCATGACAAATCCCAGCATGCAGAGCTAGTTTAACTGGTCAGGCACTTTTTTTGCTGCTTCATTTGTCTGAAAATACCAAATCATTGTAAGTAGAGCCAAGGATTGAGGAGATAAATGTCTGACTCCAGCACTTCCAGGGTATGGCCCTGGAGCTGCTTTACAAGAGCAAATATTAATTTCAGCTGTAAAGCACAACTCAGCTGGAAGGGAATATGGTGATCAAGGTAAACTGTGCTGTTTTCTGCTCTTTTTTTTTTTGTGACAAGTCATCATGTGGCTCTGAGCTCTGAAGAGAACAGCATTGAGCACAGTCACACACGTTTTCCATTGATTGGTTGGTAGAAAAAAAATTGATTCTGTGTTGGTATGTGCCTCCCTCAAAAGCCAGTGTGTTATATAGTGCCTGCACCTAGTTCTATGTATAGCATCAGGATGATTTCTCTCGCAATTTACCTATTCATCAAGTGTAAATAGCTGGCTGTTCGCTGCAGGAATCAGTGAGTAAACTCTCTGTGGAATAAACCCCAGGCAGTTTGCAAACAGCCAGAGCTTCCAGCTCCTGGCTGAACTGAAGAATCACAAGTGTGAAATGCACTGCAGAAACATTTTTGCCAGTGAAATGTGTGTTGTCCTGGTGGGAAGAAGGGTTTGGAGAAATTGCTGCTTGGCAGTTCAGAGCAGGTGGGTGTCGGGTCCCCACACAGTTTGCCTGCAAACCCTGCCTGCCGTGGAAGAGATTTTGCTCTTTAGGGGCTTGAAAACTCTTAGGTGCTTTCTGCTGGAGCAGCAAATGTTTCACATAACCTGTCACGTGCCTGTGTATCAAAATACAGCAGACTGAATCTTGTGCTTTAAATGTGTGCACTGTGGGCACCAAAGCACTGGGAAGTGTCGCCGGGTTCGGGAGGGTGGAGGGAAGGTGCAGGAAGCAGCTTGGAGGCTGCAGTGTCAACACTCCCGTGGAGGTTTGTGTTGTCTTACTGCAGGTGTCTGAAAGCAATACCTGAAGTTATACAGAAAGCCAAAGGCTAAAAGCATGTTCTGTGGAAATGTGGCTGTGGGTCTGTTTCCAGTAAATCCGTGTGAATGTTTAGAGTTACGAGAGCTGCTGTCAGTTGAGGAGAAAAATGAATTTGTGGCGAAAGACTTGGAGTCAGGAGGATGAGGCTTGTTCCTGGCTCCGTGGTGCATTTCCCATGTGCCTGTGAAAGTCACAAAATCCTTTTGTTGCAGTTTCCTATTCTTAGTGCAGGCATAGGAACTTTTTTAGGGGTGTGACATCTTTACAATTAATTAATCATTACTGCCTTGCATCCAAGGTATCTGGTGGAATTTCTGGTGTAGTATCTGAAAACAGATGCCAAAGCCAGCACAGTGTTTCTGAGGAGCTTACTTAATTTGGGTTGCTTTGAGAAGCATGTTCAAAACAAAACTTGGAGTGAGTCTTTGGGTGTGCACACGTTACCCCCAACATCACACTGACCTTGACTGTAAATGGCAGTGCCTCTTGAGGTGGGTTTGAGATGCTACTTTAACCTCATCTGCTTTTTAATCTGCTTATGAAGAACATTTAAGGGCCTAAAAATGCCTGTAAATGGGTTTATTTACAATTCAGCTGCGGGGCTCTTTCTGTCCTGAATCCGTTTCCTTGGTGCTTTAAAGGCCTTTATTGTGCAGTGCGTTTGTCACTGAGGATGGGAAATGTCACTCAGAGTAGAAACTGGTAGCAATAAAATTACTGTGTTCAGGCAGATTCACTTGAGTGCCAACTCCCACTTCTGACCTGTCACACAGCTGGGACCAGCCCTAACCTGTGTGGGCGGGTGACCACCAACTCGACTCATTACTGCTGTCAGGCTGGGGATGTTTTCAGAGGGAGGTGTCTCCTGCAGGAGAGGAGGAGAGAATTCCTGGTCCCCTTTTCTTTCCACCCTTTCTTTTCATCTTCCTCCATTACTCCCTGCTTTCCTTGCTGTCTGCCTGTCATGTCATGTGCTCTTGGGGATAAGAATAAAATGGTTTTTATTCTGAGTGGGGAGAGGGGAGGGGTGCTTTGTCTAGACTAAATACTTGTGGAAGTAACAGCTAAATTCTGGGATTCAGCAGGCCTAACACTTCAGCTTTATGCTCTGTTCTAGTGTCCTTATCATGTCTTTGAGGTGAAATACTTGGAGGCATAGGAGGCCAGGCTGCCCATCTGCCAAATAAGGTTGAACTTGCTGTAGCCACACGTACCTAGTGAATGGAAGGGTTGCATTTCTTCAGGTCTGTAAAGCATTTAAGGGTCGTTGAATTAAAGACCATGCAAATGCAGCTGTTGCCAAGATGAATTAACTTGTGTTGCAGGAACAATGAATCCATTTAGGACCTCTGAAACTGAGATTTTTGTTGAAAATCTTGAATCACAGCAATACTAGTATAGGGTGAGGAAAAATCTAGATGTTCACAGGGGAGGTGTGGAGTTTTCCCCCCAATTTAATTTCTTTTGTTTTGTCTCTCTGCTTACAGATTCTCACAAACACAAAGATAAACACAAAGACCGAGAACACCGGCACAAAGAGCACAAGAAGGACAAGGAAAAAGACCGGGAAAAGTCCAAGCACAGTAATAGGTGAGGAAAAAGTTGATGAAGTCCTCATAGGTTAAATAACAGCATTGCACATGCAGTCTTACAAGAAGAATTCCAATAATGTGTACAGAATTGCTACATTTTGAGTGGGGTTTATGTGAGTGTAGGTGCTTTAAGCCTGATTTTTGTCATTGCCTGCATTTTCATATGGGTGACTGAAGCAGTGTATCTGTAAATGTGAGCCAAGACTAATATATGAAAGATTATTGTAGCTTAGTGTTGTCAAAGGTGGTGAAAACTAGTTAAACCCCACCTTCCTGCAGAGTGATCAGTTCTGTGTGTGGTTCCAGTTGTTTGTCAGAAGTGTGCAGGTCTTTACATGCTGGTACAAACCCCACTGCTTTAGCACAGTGAACCCCAGGTGGCTACTAAGTCTTCTAATAATTAGAAGTGTGTGGAAAGATGATCCCCCAGAAGGGTGGTGATGTCCTTGGCCTGCCACCACAGTGGCTGTTTGTCTCCACTCAGTGAGGCAGTGCTGTGAACTTGGGCTGGGTTACAGGTGAATTTTAAAGGCTGGTGTGCTGTGCTGTCCTGTGTGGTTTAGACACTGCCCTGCTGCTGTGTGGGGAGGGTGTTTGATGCCAGTCCCTTGCCATGGCACCCACACTGAACATGAACACTGAGTTACTCTGGAATGGCCCATGGCTCTGGAGTTGGTGAATTCCATGGTCCAGCTGCTGTCCTAGCCTGGGCTGTGAGCTGCAGGAGCCAGGATGTGCAGGTCTGTCTGGGATGGTTTGGTGTGGTGGAGCACAAGGCAAGGCTGTCACAAACAGGATGTTACTCACAGGAGTTTTCCTTCTGACACACAAGTGCCACAGAGCCTCCATTCTGACCAAAACTTGGAAAAACTGTCCCCAGAGGGTGTGTGTCTGGTGTGACACTTGGTGAATGACAGGGAGCGTTTATGCTGTGGGCAAGCAAGTGTATTAACCAATTGCTATGCAACTGTGATAACACAATCCAAAAAGGAACAAAAAAGCTTGTGTTAACAATGGTTTCTATTAAAGAGAAACTTGGAAAGGAGGAGAGAGTCTGTGCTGAGCACTGGGTTTGTTTTATTGGGGTCGCACTTGATTTGAGTTTTCTGTGACCTTTTGAGAAGTTACACAAGCCTACTGTTCCATAATGGGTCTTTTTTTTCTTTTTTTAAAGTAAATGATTGATGGGGGGAAAAATCTAGGCCAAATAACTTGCATTTACTGGCTTACACAAGAAGGATGAAATGCTTTGGACACATTCTTTGCTCTCTTCTTTGCTCACACATCTATATTACGTTGATTTCTGTTTTTCATTTTTGTGACCATGAGGCATACCCCCCAAAACTAACTGCCTGCCATTTCCACGAGTTCATTGCTTCACTGAAACACCATTCTCCTGCAGTCTTAGCAGAGTGCATTCTTTTGTAAGGAGTAATGTAAGCACCGTCTTTAAATTTCCAAATTCGTTAATGATTTGACTTCATTCGGGTAGGAGTTGAAAATGGTCAGTGTGTTTTTAACTGGAAGAACTAACTATGGGTTGTAACATGAAGCTGATTTTGTAAACAGTAGATACCAACAGGGTGGAAAGAAGATGGAAGGGCTGTGATGTTTTGTGAGGTGTAGCTCAGGAGGTGATACACAATCATGCTTTATCTCGAAGTGCTTCCTTCCTCCCTGCAGTGTTGTCTTGCAATCCCTGTGAGAAGGACTTCATGTCTTCTGGGCACTGTGCCTGATGCTCCAGGTTGTTTTCATGCCTCCATTAAGTGTTCATTTGTCCTGTGAGCACAGCATATGCTGCCTCCTTGGGTCCCAAAGCAGGGTCCCCCTCAGAGGTGGCGTGACTGGGTGCCTTCATGTGCAGGGGTTTTGTTCAAGGCGTGTTTTTGGGGAGAGATCACCTAATGATGCTTTGCCCCTCAGGCCCCTACACAAGGTGGGACTTCACCCCCCCTGCTGTTTTCTGTAGTGTTTCTGCCTTTCAAAACTGCCACCTTAAAAATGAATGTATTACAGTGCTGAATCATTAGATCTCGAGGGGGTTCTCAGGGAAGATAACGTACATGGACACACAGGTTTGGATCACTCCTTCAGCACTGCTCCGAAGTCTTCACTGCCTCCTTCATGCTCAGTCATGCACAGGTCATACACAGCTGCTTGCTGTGTAAAACCAGCTGACTTTTAACACAAACTTCATAGAAATAATTGAAATGTAAACATTTCTTCACTGAATCCCTTGATTCATCCTGTCATGTCATTCTGTAATTCCATAAATGTAAGTAATTTCTAAGGATCGGATCTTAAGTGACCATTGTGTGGAGGGAAAAAAGCTGCCTGTTTGTACTGAAGTTTCTCCTCTGACAGTGAAAAACAAGTGGAAAAATAGCCAATAATCTGTTAGAAATTGAAGAAAAAATTCTCAAGGTAACAAGAATGTGGGTTTTTGCAATGGTTTTTACCTGTATGGGAAATTTTGAAAGCACCTGATAAAAGGCTGTGAATTAATCCTTTAGAAAAGTTGATCTTGGATTTATAGAATTGCATGTAAATCTTCAGAAAATCCACTCTGTATTTCAGAAAAGCTACTGTGTTACTGCAAAAGCTGTGCTGTATCTTTGGTGGTTCTCAAAGAGATTGAGTGGTGCTTTAGCAGAAATCCAAGCCATTGTTTTCTGGGAGGCTTGAATTTGTACCTCTGTGACATTTTCTATGTGTGAAGAGTCCCTGATTGCATTCTGAGAAGCACAGTGCACCCTGTGCACAGTGAAGAGCAGTGTGTGGTTGTGTTTGAAGCAGATCATTTTTGTATCTGTCTGTAATACTTTGACAGTTTCATTTCCTGTCCTGTACTTTAAAAAGGCTTTTAAAATAAAACCTGCATCAAGAAGGCAGAACCACTCCAATGCAGGAGAATAAATGTTTCCTGTATTCCAGTCTTTGAAGGATCTAAACTGCCAAGATAAGTCTCCAAAATACCTAAAATAGACAATTTTGATTTCATATGACAGAAGTGTGTGGAGTGGTATGTAAAACTTCTTAATTTTGGTTCTTGCTTTCCTCTTCTCCCACTCACAAGATGACATTTCTGTGTCTTAACCACTCATTTACAGCTGTAGTAAACTGGGAGAGAACATTTGTGTGCCTCAGATCTTTCCTGTCACCCCTCAAGGAAAGAAAATGCAAAGACCACTTAAGAAAAATCCATATCAAAGAATAAACCCCCTCTGCTTGATTGAGATTGCTTGATAGCAAAGTGGGTGGTTTTGCTCCTTTTCTCAGCCCTGTGCTTCCCAATCTCCTAACAAATCTAACACACATCCATTAAATATAAATGTCAGTGGTTAAAAAAATAAAATGAAACAAATCCCGTGTGGCAATAGGTTTCTGATCGGAGAGAGCTGAGCGCTCCAGACAAGTAGACCATGTAAGAGAATGGAATAATGGGTCCTTTGAAGGCAAGACTTGTTAGGGATGGGGTCAGGAGTGTTGGCAGGAACAGGTGTCTGTCTGCCAGGTGTCCTGGGCTCCGAGCAGGGAGCGTGGGCTGCCAGGAGCCTGAGGAGAGCAGGGATGGCTGTGACAGGGAATGGGAGCTGATCCGTGCTGTCAGCAGGACAAGCATCCGAGCTGCAGGAAGAAAATCTTCTGTCACGTTGCATATTTCCTCCATTTACTAAATCTCTTGTGATCACAGCTTGAGATGAACCGAGGCATGGAGCACATAAGGGATTCACAGACTCGATCGTCACTGGCATCTTGTAGGATTTATGGTTTCGCTAGGAAAAACACAGATTTCAGGCATTTGCTAGTCATGGATGAAGATAAATTTCCGCTCAGACTTCTTGCACACCTCCTCTGGTTTATTATGTGATGCTAAACTGCTCGGAATGATGTGTGTTGGGGGCAGGAAGAGGCAGGAATACCTGACGTAGGAGAAAAGGCAATTTTATAAAAAGACTTGAGCACCTGCTGTTCCCTAGCGTGGGTGGGTTTGTTTTTATACCCCGTTTGAGTGCGCAGTTCATCTCGATCAGCTTTCTAATGTGACACTGCTTTCCAGTAGTAAAAATTTTTATTTAGTAGTGTGCTTGATTATCACATGTCCATAGAGAGCATGTGCTAAGCATGATCCTTGTCTCAATGTACGAAGATTGTTCTGCTTTCTAAAATTTTTATCTGTTGCTTAGTCCAGCTTTTTATTTTGTTCCTCTTGCTGAAGGAGGAAACTGGTGAAAAGGCTCCTTTCTGCAGTGGGGAACGATGGTTTCGGGTTGTTTTATTGCGTTGCCGGAATCCCGGCAGAACCATTGGCGTTCACATCTTGGTTCCCTGTAACACCAGATGATAACCCTCTAACAACATCAAATCCTGCAAGCCAGCTGAAAACATGACATGAAAACATGAAAACATGTCCTTTCCTGGGATGCTTCTGCCTGGGAAGTGCTCCCTGCGTGGGCAGCCCTCCCTCGGTGCGCGTTGGCCTGGCCGCGATCCCGGGTTTCCATTAATGCTGTGTTACGTCAAACGAGGCACGGGCTGCGTAGCCGCTGCTCTGTCCCCATTGTGTTTTTGGGTTTCACTGAAATCACAGCTCCCTTGTTTTACGCCTCAGTTGTGCTGCAGCAGCCCCCGAGTGGGCTCAGTGCCGCTCGCAGCCGGCGCTGGCGCTCGCTCGGAGCAGATTCCCAGTCACGAGCTAATTACAGCCGAGAGAGGAAATAAGAGACACTTCAGATAACGCATCCTTCCCAGCTTGTGGTTTTGAAGCCGGAATGGAAAGGGCCTGGGAAGGGATTATTAACGTGCATAAATGGCACCTGAAGAATGCAGTGTTAAATTACTGCGAAGCTGTTGCAGCTCGGAGGAGGAAGCTACGAGCTGCACATCTGCCATTCCTTGGAAACACTTTCCACTTGTGACTTTCCCATGTGACCGCAGCCTGAGCAGCTGCTGCCAGGTGCCTGGGCTGCCTTCCTCTCCCTTTCCTCCCTCCTGCAGGCTCCCTCACTGGAAAATAGATCCATGCTTACGAGGGAAATAGCTGCTTCTGATGTGTTACTGCTTCATGCGCTTCAGCCTGAGCTCCTCACAGCCTTTGGGTGTCCCTGCTCGCACCAAACCTGGAAATGGAAGGCAGTGAGCAAGCTGGCAGAAAGGATGGAGTGCTTCAGGAGATGGTTTCTACTCACCTGCCCTTTGTCTGAACTAAGCCATCACTACAATACCTCTGTAGATGATGTAATCCCTGGTTCTGCCTGTGTTAATATGATCTCCTGCTATACTTTGTTATCTTAAAAAAAACCAATCAGTGCAGGTTTGTCAGCATTAAACACCTTCAGGAGGTACAAAACTCTTGAGTGCTGTTGCAGTGGTTCAACTGCAGTGATCTGGGGGACAAGGAAGATATTTTGTCAGCAGGGCTGGGAATGAGCAATTACTATGATCCAGTTGTCCTCTTTTCAGGCTAACTCCCCCTGAAGCTTCCCTCTATCTTATGGGGGTTTTGTTGTCCTACTTCCATGACTCCAAGCTGGTTTGTTGGCAGAGAGGTATGTGCAGGAAAGGTAACAAAGGATCCACAGTGCCCTGAAAAATGAATGAAGATGAAATTAGCAGTGTGCATGCAGTCTTGAGACCGTTTTGCTTGGTTTCTTTAAAGAAAAGTGATTTTTTTTCCCCCAGTTTTGAATTGACCAGGAAGACAGACTTGTGATCTTTAAATTGTTCCCAGTCCCTCCTAATAATAGCCTTGGGGTTGTCTGGAAATAGCTTTCTGATAGAAGGCTGAAACTCCTTCTTCAGGGTAAGGTTGGCATGCTGTTGCCTTCTCTTTTCTTTTGAGATTAGTGTGGTGGTTAAATTGTGTTCCTGGAGGCTCACAGACATATCTGAGCCAAATGAAAGACCAAAGCAGCTCAGCTTGACTGAAGTCAATATCTGAGCAACTTGCTGCAGGAGAGAAAAGAAGTTTCTCTTCTCAGGATTGTCGCTCGAGGCCTTTATCAGCTCATTTCCAAGTGAGCTTTTCTGGGAGATGCAGATTTCCACCCCTCCAAGGGAGGAGGAGCACAAACCTTCCTCGATGCACAACGTCCAAGTTTGGGACTGAGCTGTTGAAGTCAGAGCTGTGGTCCAGTGTCTCAAAACATGTAGGACTGACAAGCCAGGCTACTGACAAATAAGGGAGAGAAATTTGTGCTCTTTCTTGACATTGGAGCTAGTAGTACACAAAATCAGACTTTTATCTAGGGAATTTCTTCCAGGCACCAGGAGCAGCAGCAGCAGGACCTCAGGGCCAGGCCAGTGCTGATCTTTGGAAAATGAAACTGCAGAGTGAAACTGGAGACAGAGTTTCCTTGGGTTATCTGAGCCCACATTGCTTGAGTGAGAAATTTACTGCTCACTGCACAGCAAAGGGGAAGGATGGTCTTGTGATTAAAAACTAAAACCAAAATAAAACCACCAACCAAGGCTGAGTCAGGAATCCAGACTTCTTGATTCTGGCTCTGATGCTGAAAAATCTGAGCTTTAGATTAGATTACATGACAGCTTTTCAATGGTGGCCACTTACTTGCTCTCAAGAGGATGTTATTTGAGCATCTGCTTAAGCAACCCTGAGGTTTTGAAGGTTTTAGCACTTTTTTATTCCAGCTGTAGTCTGTAAGCATTCAGCACCCACAAAAATTGTCTCTACTTCTGTAGACCAATGCGATTGTCTTTTTGTTTCAATCTTAGCTTTGCAGATGTAGATTGCCATCCATTAATTTGCTTTTAATCATGCTTTCTGTACATCCCAGGGCTCGCATACTGAAAGGTAGAGCTTTTGGCTGCTATTGAGAATGAGTACAGTTCTTTGAAAAAGCTAAACGTTTGTCTGTCTTATTTTTCTTTTTTTTTTTACTCTTCTGAAACTTCCAAGCAACAGCCACTGCCATGAACTTTACCTTAAAGCACCAACTCCGGTGATTGCAGTGTGTACCTGTACCGTGCTTTGAAGATGCAAATTAGTGTCTGAGTAAAACATGTTATTTCAGGTAGGATTTAAATATCAAATAAGAACAAGAAAGAGTCAGAAAATAAACACAAGCAGACTTACAAAGAACAAAATGGGTCTGAGCCTTGAGTGTGTGTGTTTGCTATGATTTTTCACGTATGTCAGAACCATAGAACAGTTTGGGTTGGAAGGGACTTAAAGCTCATCTCGTTCCACCCCCTGCCATAAGCAGGGGTACATTCCACTAGACCAGGTTACTCAAAACCCTGTCCAGCCTGGCCTTGGACACTCCCAGGGATGGGGCAGCCACAGCTTGGACTGATACATGAAGGCTGGATGATTATTGGCATTGAATATTATTATTATGAATATTGATTGACATATGTGAAGGTTGAGATACCTCTTCGGTTGTTAAACTGAATTCTTTGGCAAATGAGGTACCTAATATAGAGCTACAAGTGGAAGGTACCAGCTCAGCATTTCCAGATCTTCCTGAGTTTAAAAATTATTAGTAGCCCTTGAGGTTTGTGCTTTCAGACAGTAAATTAATCTGGTTGGAGCAAAGGAAAATTAAATAGGTGTCTTGAGCTTGACATACTGATGAATTAACAGGATACAGAAACCGGGATGACAAATCTGAGCAGGCACAGCGTGGATTTCCCAGCTCAGTGTCAGGATGTTCTGTTTATGTCCCCACATGTCCTGAGCACACTGTGCCCAACACGATCTGCTGGGCAAGAATAGTCTGCAGTTGTTGAGTCTTTGCTCACAGGCAACATGTGGTGCTGTGTGTCTGTCTGCAAGAATTTCTGGACTGTCAGTTGCCTTTTGATGTTTAGATGTTTTTTCACGGTCTTGTATGAAGAGAGTGCTAGAGAGTTAAAATGCAACTGGTTTCTCCTCCTGCTGATCTCTTAATGTGATCCAGTATGTGAATGTACCGATTTCCTTCAGAGATGGATTTTCGTGCTTTAACTGCTTGGCCTTGGAAGGCCCGTGTGTATTTATTGGAGTGGGTTTATCAATTTATTCAGTGTGTATTTATTGGAGTGTTATTATTCAAGCTACTCTGAGCTTGAATTATTTAAACCTTTGGCAGGTCCATTCATCCACGTAGGACTTCACTCTGCAGTTGCACAGCTGGGTGTGGGTCGGTGTGTTTGTGACTGTGATTCCCTTGCTCTTAATCACACTCAGGCTTTACAGGAACAGGTAGCCCTTGAACATTCAACCCTTTGCAGTCTGTTTTTTATGAGAGAACGAAGTCTCAAAGGCTGTATAATTTTTAAATATCATGCTCTTACTCGGTGTTCCAGGCCTGCTGCTTTTCAGGGCTGTGCTCACCCAGATTGGTTTGGACTTGCACTTGAGTGTTGAAATAACTGAAACAAGGAAACTACCTTTTTCTAGTAAAGCTTTGTACAGCTTTGTGTGGTCCTGAGGAGAAGCAGGGTGTCCCAGGGAATAGCAGTGATGGGAGTCAGGTGCTGAGGAGGGAGAGTGTGAGCAGCCCATGTGAGGAAGGCAGCTTGCTCGGTGCCTGTCCCTGCTGATTTACACCGTGCCTTTGGCTTGCTAAAGCCCAGAGTGACCTCAGGGAGTCCACACAACCTTATAAGTGTGTATTGAAGGCCCGTAGAAGTGCCAGGCTTGCTGTTTGGGATCCACACCACTGCTGCTAATCCTTGTGACCAGTTCTTGACGTCTCTATCTGGAGTCTCCTGAGAGCGTTTCCTCATTTTCTGGCTTCAAGGGTCAAAGTCATCCTGTGAGAAACCTCACTTTCATTTGAAAACAACCATGTATGTGTCTTTCTGGTTGATAAGAAAAGCTTGGAAATGTGATGCAAATTTACCCCCACGTCTCAAAAATCAGAAGGGGGTAGAAGCAAAATAGTAAAGGTTGATTTTCTTCTCCTTGGGGGAATTTTTTCCTCTGTTCTGACTAAAAAATTGAGGCATTTAAGCTCTCAGTGCTGTTATCCATAACACCAGAGTAGCAGCAGACCAATTCTCAGTTGGAAACACCTTTGTTGGGCTCTTGCCATGAGGATGGGGCTGTCTCAGCCAGGCAGAGCCGGGCTGGCCGTGGTGGTGAGCACAGCTGATGGAAGAGCTCCGACTGAGGACTGCAGCATTATTCCTGCCTTTTCTGTTTGACTTTGCATAAACACAAGGACATCACATATCCTGTTTGCTCTGGTTTTCCCATCTGTTTGGGAATAATAGAGATCAGCGGTTTTCTCTTCAAGTTCCAGAGATGAGAGCTGCGACAATGACAAACTGTTGTCTGAGCAAAAGCTGACACGGGCGCTGCCGGGACCGGCGGCTCTGTTCCAGTGACCTTTTACATGGAGCAGGAGAAAGGGGGAAAGCAGAGGCAGTGGGAATTCAACCTAAAGTGTTGAGTTTTAAGTGTTGCAGCTGTGGATTTCCCCAGCAGTCCAGGCTGATGGGGGTTTTCCCAAACAGAGGCTTGGCAGCTGTGGTTTTGTGGTATGTTCCTCTCCTGCTCCCCTTCTCCCAAGGAGAGTGGATGATGGGTGACAGGAGACTGTGGTGGATCTTCCTGTTAAGGCAATCCCTTGTTTTCTAGGGTTTGTAATCATCAAAACCCGTGACTCTTTACTGCTGGAAATTGCCTGTATTAGTCAAATCTCCTTGTGTTCCCCTCTGCAAACATGCTCTCTTGTCTTGCAGTGAGCACAAAGATTCCTCGGAAAAGAAACACAAAGACAAGGAGAAAACCAAACACAAAGATGGCAGCTCAGAGAAACACAAAGACAAACACAAAGATAAAGACAAGGAGAAGAGAAAGGAAGAGAAGGTGGGTGTCTCCTGTGGGAGAGACAAGAGGATGGGTCTGGCTTAAGCTGCTGAGTGGTACAAACTCGGTGGGTTTAGATGTAGCTTATACTTCCAAGTTTTTATCAACCTGGAGAGAATTATCCCAGTGCTAACCCAGACCCTTGTTTTGTGGAGTGCTAGATATGAACTCGTAAGGGCTTTACTGCAGGTATTGTGAGTGGAAACAGTTCCACAGTGGAGCTGTGTCTGCTGGCTCCACATTTTTTCCCCTCTTACTTTTCACTTTGCCAAGCTTTGGTTCAGAGACAAGGGAGAAAAATCTTAGATCACATTCAGTCCGTGCAAGGACAAACTGTATACTTAACTCCAATCTGCTGTAGAAACTGGAAGGCCAAAATATACTGAATTGACTAAAACTTGCAGAAAATGTTGCCTTTTTAGTCTGTCCATGTAGGTCACTATGGACTACAGGGGATGAACACAGTCACAGTGCCCTTTGGTTCCTTCTGCAGATCAAATACCCTGACTATGTTGTATGTTGGAGAAACATAAAGTGCTCTGGGCAATGCTAATCAGCTTCTACTTTTTATGTTTTTCAGATGAAAGCTTCAGGTGATATGAAAATAAAGAAGGAAAAGGAAAATGGTTTCTCCAGGTAAGAAATCAGGTCTATGATCTGCAGAAAGCTGCAGTTTGACTTTTCTTAGATGCTCAGTGTTTGACTCCTCTCACTTGGTCCTGGGAAAAAAATGGAACACTTTTAACCCCTTCAGAAGATATGTTCTCCTCAATTATGGGACTTGGTAGATCTGCTCACCCAGTAACTGGAGGTGGGAGCTGTGGGATACCTGCACAGATATCCTACTCTAGTACTAAATTCCTGCAGTAGTCTCCTGGATTTGGTGTTCTATCAGTCATTACTAAGTAGTCTTATTAAAAACCTGAAGTAAGTAATTGATAGAAGAGTACTTTTTTCTTAATAGTTGACCAAGATCTTTGTAACTTGTTTAAATCCAGCCACTGGTTATTTTTAAGGTGCTGTATCCAGTCCACTGACTTATTGAAGGTCAGTTTTATGGTGGGTGCAGACATCCAGATTTGCTAGTCAGGAAAAGCTTTCAGTCACATGTCTAGTTTTATTAATCACTTAAAAAATTTCAAAGCAAACAAAATCCTTCCAGTCTTAGCATGTTCTGTGGATGCAGAGAGGTGGGGAGAAGACACCTGTCTGGTCCAAGCCTGTTAGTTATTCTTTGTCTTTTGAATGTGCCCTTTTGACATGAGTTCCTCTGTTTCTTTTCCCTGCTCCTATTTAAAAATGCAAACGAAGGAGTTGGGCTTGGCACAGGGAAGAGGCGCCATCTCCAGGCCCTTGGGGGGATACTCTGGAAGTAGCATGTGATGACATTTAGGTGTTTCATGGTGTAGCAGACAGTTAATGGCTTTCTAGCCTTTGCTATTCAGCAGAATTGCACAATTGTGCCGATATCACCGGGGACATTGGATGTTCCCTTATCAAGGTAACTGAATCCTCTTTAGGTCCAAGAGCAATTTTTCATGTGTTTGAGAAAAGCCTGGAGGAGCCATCACAATTGTGCCTTCTTCAGGGCCAAATGCTGGCTAAGATTAAAGGATTTGTTTTCTTTTTTTTCCTGCCCAAAATGGTCTTTTACAAGTTCTCCAGAAAAAAAAAAGTCCCCGCTCAGATGGTTTTGATTTTCTTCCTTAGGACTTGGTATGATGAGCAATGTTACAGCCTTGGAAACAATGCAAGGCAAGGTTCAGCTCGGTCATGCATCTCCTTTCTTTTCATAGAACTTTATTTTCCCCCATTACAAAATGTTGCAAAGTATTTCAGTGTTAAAATAGACTAGATAAAATTCCCGGCAACTTTACACACAGTAGTTCTACATTTCTGCCTGGAAGGGAGAATACATTAAATGGGACAAACACCTCTTTTTCCGTGGATGTTTTGCAACTGTCTTCGTGCTGCAGACTCGTGTCTCAGCTAATTACAGGAGATGCAACAGAAATGGTTTCTGAGAGCAGTTTGTGTCTGTCTCCCCTGAGCTGCAGCTTCCAGCACTGCAGAGGCTTTAGAGCTCTGCAGGAGCAAACTGCCTTGTTCTGCTTCATGGACACATTGCCAGCTGACACGAAACTCCAGAATGCCTCTTGCTGCCTGTGCTCTGTGAAGCTGAATGCTGCTGCTTTTTTCTCCCACTCCATCCAGTTGCAAAATCCACATGTTGACTTGGAAGCAGAGTCCATTTGATATAGAAATCGCTGATGGAACATGAGTAAGGAAGCCCAAGATGGCACTAAGTGCTTCAAGATGTAATTTTGGACTCTTTGAGGCATCTTTTTCTTTATGAAGATCAGTGCAATGCTTCTGTGAAATTTAGAAATAATGAGTTTGTCTAAGGGAGTAGTGTCTCTTGCACTCATACTCTGTTTTTTTTTTCTTATTTTACTAATGTCTTGGGACATTATGGCTGAAAACATTGAGCCTAACTTTGTGGTCTGTTGAAAGGCACAGGATTGTTTGCTTCCCACAGTTTGGACAGTAAAGAGAGACTGATCAATTGAACTTTGCCAAATCTTTGTTTCCTTTTCTGGTTTTCACATGCCTCAATATTTAGTTGCGAAAATATTCCAGGGAACAGCTTTCAAGCCTTTGTTTAGTCAGTAGTATTTTTCTCTCTTAGAAGGCTCTGTAAAGATACTGAGTTGAAACTAAGTAACATCCTATATTTGACTGCACACATGCATTTCAGTTTGAAGTATATTTGAAAGTGCTGGAAGCTACAGTTGCTTTTACTGAAAACCTCAAAGAAACAAACTGAACTCTGAGCTGTGGAAATTGATGTTGCTTGAGAAATGGCAATTCAATAGGTATTGAATGACTCTCTGCAGTGTCTGTGAGTATTCAGAGAATGACACCTCCCAGGTCCTTGGGGTCTTAAGATGGCAGCACATTCCAGGGAAGACGTGCCTATTTTGCAGAAGATTATTTCTTAAAACTGAGTTGTTGCTGGTTTCCAAGAAACATCCTCTTTGAAGTTAGAACCATGTTTGTTTGCTTCTCCCTGTAGTCCACCACGTATTAAAGATGAACCAGATGATGATGGGTTTTATGCATCTCCTAAAGAGGACTCCAAACCCCTGAAGAGACCTCGAGAAGATGATGAGTAAGTCATGGATGCTGGTGACTTGGATGTTTGCCTTTAGTTTCAAAAAGAGAACATTGAGGGAGCAGGTGGGATTTCAGGTCAGCAGCACGAACTTGTTCAGTTGGGTGACTGCAGGTCTGAGACCAGACTCCTTATGCTGGTACAGGTTATCTGAGCGGGGCAGGGATGGTATTTGTGGTGTGCAAGGCAAAATGCCATTACCTGCTTCTGCAGATGGTGCTGGGAAATGTTGCAGAACTGGTAAATAAAAAAGAAAAAACCCAGAAGGCAGATAAGGCCAGCGATGAAGATTGTAAAACAGAAATGTGAGCAAGTGAGGTGTTAGTGTAGCTAAGTGGCTGCAGTGGTTTCTGTTGGGTGAGGAAATAACTGCACAAGAGGCAGAAAATGCCCTGTCAGCCTGTTTGGAGGTGGGGGGAGGTTTGCCTGCACTGCTTGGCGTGGTTTGCCTGGAGTCTGAATGTGTCGTGGGTTATGGTGAGGATTGTTGTCTCTAAATCAAAAGAAAAGCACATATGATGTTTGCCTGATACAGGAACCTACCCAGTGAAATCCAGGCTCATTTACATCTTGCTGTGATCTGTCACTGTGTCCAGCCAGCTCTTTAGACAGTTTGACTTTATTAGCAGTGAGGGATTAAAGGGTGGGAAGGGTTTAACCATGGTGGCATTCTGTGCCTATGTGGTGTGTCTCAGCTTCCAGGAGACATGGGTGGGACATCTTTTCTTTTGTGTAATCATTTGATGCCTTCTGTTTAGTTTTGTGTGTCCTCCCATCTCATGTCTGCAATGGAAAGATTAAGCATTGGGGTGCATTAGGGGGTGATTTCAGTGGATAGAGCTCATGGACAGTGACAATAAGGTCGAGTGCCTATGGGTGAGAACCAGGGGGAAGGTAAGGCAGATATCCTGGGGGGAGTCTGTTAGAGACCTCCCAACCAGGATGAAGAGGTGGATGAACTATTCCATAAGCAGCTGGCTGATGTTTCATCAGCCCTTGTTCTTGTGGAAGACTTTAAGCTGCTGGATATCTGCTGGAAACAAAACACAGCAGAGAGGAGCCAATTTAGGAGGTTCCTGGAGTGTGTGGAAGAGAACTTCCTATTGCAGCTGGTAAGGAAGCTGGATCTGGAGCACGAGTCCTGTGAGGAATGGCTGAGGGAGCTGGGGTTGTTTAGCCTGGAGAAGAGGAGGCTCCAGGGTGACCTTGTCCCCCTCTACAACTCTCTGACACGAGGGTGGAGCCAGGTAGGGGTCAGGCTCTTCTCCCAAGCAACAGCCAAGCCTGGTTGACAAGGTGGTGTTTGGTCATAGGTTGGACTCAGTGATCTCAGAAGTCTTTTCCAACATAATTGGAAATTAGGTTGTGTTTCTGTGATGATGTAATTTGCCAGTAGTCAATTTTGCTATTGTTTGAACTAGTGGGGGATGCAAAAGGTGAGCCTTGTGGGTAGATCCCACACTGATGACTGGAAAAAGAATTGGGATAGAACATGCCACTAAGGTTTTACCCATTTATCCCATCCCATGTAATCACTGGGTGGCTGATGATGCTTTTGAGTTGATTCCTCATCAAGGATGGTGTTTGCTTCAGCATCTGAAACTTATGGAGAGGTATTGACAGTGACAGCTTATGGATTTAGGTTTTGTAGGCTGTCGTACTGGATGGGGATTATTGAGTCTTCTGAGAGAGTGGGACATGAAATGATTTTCTTTAGAAATTATGCATGCCAGAAGTACTGAGAACTTGTGCACACAAACTTTGTATATGTATGACTTCTCTTTATTATTTGTACTGGGAAATGGATTGCTTTTATCAGCAAGTCTTTTTGTTCTTAGCGCTGACTACAAACCCAAGAAAATCAAAACAGAAGACATCAAGAAAGCAAAGAAAAGGAAACAAGAGGAAGAAGAGGTAATATGAAAGATGAGTTTATGATCAAGAAAAGCCAGGCTATTTGGTGTAGAATTATACAGAGCAGGGGGAATTTCGTCTGGGACAGCTGCATGTGGTAGGTCCCCACCTGTGGGGCAGGTGAACTTATCTGAGCCATAACGTACAAAAAGTTAGGGAAACTTTCTTTCCTACTCTTAAAACAAGGGATGGAGAAGATGCCTCCTGGATATGAACTTCCAGCCTGGTCCAGGCAATTCACAGTCCTTCTGTTAAGCAGCTGTCAGAGGACAGAGGAGCCTCACTAACAACGTGGTGATTGCACTGGTGATGTGGCACAGTTCAGAGGCAGAGGAGATGAAACAGAGATTAGAAGGATGCATAAAGAAATTTCTTTGGAGAGGGACTTGCAAAAGACAGGTTAGCCATGATTTGAGACTAACAAACTGCACTCCATGTCTAGCAAAGACACCCTTGAAGGCACATGGTACAGGCACCTCCTGGCACCTTCCCTTCAAAGTAGGTGTCTCTACACTGAGCAGACACCAGTATAATCCACCAGTATAATCCCAGAAGCCACCTCACAGCAGTGCCTGGCATTTGCCAGACCAGGCACACCAGTGCAGGCCAGGGAGGGAGGTTCTGTAACTAAGCAATCATGTTACCATGGCCCAGACTTGCCCCTTATCAGGTGGGAAAGAAAAACTGGCTGTGTGCACTTAGCGTGTCCCAAGTGTAAAGTAAAAGAATTTGGCTTAAAGCTGAAGTGGGACATCAGCACACTGACTTAATGGGATGATCTAAGAGCACGTTTATGCAGTGAAGCCACAGGAATTCAGTACTTATGTAGCCCAAGAGACAGTCTTTTAGTTTTAACACATCTTTTCAGGGAGTGGGGAAAGACAGTAGCTTGCACTAACAGATTCTTACACATTTTGCAGGACAGCAAAGCAAAGAAAATTAAAAGCAAAGATAAGAAAGTCCCTGATGCGGACAAGAGAAAGAAGCCGAAAAAAGAAGAGGAGCAGAAATGGAAATGGTAACTATATGTCAGTGCTGTAGGCTCCCCCTGCACCTGCACCTCCCTGTACCTCCCATGCTGGCTGAGTAAGCACATCTGGCTTTCTCTTCTGTTGATTCATGGGGATTTGTTCTGAATAATTGGCTTACGTTCTGGTAAGCTCTAAATAAATATCTCATTCACTGTGTTCATCCTCTGAAGTAGAAGTGAAATACCTTTTTTGATATCCCTAAAAGAGGAAGTCAGTTTTCTGTGGGGTTGTTCATGGCTTTTTTTCCCTATCTGTGTCATGTAGAGGCTGCCCATAATGATCAGATACCAGTATTCTTGTGCCCAGAACCTGCTCCATGCTGACACTCTTCAGAGCAGTATGAAAGTTTGTAGGCTTGGGGATGTCAGCAGGAATATATTAATAGGTGCAAATGTATTAACTAGTATTCTGGTAGAACTTATCTGTTTTATAGAGGTACAGAATGAGTGGGTGTTCACCTTTTCGTTCTAGCCTGGTGTCAACTGTGCCCCTCAAAACTGCTCCTGCTGCTGGCGCAAAAATGAAAGTCAGTCAAGTGACCAGTTAAGCTCAGGCTGTTTTGGCAAATGAATTCTGAAAATAAGTTTTGAGTGGAAAACACTCCCTGTCTTGCCCAATATCCTAAAGTAACGTCGCTGAAGTTGTGCTTTCACCCACTTCTAAATTTATTTTTTAGAAACTATTTAAAATAAATCTAAACGTTGTGGTTCATTGGGAAGACAGACCTGTGCTGCATCAGTAATGCTCTGTGTAAGAAACCTGCTGTATTTTTTTAACTCTCCATAGTCATTTAAGCTGTTATAGCTGGATTTGAGGAGCTATTACTTGTGTGTTTTGAAGTTTCAGCTTTAGTACTTCCCTCAGTTGAATGCATATGTAGTTCCCAAAAGCATGTGTGTTTTCTGCACTCCTGTATTGTATTTTTATGACCTTTTGGGGATGATGTTTCCTTGAGCATTTTCTTTTCTCAGATCGTTTGGCTGTTTTTAACAGATCTGTGGTGTTGGGAAATGTCTTTACAATCTTCTTCAATCCTTTCAGGTTCAGTCTTTTACCCCTTTCTTGTCACTCTTATCGCTTCATCTTTAAAAAGAAAGAATCTTCTGTGGTGTTTGTAGTTTTGCATATTTCTCTTTTATTGTCACAGCTTCCTCAGAACATCAGTCCTTGCATCTTTTTCATATTTGTATACTCTGTTAGAAATTTGGGGTTTAAGCCCTCCCCAAAAGTTCCCTGTTTGTTTGTTTTTTTCCTGAGCAATCCAGTTTTTTTCTCAGTCCCTTTGACAGCGTATTTTTAATGTGCTTTAACATTAACAAACAACAGGAACATGAAGCAGTGGGAAGCTACAGAAGGTCTCTTTAAGCCTTAATGATCCGTTGTCTTTTTGGCTTTGTCTCAGCTGCCCTTGCTGGTTCTGTCTAACTTAATATTCTGTTCTCCCAGCTCTGTATCCTTGAGCAGCAAACCTTTACTGAGAGCTGTGCTGTTCCCCCCTCACCTGCCTGGGAGCTGTGTTAAGCTCTGCAGTTTGTGCTTTCTGCTGAGGAAAACTGCCTTGGAAAGCATGTTTTGCAAAATTTGGCACTAGGTAGCTGCATCCTTCTGCTGATGCTCCTGTCATCCATCTGCAGCTTTGTATAGCGTGGCTTCACTGGACAGGGTTTCACCTGCACTTCACTTGTGTCTCCTAAGGGCATTTTATGTTCCATCTGAATCAATTTTCTGAATGCCTGATACCTTTTTTTGGCTGCTTCCTCAAGTGCTTGCTGCCTGGAGCACTTTCCTCCCCCCTTCTGTGCATCCTTGATGCTGGATGAGCCCAAGGCCTTGCCCTTGTTCCTCACCATGTGCAGATCCTTCAGCTCCTTCTCACACCCCATCAGGGTGTGAGGAGTGTGTGATGCAGGAGTGAGGAGTGTGTGATGCAGGAGTGAGGAGTGTGAGATCCAGGAGTGAGGAGTGTGAGATCCAG
>NW_020897756.1:1375933-1486285 GCF_003984885.1 Neopelma chrysocephalum | reverse complement strand
GTGAGGAGTGTGAGATCCAGGAGTGAGGAGTGTGAGATCCAGGAGTGCCCCTCATGAGCACTTCTCTCACCTTGTGCTACAACAAGTGCATTTCCTTGAAATAACATATCCCTGAGGTATATTCTGGTTTTTCCTAAGAATCTTCTTTCTTTTCATTCCACTTGAAAAATCTCTCCCAGCTCTACCTTCCTGAGCCACCCTGGCATTTTTAGACAGGTTTGATATGGGAATATGGGATTGAATCAGGGAACCTATATGAGTGATGAGCACAGTTGTTGCTGAATTCAGCAGTAAGGCAGCTTTCCTAATAAGCAGCATTCTTCTTGCTCCCACAAAATCATTTGTGGAATGTTTCTTTAGAACCAGAAGCTGACGAGGGCAGTGGTGCTGTTACACTTTTTCTGTTGGAAACCATATGAGGATGAAAAATTGGCTGACTCCAGAGGCTCACTTTTACCTTTTGTCTTAATGCTTATTTATGAGGTTTAGGGAGGTGGAGTTGGGAATGGCAATGGTTTGTGGTCTTTTTGTGGCACACTTTTTGGTAGTTTTGGGCTTAGAAGCCACCCCATTTGTAGACTTCCCAAAAGGCACAGTGTGCTTCAGCTGTCTGTTTAAACTGCTGCCTTTCTAGTACTCCGTTTACACATGTCCTTCATAAAAGAACAGGAAGGGATAGAGGTACAGAATTTCTCATGAAGTAAAGTACCAGAGGAATAAATTTTAAAAAGCAAGAATGACAAACCTGACCTGAGAAATAGTAACTACTGTGAATGATCCCCTTACTTTGTTCTTACTGGAATAAAATTACTCATTGTCAGAGAGGATAAACTTATGCTGTCTGGGAAGAGAGGCGGATGGTTTAGGTTTATTTTGCTGAAAGGAGCTGCTGAGTGGGAGAGCCTAAGTCTTTGTTTGACAAAATGTTTGGATTTGTAGCTTCTAATTAATAAAAATAATAAAATAAAAAAACCCCAAACACAACAATCATTAGGAATGTAAATATTTGGAATCTGTGTCAATATTGGTTTCTTATATCAACATAGTTTACTCAGGCCTTCTTTCCAGCCAGGGAGTGAAGTCTGACTTGCAGTTCAGTGCTGAGAGCTGGGATGGGCACTTTGCTGTTAAAGATGTTTCTGTGCTTCTCATCAGAAAACATCACATCCAGTGCTGTGCTCAAAGATGGTGCCTTTCTAACTGTAACCAATTGCTGTGTGCCATACAATGCTGTTCCTAAATTACTGATGTACAGACACCAGTGAAGCATTTTGAGTGTCTTCTGGCAGAAACTTTTGTCCCTGTACAGTGTTTATCTTCTGTGCAGTGACTTTTATCTCAGTAGGGATGAAACAATCTGTATTTGTGCATCACAGCTCCTGAGAGGCAGGTGGTACATGCACATCCTTCCTCTTCTGCTGTGGCACCTGAAATGGGGCTGCTGCTCCATGGGGCTGACATTAGATGGAAGCTTGAACTCTTTTTTTTTTTATTATTATTGTCATGGCTGCTCAACAGAGTTGTCTGGGCAATTCAGAGACTGAAAGCTGTGACAGGTTAATGGTCTTCCAGTTGATTGATCACTAAGGTGAAATAGCCTTTCCCAGCAGGGAATCCTGTGCCAGCAGCATGTGGCAGTAATGTTGAGGTAATGGTGGAAGGAGCAGGGAGGGGAGGAGTGTGGAGGCAGTGGCTCAGCCACAGGGAACTGGGAGCCAGGGGGACAATACTGGTGGGACCCTTTTCTCTGCAGGTGAATTGCTGACCCTGTTCAGCTGGAATGTGGGATTGGTGGTGCCCACCTTGCTGTGTTGTGATACCAGAAGTATCATTTGCAAAGTGGTTTTATAGAGGTCCTTTAAGGCAAACGTGCAGTTTTCTGTGCTGCTCTGTTCTTCTTCGAGTGTGCTTTTCTTACCCGGAGAATTGGAGTGAATTTAAAATATCAGAGCAGGTTTTAGTCTCTCTTGTCCAAGCAGCTTTGTTCTCATTTAGGTCATAAATGAACATCTGTTTCTTTATCTCTGCCCTTAATGGCATATTGTCCACATCTGAAAGCAGCTGCACAATATACCACAGTTGTTTGACTTTGCTGAGCAGGCATCCTGGACCTGATGTTAGATCACAGCTGACTCTAATTTGGCATGATCCCAGCTGCTTTACAGGGCCAAATTCTTCATTTTCTTAAGATCTAAGCATTTTCAGTTCTGTGATTTTGCAAGAAGAGGAGCAAGGGGGAGGTGAGGAATATGGTGTCATCAGATAACCTGTGACCCAAGGTGTTCTGTTCATGGACATGATTGTGCTTTTTGAAAAAAAAACGGGAAGGGAAAGAAAAAGGAATTAAATGGTGACATTGCATTGAGTATTTGTTCTTGCCTGTACCTGGCAAAGCACTGATTGCCTGCTGATTTTCTTTAGCATACTCTCATACCCACACAGTAATAAAATAAAGATTAGGAGCTTAAAATTGTATTGGTTCATATTTCTCTCTTGAAGGTGGGAAGAAGAGCGCTACCCTGAAGGCATTAAATGGAAGTTCCTAGAGCACAAAGGTCCTGTATTTGCTCCACCATATGAACCTCTGCCTGAAAATGTCAAGTTTTATTATGATGGTGAGTTAATCTGTGTTTCCACTTGCTAGGAAGAGAAATAAACATCTCAGGGTACCGTGGCGTTCTTCCGGGGACTGAAGTGCTGAGGAGGTGGTTTTGTTTTAGTGCTTTGCTTAAAAGCAGCTCCTCAGCAGCAAAGTAAAGGAACAGTCTGTGGAAGTAAAGTGAGCCTGCTGAATTCTGCTCGCCGAGGTGACACAGGGATGAACTTGTTCTCACTCCCTTGTGGTGGTGAATCTCTCAGGTTACTCTCCAGAGTGAGTGTCTGATGCCTCAGAGCAGCAGTGTCTGACCAGTGGAGTATGTAATTGTAGCTGCCTCATCACTGGTCACCTTTAGGCTTGCTCTGTTTTCTTTAACCTTAAGAATTGCAACTTCCATCATCTGTGATGAAATTCATGCTCGTTTGGTGGCATGAGCGGAATAAAAGACAATTGAATTTTGATACAGATGATTAGGATCTTGTAGGAGTGAATGGGATGACCCTGCCCTCAAGGACACAGCCCTCTGGTGTAAGTCATGGTCCCACTCCCTGACCACTGCGTGTGGCAGAACTAATTGATGTGGGATTCTAATATCCTGGGCTGACTGGTTGTTAGAGGCTCATGTGGAAGGGATTATATGATGTGATGCCTGCTGGAGCCTGGACTTGATGACCTGTGTGTTTCCTTTTAGTCCTGTGATCATGTTAAATGAAGGATCAAATTAACCCAGGATTGAATTAAGTGGGAGGTATTTAAATGGATGAAAATGTGATTTTTGGTGAAGGGGACATCTGCACATGGAACTCTTCCAGGAGCAACGTGCTGTTTTCATGTGAGGTGTTTTTAAATACAGAGGAATAGGTGACATCACTGTAGGGAGATAAACATACTGCAGCCTGTTAAAGACCAGCTCCAAGCAAGTAGCACAGTGATCAAGGAAGTCTGCACACTTCTTTCTTAGGGTTTGATAAGAACTTAACACGAAGATGGAAATTGTTCTGCTCTGTTGAAAAATGCATGATCTCTCCTGCTGTCTAGAGAAGGGGAGGGGCAGATTGCACTGTAGCTCTCCCTTGGTGCAGGCAGCAATAAGCTCCTCGTCTCTCCAGCCATCTATTTCATGGAACCTCTGCAGGGATTTTTGGAACCTCTGCCTCTGTCATCGCAGAAATTCATCAATAAGCCCAACAGTCATGGAGTGGGCAGGGGATGTCTGGCAAATAAAGACATCACATAAGTCTTCCTTGAGAAACTAGGCAAGAAATCAGAAGTTAGATTTACAGAGCAGCTGCTGAGAGCTGCTGTCTGTGCTCACAAGGCATTGTCTAATTTCAGGATGATCCCAGAGTGATTTGTAGAGCCCAATAATGAGGCTGTGGCTGTGGGCTCACACTGGAGGAATCTGTCCCTGGCCTGGGAGGCACTGCCTGTTTTGTCTCTCATAAGGGCTGCTGGGGCTGTTGTTAGTGCCTGTGATAAGGGGAAGGAGCTTGAAATGCTAAAGCCATCTTTTTTTAGTACTGTGAGTTAACAAGCTCGTAGCCCAGAGGTGGCTCAAAGTTGCATATTTTTCTGTAGATGGGGCAAGACAAGAGTGTAGGTGGTGGCAGTTGCATTTCAGTCGTGGCCATTTGGTCTCTCCTGCTCTTTATGACCCCTGATTGCTCTCTGGTTTGCAGTTTTTTAAATATTCATGCCTCTGGAATAAATCCCCTTTTTCTTCAAATATCCAGCTGTGTTACTGAGAGTCTTTTCAAACCTTTGTAAAAAGGAGGCAATTGAGTCCAGTGAAATATATTCTGAAGTGATTAGATAAAGGTGACTGAGCCTTCAGCTATTTGGGAAAAATACCATTCATTTTAGCCCCATAACATGTTACTAACTCGATAGCCTCTTTCAAGCTAAAATTTCAGCCTGGAAAAACAGCTTCCCTTGCTGTCTCTCCCTTCCCCCATTTCCTGTTATAAGCAAACAAATGCGGTATTTTAGGTTACAGCTTAAAAATTGGCAGAGTTACTGTTGGTTTAATTTAATTGTGGAATATTCTCAGATCATTGGGAGGACCTTTTGCTAAGTCCTGTTTTTACGAGGGTTTATAGATCTTAAGGCTTTCTAGCTGACTCCCATGCTTTAATTTTGGAGATGATGCAACTCTTGAAAATATGTAGTAAATCAAAAGCGCGGTGGTTTTTTTCCAGGAGCATGGATTGAACATTTTCCTGTGCTCACTTTTATGCAGTAAAACGGTTGTTAAAAAATCCCCAGGTATTGACTGCCTGCCAGCCCATTGGAACTTTGAATATTTCTTGCAACTAGCTGGAGATGTGAGCTGCATGCAAAACCCTTCCCAGGGATCCCTGGCACCCCATGTTTCACCAGGAATGAAATCTGGACAAAAAGATGCTCAGTGGGAACATTGGATGTCGGAGCCGCAGCCTGGATGTTGCAGCAGCCTCTTTTCCCCTGTGTTTTGCTCTTCCCTTGCAGCAGTTTCATTTTGTGCTGCAGTCGTGCAGAGGAGCTGGAATGTGACCCCTCCATTCCCCGACAGCTCAGGCTTTCTTAAAAATGACTGGCTTTTTGAGCCAGATCTGGAGATGCAGGAGTGCATTCCCACAGCTGAGGGAACAATTAGCAGCATCCTGACACGTTTCCCTGCCATGGAGGAGAGTTCAATATTTGGCATTGCTTTCCAGCCTGTTTGTAGTGTATCCGTAGGAAGGGCTCTTCCTGCCTAGAAATAGCTGAAGGCTGGAAGGGGGGTTCCAAGGCAGAGACTCTCCGTGGGTTGAAGAGGAATACAGGGACTGTATTTCCCATATGTCTGAGTGCTGGAATAGGAGATTTAATAAAATCCCTCGCCTGTTTGACTTCAAACACCAGCGTCTCCCCAGGAGTGTACCTGGCACAGGGGTGGCTCAGTGGAGGGTTTCCTGCAGCAGGCCTTTTCCCCTTCCTGCCCTGCACCTCAGACCTGTCTCACATCAGACTGCTGTTGCTTTTTTTAATGTTTAGATTCCAGAGGAAACTTTTTTCAAAATGTTTGTGATGAAAGTCAAGCAATTGTGCTCTTCTGTTTCCTTCATCCATTCAATTTGCTGTATTATGTAACATTTTTAAGAAAAACTTCTCTGTGGTAAAAATATAATCCTTTAAGTTAGTTACTGTGGCCTCTTTCTGGCTTCGATTCCTGTTTACCATTTTCTTTAAAAAGAAAACCTTTCTTTGTAGGTAAAGTCATGAAGCTGAGTACCAAAGCAGAAGAAGTTGCCACATTCTTTGCAAAAATGCTTGATCATGAGTACACTACAAAGGAGATCTTCAGGAAAAACTTTTTCAAGGACTGGAGGAAGGTATGCATGTTCCTGGCTGCAGTGACTGTGGCCATGGCCAGTGTCTCCTCAGCACTGGGCAGTGAAAAGGGGCTGCTGTTCCATGCACACAAAAGTTGTCTTGAGGCAACTAAAAGCTGCTTCAGATCTTAGCTGTGAAGTTTCCTGTTTATCCTGTAGTTTCACCTGTCATAAATACCTTCCTAAACCAACAAAGTCAGCTTCTCCCAACCAAATATGTCTGTTGTAGCATGATGGGGGGTAGCTGATCTGGCTGTTATGTGCCTTGTGGGAAGAGCCAGCTTAATATTAGAAGGAAACACCTTCCAGAGACCTAAAACTCAGAACTTCAGCTCAGTCATCTGCCATAAGAGCAAACCTGTGGATCAGTTTGATGCCATTTTCCTGGCTGGTTTCTGGGTTTTTCTCCCTCAGCAGTCCCTGCCTGCTGGATGTGAGAGAGATTTGGAAAGTGGTCCAGCATTGCCCAGCACTTCCAGAGACTCCATAGGCTCTGTCTTTGACCTCAGCTGGAGTGAGCCTGTGCAAAAATTTGGCGGTTCTTGGGGGGTTACCTGTCTGTTGGTCCTGTTGGAGCTGCCTGGGGCAGGGTGAGCTGTGCAGGAGAACTCACTGTGTATGAAAACTTAACAGCACTGCTTTCTTTCTGCAAGGAAATGACCTCTGAAGAGAAGAGCACTATCACCAGCCTCAGCAAGTGTGATTTCACCCACATGAGCCAGTATTTCAAAGCTCAGACAGAAGCTAGGAAACAGATGTCCAAGGAGGAGAAACAGGTACCAGAGGGAATTCTAGGAGACTTCGTGATCCTTAGCTGGCTTGTAAACATCTTGGTGTAATCATTCCTCTGCCTGCCTTGCTTTCATACGTCAGTGTTCTCTCTTGCTTTCAGATTATTGCTTTCCTGTTAACTGTAGGAGCCTGTGCTGTGCACCTCAGGTGGAGCAGAGCACTGTATTTACAGCTGAATCCTCATCCTGACTTGAAATGATACAGTGATAGGGCTGATCCTGCTTAGGTAAATAAAGTTAAGTAAGTAACTGCTTAAGTAAAGTTAAGTAACTGCTTAAGTAAATAATGAGAAGCAGAGCTGCTGCCTCCGTGGGTTCATTGGTCCCTGGGCAATAATGAGCAGTGGATACTCAGTTAAGGATAGATAAGGATGGTGGAAGAGATGCAGTAATGCCAGTAGTGAATAAAATGAGAGAAGAAATCTTAAACATAAGTTAATGCTGTTTTTTTAAATAAAAAATTAACTTTCTTATCCAGTAGCATGGCTATAGTGGCTTGTAGGAAGAGAATTATTATCTTTTGTGACACTCCAGTAATTTTTCTTTGAATGAGGGCCCTGGTAGCTTGGAATTATGGCCTTTGGGGTTGGAGGGGTCCAACTAGAATAGAGAGCCCATGTCTTACTGCTTTTTCCATTTGATAAATGTGGTTTAGCCTTCTTACAACGAAGCAGAAGTGGCTTTTTCTATTGGTTTCTTAGCTGGCGCAGCAGTGCTGTCTATGGGTCAGATGTTTTATTTTGAGCTGTAATGTTTTTATTTTTCCTTCTGTATAATTAGAGTTCAGGCACAGAAGTATGCAGTGAAATCTCAGCACATTCTTTCTTAGGAGACTGTGTTCTGCTTATGAGACCATTTGCTGACACAGGCTTGACATGCAGCAGCCTGGAGACATTCCTTTGCCTGCTTTCCGATGCACAGTTCAAACACACAAGTCTTTTATACACAGAGTTTTTATACATAAACAACAA
Organism: Neopelma chrysocephalum; assembly: GCF_003984885.1. NCBI lineage: Eukaryota > Metazoa > Chordata > Aves > Passeriformes > Pipridae > Neopelma > Neopelma chrysocephalum. The sequence goes on along the minus strand of NW_020897756.1, from coordinate 1,478,571 downwards.
GATGTGAAGTCTGGTGGATGCCAAATGCTCAATATAGAATATAAAGCAACGGTACTGTGCTGGGGCTGCCCCTGTAGCTGTGCTATGTGGGTAGAGGTACATGCCTCTGTTGTGGCAGAATTCTAGTTGCCTGCACCAGCACTCATCTGTTTCCCTTAAATATGAGTTTTCAGTGAGTTTTCACATGTTCTTTCTCTTTTTCCATTTGTTTGTATTGCTTGCATTTTATTAATGCTTTTCTGGCCAATCTGCTGCTCTGTGGCCAGTCTGGTACACTTGCCATGATGGGGATCTGGTTTTGGGTTGGGTCTCCAGCATTACTGCTGTGCAACTATAGAAATCCTTTAAGTTTTGGCATTTAAAAGTGCGCGTGGTGCTGTGTGTGCCTTACCTTTGCTTTTGGCTTTTCCCAGAAAATCAAAGAGGAGAACGAGCGGCTACTGAAGGAATATGGTTACTGTGTGATGGACAACCACAAGGAGAGGATTGCCAACTTCAAGATTGAACCCCCAGGTCTCTTCCGAGGTCGTGGGAACCATCCCAAGATGGGCATGTTGAAGAGACGCATCATGCCAGAGGACATCATCATCAACTGCAGCAAGTGAGCTCTGGGTGCTTCACACCTCGGCTTTGCTTCCTAGAGAGGAGAGCTTATGCTTAAAACCCTATCTAGGTTGATACTCAAGCAGGCAGAAATAGGGATGCTGCTTATTTGTTCTTATATGGGTAAGAAACGGAGTGATAGAAGCAAAGACTGAGCAAGGCAATCATGGGTTTCACGTAGAACTTTGTCAACATATTTTCTTCCTCACGCCCACAACCTACATCTGCTTAAGCTGTCTTTCCTGCTAGTATTTCCAGAAATTAATTTTCTTCTAGATAGGTTGCCCTACTTTGTCTTCCTTGATGTTGGAGGCTAAGGTTTGGTGGGCTTCTCTTCAGTCTCTGGTCCTGATAAGTGTCCACACGATGTGTGCACAAATCAAAGCTGGTCCTAGCAAAGTGGGTCCCACCTCTAGTATAATTCTTCAGCAGGTACATGTTGGTAGCAGTTACATTCCTGATCTTTGATTGTTCATTTTGATTCACTTGGTTTCCTGGTGGTGGAGATATGTGCTTATGTTGCCTCAGTTTCTTTCCCTGCACTTTCTTTGTGTGATGCTATTCTTTTTCTGGTTTGATGCTGGTGGGAGTTGCTTTAAAAAGTTTTTATTTTCTGTTTTCTAATTCTCTGTAGGGATTCCAAGATCCCTGCCCCTCCACCAGGACACAAATGGAAGGAGGTCCGGCATGATAACAAGGTTACCTGGCTGGTGTCATGGACTGAGAACATCCAAGGCTCTATCAAATACATCATGTTGAACCCTAGCTCAAGAATTAAGGTAAAGATCTGGTTAAAAATAAAAAACCGAAACAATCTTCTTGGTCATGTCTCCAAGAAGCAAATGCAGCTCTGGGTTAGGAGAGAGATAGGAGGTAAAACTGCCTTGCTGTGTCATCCTACAGTGATGGAAATACATAAGGAAAGCTGCTGTGCTTCTGTTCCTTCTCACAAAGAGAAATACAGTTACTGCCCAACAGAGCAGGTGAAATCTGGAAAATGTCTCTTGCAAAACATCATTGTGTCATTCCTAGAAGGAATGCTTTAACCAGTGTAAACCTCAAAGGAAGCCATTTATCCAAGGACAGACTTGCTCTGGTGGGTATTTTACCTACTTCTGGCCTTAACTTCCCCTGCCTGTTCACATAGTGAAGTTATAACCATGGGTTGTTAATTGCTTGGTTGTAAAATTAAAAACCTGGCCAGGCTCCTGGCTGAGAAGGCTGGTAAGGAGCTCCTGACTGAAGGAAAACAAAACCTGCTGTGAGAACAAATAACCAGCCCATAACAAATAACAAGTCCATAAAAGCAAGGATTTCAGCTCTTCTCATCAAGTCTTTTTCAAGAGATTTTTTCCTGGATTGGAAACAAGGAGTTTGTCCTACAAGTATGGGGTGGGGGGAGGAGGGGGGAAGAATCTCTGTTCCTTGTGAATTCGTGCCCTCTTTTTGCCATGGCTTGAATATACAATAATGATGCTGAACTGTTGATGTTGCTTTTACCTTCTATGGGTGTTTAATTACACAGCTGAAAGAACATAAGTGTCATCTGAATAAAGCAGAGGAAACCATTTCTATGTTGAGAGGCAGGGAAGACATATCTTTTGTGTGTCTGCAGTTGCTTCCGTGGAAGCATTTAATATCATGGCAGTCTGAATGACCTACAGCTGTGTGGCAGCACAGTGTGAGGCTGAGCTGCTCAGCAGCACCAGCTCCCTGCTCTGTGCAGTGAGACCGTTTGCACACACCGGCTTGCAGAGCCTGGAGGTGCAGGCTGGGACTGGTGCTTTGCCTGCTCTCCCGAGCTGACTCTGCTCCAACGCTCCCTGCAGGGTGAGAAGGACTGGCAGAAGTACGAGACAGCCCGGAGGTTGAAGAAGTGTGTAGATAAAATCCGAAATCAGTACCGAGAAGACTGGAAATCCAAAGAGATGAAAGTGCGGCAGCGGGCAGTGGCTCTGTACTTCATTGACAAGGTGAGGCTGTTCCCCAGCACAGCCCTGCCTGTCCTGTCCTGCTGGGACTGCTTGGGAGTGCTGTGTGCTTGTCTCCAGGGCAGGATTGAGCCCAGTTACTAAGGTATCCTGAGACTTCCTGGAGGGTAGCCTCCCGTCTCCTTTTCCTTCCCAGTACCTGGAATCCAGAGCAATAACCCATTGTACTGAGCGGGGCTATTTCAGGCAGCATTGTTTAGTTCAGGCCAAATTCACGGCCCCGTTCCAGAATCGCCCAGTTGGATTACTGGGAAGTTTGTGTGGGCCTTTTGTCTCCAGCTGTTTCAGTTTTCCTGCTGGGAATTTCTGCTGGTTTGTCACCTCTTTAGTAGGAGGTTGCAGTTGTGAGGTTTTGTAATTATGCTGAGTTTTTCACCACAGCGTAAAGAAAACTGCAGTTGTGTTGATGCATCTAAAGCAACATAAAACCAGTTCCCAGAGAGCTGTTCCCTGGTAGCATATGGTGTCTTGACCAACTAAATTAACAGGTTTTGTTCAAAATGGTTTGATGTAAACCAGGGAGCTCTGATGTGAATAATTGTGGTTTCATATGAACACTGAAGATTTTTTTTTTCCAAAAATTAGAAATCAGTTTAGCCAGTCCTGTTAAAATACATGTTTTTACACAACCAAGTGTAGCCTTGAGATAATGTACATAACCTATATGCTATTTGAAGTATATTTAGTGTGCAGTGAATAAGTAGGCTCATAGAAGATGAAGAACTGAACTGTATGATTTGTCTCAAGCAGAGTTCACATGGAAGTCAATTTGATTTTTAAAAAATACCATACTTTCTGATATGAATTTCCATTAGTCAGAACTGTCTCACAGTTTGAATTCCTTAATGAGCAAAAGTTGGTAAAACATCTTGGCTTGAAGTCTTTAAAATAGGAGATCTTCTCCTCTGGACACTGCTGATTCCAGGCCAGAGTCTGAAAGTTTGCAGCATCTGTGTTCTGGGGATGGTTTCAATTCCTTAACCTCTCTTGTCTTGACATCAATGTAGCTTGCCCTGAGAGCTGGTAATGAAAAAGAAGAAGGAGAGACAGCTGACACCGTGGGCTGCTGCTCCCTGAGAGTAGAACACATCAAGCTGCATCCTGAGCTGGATGGGCAGGAATACGTGGTTGAGTTCGACTTCCTCGGAAAGGACTCCATCCGATACTACAACAAAGTCCCTGTGGAGAAGAGGGTGAGGCACCTCCACAAGCACCTCCACAGCCTCAACTGCACACAAGTGTGGCCAACACAGTTCTGATGCCAGTAATGGGTCGCTTTGTCCCTGGTCAGATACCCAGCCAGAAAATAAGTCTGTTAATGTTACACCTCTTTATTGTCAGGGCTGTGGAAGGTGAGGTGACATAGCCCAGCAGCCGAGATGTTTGAACATCTTACTGCTCTTCCCTCTGGTCTCAGTGTGAAGAGTTGGCATAACATGACTGTGCCAGCCCTGTTAGAAGAGTTTCTTGGGTCCCATTCTGGTCAGCAGAGTTGGTTTTGTCACCTGGAGATGGTAGAGTTGTAGGCCCATATAATATAAAATATATATTATATATATATATTATATAATATATAATATAATAACAGCATAACAGGTTCTGAAATATCATGTGCCAGCACTCTTAGAGTAGCAGTTTGACTGGGGCCTCGATGATACACATTTCTCTGTCTCAGTGGTTGGGTTCATGTTGGAGCTGAGCCCTCAGGGACGTAGGTCTTGACCTCGGGTGCTCCAGAGCCTATGGAGTGGGTGCACTGGTACCTCTGGGCTCTGAACCTGGATATCTACCAGCCAAGACTTACTTCTTATACCATGTCCATTCTTTTATCTCCTTGTCATCCACCAGTTTCATATTTGCTGTGAGCTTGGCCTCATTCCAGAATAAATCCCCATCCAGCAGTGTGAACCTGGAGATAACTATCCAAAAAGACTTTTATTTTTGTGGGTGTAACAGCTCTGCATCTGGCCCACAGCTCTGCAGTGAGCACAGTGAATTAGGTGCCCCATGTGTAATGCTGTGGTAATTTTAACAACAGTCAGCAGTAAGTGTTGGGCTCTTGAGGAGCAAAACAACTGAAAAAAATCAAACTACGGCTCCTCTAGAAATCAACGTGCTGGAATTCTTACTTCCTCATTTAAAGAAAAAACAATTTTTTCTGTTTAAATTTATTGGTGTTGGCATCTCTTGATGTCTCCTCAGTGCTTACAATGGGGAATTGATTATTGTGGAACTAGAAATCTTTGTATATTGGGTGTCTATAGAAGAACGTGTGTTGTTGAGAAGCTGGGGATTTGGAGCATGCAGAGCTGGGATTTGTGGTCTCTTTTATAATGGAAGATGCTTTGATTATTCTTCCTACCCCAGTGAGACTTGTTTGGGATGAAACTGTGTGAGACAATGCAGCAATGAGAAGGGTTGGTTTCTAATAGCTGGACTCCATGGGAAATGGCCATGGGGTCTCTTTGGCTGGAGTAAGGATGGAGAGTAAGGAAAGGGCAGCTTTTCTTTCTCTGGGGGTCTCTCTCTCTGTTAGGCAGCTCAGCCAGAGCAGAGTCAGGTCTGCAATTTTGATCTAAAGGAGGAGGATAAGGGCATTGAATGCTCAGGACTCCCATGCTGGGGAGGAACCTGTGACACAAGCATTGCACTGAGAGGTGGGGTTTGCCTGCTGGGAAGTAACATCCAGCATCATCACTGTGCCCTGAAAACAGTTTAACTGGCTCCCTGGCAGTATTGCTTCCATAAATCTTACTGCTGCCCAGCACTGTCTGCTCTGTGTGCCTGAAATTCTTGGTTTTCTTTTCCTGCAGGTGTTTAAAAATCTTCAGCTGTTCATGGAGAACAAGCAGCCTGAGGACGACCTCTTTGACCGCCTCAATGTAAGCACACAGTTCATGGGGAGGGGGTTGGAGCACCATGAACAGGCTCACTCTGCCCCAGGCAGTAACAGCTGCTCTGTTCCAGCAGTGGTTTCAGTGGAAGTTTTCTTCCAGAGCAGCCTAAAAGCAGTGAGAGACTGTCTCAGTCTGGTGTCTCTATTGTCCACTGTGCCCACAGGTTCCCAAAGCAATGAGCCTTGGTCCTGGTGAGCCTGGCTCTGACCTGGGGAGGTTTATTCAGAGTTCAGAGATGATGAATGTGTGAGGGGACTGATTTTCAGATACCATCCCCATCTGCACATTTAGAGTTACTGGAAACCAAGGCTTCCACACCAAAGAAATCTTTTTTGGCCACTTGTGGTACTTGTTACCAATCTAATACTTGTTGGTTCTTTGTTCACTTTTCCTGTGGTTTCAGTAGTGTTGTGGCTATTCTGTTGTGGTCAGGTCTGAGCACAGCAGGCTCCAGTCGTGAGCTGTGGGTCCAGAGATTTTACAAATGCTGTGGTCAGTTCTGGTGCTGACTGTCATCTCCTTTCTGCTTCTTTAGACCAGTATCTTAAATAAACACCTTCAAGACCTCATGGAGGGACTGACAGCCAAGGTATTCCGTACTTACAACGCCTCCATCACGCTACAGCAGCAGCTCAAGGAGCTCACTAACCGTAAGTCCTGTCCCTCAAACTGCGAGGGGAACAGATCTTACCCTGCAATACAGACCTGGCTTCCTTGCCTGGGCCACAAGTCATATATCTGTTCACCACTTCCTCATTGCACTTCTCCCAGTGCAGCTGGGACCCAGCTGAGGTCTGATCAAAAATCTGCTACCACACAGTCTTTTGGGGTAGCTGAGCAGCCCGTCACTGGGGCAGGGAAGAGCTGACTTGTGAGCACACCAGGGTGTTCCTGCTAGGTTATGCCTGTCCCTTACCAAATCTGTTTGCCTTCTGTGAATTGTAAGGGGCTGTAGATGACAGGCAAGGCAGATGCATCTGTAACAGCCCCATGTTTCTTGGCTGCTCATTCACAACCTCTGTAAGCACTGCTGGCTTGCACTTTGCAGCTTTACCAAGTGTGCACATTGGATCTGTGAAGCCCAGTGGTGTCCTGGGCAGTATGGGCCTGCTGTCCCCTGCTCTGAGCATGGCTGTGCTTCCCCTCTCTTGAGCTGACAGATGGTGTTGATGGTGATGAATGAAGAACCTGCCAGAAGGAGTTTGGGCCTGGGATGGATGGGGTCGGGCTCCTGGGATGTAACTGGAGTGTGGTGTTGAGCCTGGCCCATGGCAGGGGAGGGTCGGGTCAGTTCTGCAGGCAGTGGGGCAGAGGCTGGGGCTGCACACCCTGCAGAGCCCCCACATTCACCCCTTTGCTGTCCTTCCCAGCGGACGACAACATCCCAGCGAAGATCCTCTCCTATAACCGTGCCAACAGAGCGGTGGCCATCCTGTGCAACCACCAGAGAGCTCCGCCCAAAACCTTTGAGAAGTCCATGATGAACCTGCAGAGCAAGGTACCTCCCCCTTGCCCAGCTCTGGGGTTGGGGCAGGGCTCCAAGTCCTGTGTCTTGGGAGTTAGGATTCCTTTCACTTGGGGTGAAATGGAAGCAGAGCCTGCTTTTCCCTATCAGGATTTGGGTAGTGCTGCATCAGAGATGGGCCTGCTTGGAGAGGAGCAGTGAGCTGGAAGGGACTGTGTGAGTTGTCTTTTATTTGTAAAGAACAAGATCAGACCCTTTTTCTGCCCTTCATCCCATAGCTGTGTGTTCTGCTGCCATTGAAACTCCAAAGCAGCAGCTCTAGCTCTGATCTGTGTCCCCTAAAGAACCTGCAGTGGGCATCCACCCCTGCTGTGTGAATCTCAGGCCGCTGTCAGTGTGCACATAGTACATTATGCCCCTCTGACTTGACCTCTTCCTTTGCAGATTGTTTCTGGTGAAGGCCATGAGGTCCAAAGGGGTTAGGTCTGTTCCTGGTCTGGCTTTAGAATAACCTTCACAATAAGGAGTTCTGGTTTGGCACTGCAGTGTCCCCTGCTTCCATAACACCTAACCTGGCTGCCTCCCCCCTAGATCTTAGAGCTTGGGGAATGGTTGAACAGGGGCTGCAAAATGCTGAATCTCCCTGAATCCTAAACTTACTGGGGAAGAACTGCCTGAAGCCTTAACACCTTTCAGCGTGTAGGATTTGGGGCTGATTCCTGCTGAGGGAACAGGGATCGTCCTTCTGTGTTTTCGTGAGAGGTACTGGCAGGATACAGTGAAGGCAGAGAAGCTGCCTGGAGGGGCTGTTGGCCAGGCCAGACCAAGCCAATTCCTTTGCCTGCTTGGAGCTGTGTTAGAAAGCTCCCAGCACCACCTTGTCTTGGGCAGTGAGTGGGGCCCTGGGGGATCTCCCCACACTGGGCTGTGCAGCAGTGAAGGGCCAACAGCCTCGCTGTCCTGCAGGGCTGGGTCTGACTCCTGGTACATTCTGAACACAGTCACAAACTCACTCCCTGGTCATGCTGCCCAGGGGTGTCTGCCACAGCTGTCAGCAGCTTGTTCACAGTGCTGCTGTCTGGTTTTGCCTCTCCTAGATTGATGCCAAGAAGGAGCAATTAGCTGATGCCAGGAGGGAACTGAAAAGCGCCAAAGCTGATGCCAAGGTCCGGAGGGATGAGAAATCTAAAAAGTAAGGCTGCTGTTCCTGAGCTTTGCAATGCTCCCAGAAGGGGTCCTTCTCCCTGCATTCCATTTTCCTGACCTGTGCTTTGGGAAGGCCATCTTTCTTCTGTGCATGAAGAAACGGCCACCCAGGGGCTGGTCTGACGCTGCGGGTCCTGCCATGGTCACTCGTGCCCAGCCCTCCAAGCTGAGCCCCAGCACAGCTCACCCACCCCAGAGCTGCCCAGTGACCCCCTGTCCAGTGCTGCTGCCTGCCTGGGGAGCCAGGAGTTACACAGTTAATGCTCAGGCACCTCCCTGAGTTCTACTCTCCCCGTGGGAAGCCCACGGAGCAGACGATGTGCTCGGGCTCCGTGTGGGCTCTGCAGAGCAGCCCCAGGGGTGCTGAGTTATGGGAGCTCTGAAAGCAGGATCACAGCATGACTGTTCCCGAGGGATAGATGGGCTGCTTTGGGAGTGGGTGTAGCATCAGAACAGTTCAGGCTGTTGCTTCCAACCTTTTAAAACAAAACTGCTGCTTAAGATTCCTGCTCTACCTCTTCGAAAATGTCAGTTCTTAATTGCATGTGCTGAGTGTTTTGTGTCACCATCTGTGCTGACACGGCTGCCCTGTGTGGCTGGTGGCATTGCTTACCTTGAGCAGAGGCCCTTTGGGTTCCCACAGTGTTGGCAGGGCATTAGGAGTTCAATGATTTGTTCTTTCCCACCCCAGGACGGTGGAGAGCAAGAAGAAAGCAGTGCAGAGGATCGAGGAGCAACTGATGAAGCTGGAGGTTCAGGCTACAGATAGGGAGGAGAACAAGCAGATCGCTTTGGGCACCTCCAAACTCAACTATCTGGACCCCAGGATCTCTGTTGCTTGGTAAGCACCTGCCTGGGCTGTGCTGGGGTGATCCCCTCCACCCCTTCACCTCTGTCATGTCCCCCCATGTAGCAGGTGAGGGCTGTGGCCAAGGGCAGTGTCTCTGGCCTTCCCTTCCATCTCCAGCTCTAACAGCATCTCCTCTCCTGCAGGTGTAAGAAGTGGGGAATTCCTATAGAGAAGATTTATAACAAAACCCAACGAGAGAAATTTGCCTGGGCTATCGACATGGCAGAGGAAGACTATGAGTTTTAACCTGTTTTTATTGAGCTGAATTTTATGGGAAAAGGGAGTAGCCTGGTTTTTAGGGAGATTGATAAACTGTGAGCCTTACTTGTCCTTGGATGCTGGGGAAGGGGGAGGAAAGGGGCAAGTGAGCATCAGATAAAACAGCCAACATCTTGCAGAAAGCATAACCTGGAAATATCCTAAAGGAGCTGAGCCAGTTGTCCTATGGACAACTTATTTAAAAATGTTTCAGAGATCCAAATTCTAGCTGTCTGGTTTGTGTGGTTTTTCTCTTGAGGCAGGGCAAGTGGATGGGGGATTTGTCAACCTTCCGCCAGGCAAATTCACCATCACACTGAGAGCGTGGGAATCTTTAGCTACTGTATACAAAATCCAATTATATTGGTGCGTTTTTACAGTTAGGGTTTTGCAATAACTTCTATATTTTAATAGAAAATGGACTCCTTAACCCCTGCCCTTCCCCTCCCCCTCCCGCCCCATTTCAGAATTTAACAAATAAACAAAATTTAAAGGAACCCAACGCACCTGTTACAGCTGTCACTATAGTCATGGAATACCCAAATCTTTTTCAATTTGTCACTTGAAACAGTCGTGGCATTGGAACATGAATTACAAATATCCACCGCGTTTGTTCAGAGCAAATTGTGATGGGAAATCGGCCTCCTGACTTGAGTGTTCCTTTTTTTAAATGTGAATTTTTATTTCTTTTAATTATTTTAAAATATTTAAACAGTTTTCTTTCTTTCTTGATCTTAAAGATCGTGTAGATTTGGGGAGTGGGTGGGGGGAGGGGGCCGTGTGATGGGGAGATGTGTGTGGAATTTGAGGACAAGTGAAATTGGAAACAAATGACATTCCCATCACCCTTTGTTCTGAACATGCTCTGTACACTTCCAGAATTATCTACTTTTTAGGTTTGTCAGACTGTTTTACCTTTTTCCCCCCTTTTTTTCTAAGCCCCACTCCCCTCTTTTACTTGAAAGATTTTATTGTGTAAAAAGAAGTTTCACAGGTCAATGAATTTCGAGGGAAATGAGCATTGGTCCAAAAAAGGAAAATAATCAAGATTTTAGGGCTTTTATTTTTTTCTTTTGTAATTGTGTAAAAAAATTTTAAAAAATTAAAAAAGCAGAATTTTAATGTGAAACCTTTTTTTGCTATAATCATTAGTCTTAGAGGCATTGTTAGCTTAGTGTGTGTGCAAGACCATTTCCTGCAGCCTTTCCTCAACAAGTATCTTCTATTTTTATCATGAATTCCCTTTTAATCAACTGTAGGTTATTTAAAATAAATTCCTACAACTTAACTGAGTGTTGGTGTCTGTGTGTTCTTTCACCTCTGGCCCTGGGCTGTGAGGTCCCCGTGGCTGCTGTGCTGGAGGAGATGGTGGGCTGGGCACCTTTTGTACAGCAGAGGATGCTGAGGCCAGGGCAAGGGCCAGGTGGGTTGGAAGTGACCCAGGAGCAGTGTCTTCATCAGGATTTTGTTGAGAACAGTGTGGGTTTATGATGCCAGGGGTCTGAAGTGCATCACCTGGCCGTGGCTCTGGGAAGGGATGACGCTTTCCACAGCTGCTAAAGCTGCCCTTGTTTCTCAAGTAGCTCTCAGTGCTGCCTGTGTGGAGTCACGGGGGCTCTGGGGTCGGTTGTGTGCTGCTGTAGCCAGATCCTCAGTGAGACACATGGCTGGGAAGGGCAGGAGGCTGGGCAAGGACATGGACAGCAAGGCTGAGGGATGATTCCATCTCCTTGGCATCGAGAGCAGCCCAGGCCTGGTGTCCTTTAGGATCCTGGAGCAGATCCCTGGCTCCTCCACAAGGACCTCCCGGTGACCCCAGTGCTGGGGGTGGGCTCCCAAAGCCCCGAGGGTGGCTGAGCCAGCTGAGGAGCCTCTGGGCAGCCAGCCCCGAGCCGGGCTTCCTGCTGCCCGCTGCGATCTTTGAGGCGCTTTGTTGTGGCTGCACAAACTCGCCGTTTGGCAGCAGCGCCGTTTACTCTCTGGGGCCTTTCCAAGGTGCAGCCGAGAAAATGCCAGCGGAGAGGGAAAGGGGCTCATTGTGCTCCCGACCTGCCCGTGCCTGGAACAATGCAGCCTGTAAAAATATCCTTTCTATTTATACAGCCTCAGACCTGGCCGAATTAAATTCCCATACCGTGCACCGCTGAGCAGGGAAATGCTGAATGGAGTGGGAAGGGATGTGCTCCCACAGAAGGGATCTCCCACCCCAGCGTCACTGCTGGCAGATCTGCTTTCTCCCTGGGCATGGCAGAGTGCCCTGGCCAGGCCTGGAGGTGTGAGGCCAGGCTGATGTCCCAGGCTGGAGCGTGCTGTGCCTCTCCCTGTCAGCAAGGAAAAGTATGTTGGTGCAAAAACGGCCCTTGGAAACGTGCCCGGCTCCCTGCGGACACCGGGAGCACAGGCACTCATCCCCTGCTGGCTCTGTCCCGGGCAGGGACCCGAGGAGGGTTTAATCTGTGGTTTTGCCTGTGGCACAGCAGGGTGAGGACCACACACCCCACACTTTCCATGGACAATTCCCAGACCCCATTGACTCACTGTGCAAACAGGGAAATGGCACATCCCGTTTTACATCCCAGCGCTGCAGTGCCCGTCCTCGCCTGCCCCGGTGCCACCACCCCAGTCCTGTTTTCCTGCCCCACGACAAGGCTTGTGTCTGGCAGCCAGGGAAACTGAGGCAGTGGTGACGTGGCCAGAGGAGGGGGCAAAATGTGGGTTGAAACTGGATCTTGTGCACTGTGAGCCCATGGACAGGCCCTGACAGCCAAGGGGAGGCTGCAAACCCTGCAGGATGCAGCCCCATTCCCCTTGAAGTCTTACAGGATTCCAGGGTTGGAAATTGAAACCAGGTGAATTCGGGATAGTAAAAAAGCCTGTGCTCCCCGTGCAACGTGAGGGAGCGGGGACAGGGAACCTGGAGCTGCAGTGGGTTTCCCGTCAGGTGCCGGTTGTAATCCAGAGGGATGTTGCAGTGCCTGAGAGGGGCAGGAGGGTGTGGGGGGAGGCAGCCCTGCCTGCGGGCACAGCTTTGCCCAGCAGCTCCTCGGAGAGCGTGCACGGGGCGGGCGCCGCGCCAGCATCCGCAGCAGCTCCACAGCCCCAGGCGGGTCTGCTTTCCATCCCCGGCAAAACACTGCTCTGCGTCTGCCAACACCAGCCCGGCCAGGAGGGGACTCCGCACCGCCTTCCCTGCTGGTTTTCCAGATCCTGCTGCCTGCAGCACCAGGGAAGCTCTTCCCTCATGGTGGTTTTCTCAGCCCACGGGCTGATGTCACGTTTACCCACCCCAGGCGGTGTAGAGCAAGCAAGAATGAACAAATAACCTGGAGTGGGGCATCTCTCCCAGGGGTTGCAAGATGCCAAGCACCCCTTGCTCGGATGAGGATCGGGCACCTTCTCTCAGTGAATGGTCCCCATGGCAGGAGAGAGACGTGTCCATTCCCAGACGTTGGTGTCAGAGGGATACTGGGCTGCAGGGATCCCCACGCTTGTCTGTGGGGTGGCCTCAGAGTGCTCTTGCCCTGGATTTTGCTCCCCAGACCTTGAGCATGGCCAGGGGCTGTCCTTAAGCCAGAGGTCACCTGGCTGTCAGCCTGTTCTTGGTGGGAGGATGCAGCTGCTCCACGAATCCTGCAGGATATGGGGGATGGCATCCCGTGATTCGGAACTGTGAAGGGGGAAGGTGCTGGGGCCACTCAGAGGGGGAAATCCCCTTTTCCCCAAAGGTGTTTGCAAGGGGAGATTGCAGAGCCCCCAGCTCTTCACAGCCACACGATGAACACGATCCAGGGAATCAGAAACAGGAATGTAATGGAAGTTTTTGCTGCCCTGAGGGGTGGAGCATGATTGCCCACGGCCTGGCAGATACAGGAGCTGGGACCACCAAACAGAGCTGGCAGGCAGCAGGCACACAAAGGTGGTTTCATGTGCTGTCAAATTAAATGATGAAATTCCTTGGTGTGCAGCATCTCGGACACAGAGAGCTAATGCAAGGCTAAAAGGTGATTAGTCAAACCTGCAGAAGAAAAAATATCCATCGCAGACACCCCACTGCAAACCACATCCTGCAGGCAGCAGCCCCAGCCAGGCAGCGCTCCGGAGCCGGGGACACGCCGTGCCGGGTGCTCTCCTTCAGCACAACTGGCAGGATTTGGGAGCAAGGGAGTCACCTCTTCTGCTTCTTCGACGGCCACGCTCCCTTCTCAGGTTTTGCCCTCAAAAACAAGGGTGTGCCCATAATGCTCAGCTATTTTAAGACCACTGTGAGCCGGCTGCTTCCTGCCGGTCCCGAGCGAGGCCATTCCACAAGCCAGGAGCGACTTCCATGGCAGCTCACCCCGGAGAGAATGTGGCTGAGAGTCCTGTGCCAACACCAAGCACAGACTCCAGTGACTCTGGCTCAGCTGAGCATGTCCCCAGCGTCCTGTCAGCCCTTACAGTGCTGTCATACACTGCTTGTTTCTCTCCAGGCAGGTTTAGGTTCTTACCCTGGTGTGTCCTTGCCTTTTTGCTGCCCAGAGATTGGGTGAGATCCTAAACAACCTTGTAGGGCTCCTCGTGAGTGTGCACGTCTGTGCATGTGTGTGTCCAGTGTGTCCCTTTGGAGGCAATTGGAGCAGTAGGACAGAGGGAGCTGCTCTGAGGGGTGCACACGGGGATGGGGGCCCCTCACTTAGAACATGATGCCCCTTCCAGGCCCACCCATGAGCTGGGGTGTGAGATAAGGGCTGCTCAGCACAGGCTGCCTTGCCCTGGCCCTGCGGACACACGTGTGTGTGTGTATGTGTGTGTTTATATTGTACACATACACATATATCATATACCTGTGCATTTCTATGTGGGGTACAACCCCTCCAACCTCACCTGCAGCAGGGCTGTGCTTGCCCTTGGCAATCATCACCTCTCGGGGTCAGAGACGTCACTGGACTCCGTCCCCAGCCCGGGACACCTGAGTGCCCAGCGCGTCCTGGGGTGTCCTGGTGGGGCGGAGGGCACAGGGAGGAAGGCCAGCGGCACGCAGAAAGGGAAATTGCAGGCTTTAACCACATGAATGGAGCAAACTGCTCTGAAACGCTTCCCAATTCAACCACTTATCCCCTCACTAACCCTGCTTTTGTGTGGTCTCCAGGCGGGGCCAGAGAGGGGCTGAAGACTGTCCAGAGACCCACGGCTCCCTACACGTCCCCCAGGGCCAGGATGCCACAGGCTGCCCCGCAAGCCCCATCCCGCTTTCCATGCCAGCACAGATCCAGCCGGGATCTAAGCGGAGGAGACTGCAAACGCAGACAGGGCTCCACCGGGAAGCCGCCCCACGACGCCAGCAGCCACAGCGAGGGCTCCGGCCGCAGGAAAAGCCACCGGGATGCAGCGCCGGGCCCCCGCACGTGCCACGCAAACCCTGCGGCGGGTGCGGGGGCCCCGCGGTGTCGTGGGGTGAGCGGCACCCTGGGGACCTGGGAGGTCTGCAGGGGGTTGCAGGGTGGCACCCCGGACGTGCTCGGAGGAGCAGGGCACCCCGGTATTTGGGTGTGCCATGGGGAGCAGGACACCCCGGTACCTGGGTGTGCCATGGGGTGCAGGGCACTCTGGTACCCCAGGCGTGCTGGGGGGTCTGTAGCACCGGCAAGCGGGGTCCACACTGCCCCCTGCCCAGGCGCGGGGGTTGCTCCAGCAGCCGAGACCCCGCAGTCGGTACCACCCCTCCCCGTGCCCCCCGCAGACCCCCCGCGCTGCGCGTCCCGCGCCCGCCCCCGGCGCGGGGACCGCCCCGCCCGCGCCCCCGCCCCTTCCCTCCCTCCTCCCTCCTCCCTCCTCGCTCCTCCTCCCTCTGCTCTCCCCGCTCCTCCGGGCGGCAGCGGCGCGGGGCGCGGCGGGGCTCGGGCGCTCCCGCTCCCCTTTGTTCGCCGCTCCGATGGCGGCCGGGCCGGGCGGCGGCCCCGGCGCTCCCAGCGAGGCGGAGGCGGTGCAGCTCTGCCGCAGCCTGGAGGTGGGCACCGTCATGACCCTCTTCTACTCCAAAAAGTCGCAGCGACCCGAGCGGAAAACTTTCCAGGTGAAGCTGGAGACGCGGCAGGTCACCTGGAGCCGCGGCTCCGAGAAGGTCGAGGGGGCCGGTGAGTTGCGGGGCTGGGGGCGAGCGCGGGGGGGAGCGGGGCGAGCGGGGCCGCGGTCCCTCGGGGCGGTGGGTGCGGGGCCGGAGCCGCCGTTCGGGGGGCGGCGGGGGCTGGGTGGCGAGGAGGAAGGGGGGAAAACGAAAAAGAATTAACTCCCGGGCTCTCCACGCTCAGCATCTGCCCGCGGGCAGCCCGGGGGGCGCAGGGGGGTCCGGGTCCCAGCCCGGGGCCGGCCCCGGCCGCGCGATGTGCGGGGGATGCGCGGGGCCGGTACCGCCGCTGCCCCCGCCCAGCGCCGCCTCCCAACTTTCCGCATCCTTCTTCGGCACCGAACTTCCCCTGGGATAAACGAGGTGTTTTCCCGGGTGGTGCCTTGGCTAACAGCACCGAAAAGGCGTAGGGAGCCTCGGAAGGAGGCAGGGCTGGTGTGAGCCCTTTTGCGGTTGCACCTCGGAGCAACAGATGAGATGGAACGGAAAAGGCAAAAAGTAGGAAAACCAACCCAAAATATTGTAGTTCCGTCCTCTTCCGCGTTCCCCTCCGCACATCTGCGCGGGGGTGATGGCACGGGGTGGGGTGAGCGTGGGGCCGGTCCCGCACCCCCTCCTCGGAGCGGGTGCTGGTACGGCAGCATTGCAGTGCCTCCGCGTTCCCGCGCAGGATGGGGACCTCTGGAATGGGGAGGGCACAGGAAAGGGTGCGTAAGAAACCCGAGTGTCAAACCACAAAGACGGGTGGGAAAGGGGGCGAGAGCAGCGATGCCCCACACTGGGAAACTTTTAACCTCGGTGTTGGTTTCCCAGGTTACTGCTCTTTCTCTTAAACGGCCCTTCCCGCCCCCACATGCACTAGCGAAAGGACAGGACGAGGGCTCTGTTTGGTGCTGGAGGTGAGGAAGAGGGGATGTGAATGAAGGAAACGTGATGTAAGTGCTGGCGCTGGCCTTCCCCGTGCTGAGGGGTGTGACTGGGGCACAGCGAGGCCAAGGAGGGGCTGTTGTCTCTCCGGGCAAGTGCTGCTGGCCCAGGGTGGAAAGGTGGGACTCCAGTTAGGGAAGGATGTGGAGATGATGGCCACAGGACCACAAAATGCTGGTGCTTCCAGTTTGGGGCTTTTGTTTGCCCTTAGACCCTTGAAGTCCTCTACTTTTTGCCCACTGGTGTCTCCAGGCAGATCTGGAGGGAGCCTTGGGCTCCTTTAGCATCACCAGGATGTGAAGCTCCCCCATCCCTTTCCCAGAATGGCCTCTGGGAGCAGTGAGGCAGTGGGAGAGGGAGGAGAGAGTGGCAGTTTATTGACCCTGGGCTTAAGGTGTTTGTAAACTAAGGCACAGCAAACGATGCTTGTGCTGGGGAGTTTGGGCAGAGTCTACAGACCACATGTGCCCGTGGGCTCTGGGTTCCCCCTGTGTGCCTCCCACCACACGTGGTGTTCCCACAGTGTGTGTGACCCTCCTGAGGGGGAAGGTGGGCCACACGGGACACAGGTGACATCAGCCATGCCTTCAGCCCCATCTCTCTGATGCTGGATGCTTTCTCCATGGCCTCCTCTCTGCACCTGAGCATCTCACCCTGTCCTCAGTCCCCTCTTCAGGTGTCACCCAACACCCTGAGCAGAACCCATCCCCTTGCCCCTCTTTCCTCGCAGGGTTGAGGAGCAGAGCTTTGCTTTAACACTTCCTGGACAGAAGTGTGGGAGCTCTAGGTGGAAATATCAACTTGTGTACACAAATAGTGACTGTGTATCTAGGCAGGCAAGGCAAAGCCACGGGATCGATGGCCAGCAACACTAGGTTCTTGGCCAACTTCCCTGTTTTTATCTGGATGTGCTTTCTGGGCAGAAAAAGGATGCCTGGGAAAAGCCAGGTGTGTGACAGCTCCACTTCACGTGGCAGATACACTGATGTATTCCCCTCCTGGCTCATCCCCTTGGAACAGCATCTCCACCGGACAAAGTCTGGGGGTTTTCAGGTCAAAAACTCAGTGTGTGATGTTCATGGGTCTGTAACGGATGGTTATGTGTTTCTTGAGATGTGGAGACCACCAGGGAGGTTCAGACCACCCTGGACACAAGTTAGTTGTCTAAGTAGGAGTGATCCTGGGTTTTTATCCGTTTCAGAATGAGTATCCACAGTGTATCACATGCAGAGGTCTTGGACTCGGGGCACATTGTGTGACGGGCCATGTACTGGAGAGGTGTCTGTCTCTGTGAACACCAAGCATAGAGGACCTGTGCTCCTTTCTCTGTACCTGGTGGGCTGTGCAGAAAGCAGATGAGTGTTTGTCTGGGCTGGGCAGTGCTGGGGGACTTGGCTCCGTGACTGACCCTGTTGGGAAGAGAACAGCCCCTGTGGCTGCAGCCTGGGAAGGGCTCATCACTGTGGGAGATGTCACAGAGTAGTTGTCACCCCAGGATCTGCACGTGTTGCTCTGTCAATAGGTCTGATCTCTCCACTGGCCACACTGCTTTGCCCAGAGGTGATGGGCCATCCTTTATTTCAAGTTCCTTATTGAAGCAAGCAGGGTCTGAGCCATCCTCTGGAAGGAACTTTTGGCACTTAAGGACAAAGCCCTTCATGTGCATCATCATCTCCTGACAGCAGGGAGGTTGGACCAGGGGGATGCTGTCTGGGGAGGAAGTTGTGTAGATGTGGCTCTTGGGGACGTGGTTTAGTGGTGGACCTGGCAGTGCTGAGTAAATGGTTGGACTCGATGGTCTTAAAGGTCTTGGGTGACATCACCACACGTGCTTGTAGATGTACAGGCAGCCAACCAGCCCTGCTGGCCACCACCCTGCCCGGCCTCCACTGCCCGTGAACTGGGAGGTGCTGGGGTGCCGAGAGAGGGGAGCCCTTGCTGGTGTGACAGCCCTGTGGTGGTGCCCTGCTCTGTGACCCTTGTGTAGGGCTTTGTGAGCGCTGCATGAAGAGTGACCTTTGTGTGTGGATGGTGGGCGTGTGTCCCCCCCACATCTCCCCTCCGTGAGCGTGGCGGGGCCGGCGCGGGGCCCACGGCCAGCTGGGCTCCCGATGAAGAGCCTCTTCTCTTGGACAGGACCCGTGCCTGCTCTTCGTTAAGCTCTTCATCCTGCTCCAGGGCACTGGGGCTCTCCACGAGCTGAGGGCTGGGGAGGAGGGGGAAGATTCCCTGTGCGGGAAGCCTTTCCCTTTGGAAAGCGGTTGCCTCCTTCCCCTGTGCTTTTTCAAAACTGAAACTGAAAAATGCAATCCCGGTTTCTGCCAAAAAAAGGGCATTTTTTTCAATTAATATTTGTTTTTATCCAAAGGGTTCTAGCCAGCTCTAATTACCAATGCATTGCTTTCTTGCTAATCAACTCTGCAGAGGGCCTGGCTGCTGTGATGGGAAGAGTGCTAATAATTTTCTATTCTTTTTGTTAATCACCCAAAGCAAAGTAGAGCTAATCCCTTTAGTCGGTTGTCTTTTATGCATTTATATTTTTTTTAACTTTCTGTGTTAACTATTTTTTTTTTTTTTATGTAAAAGGGTCTCGTGTTCTTACCTTCATGTGCTGGGGGGCTATAGGCCAGCTTCTAATTGATCTGTTTGCCTTGAAACACGTCAGAAAATTCAGAGAGTTTGCTCAGAGAGCGAGCTGAAAATTTGGAGCAGATGTTTGTTTTATAGGGGAGAGAGAGGAGAAAAAAAACTACCTCAAAAAAAGCCCTGGTTGCATTCTTGCTTTCCGTGAAATGAGCTCAGTCCTGTGGAGGTGCAGAAAGGCCCTTGCTTGTGTAAAAGAAAAGGAGGCTGTAAAATATTAATGCAAAGTGGCTGTGAA
Source organism: Neopelma chrysocephalum (assembly GCF_003984885.1). NCBI lineage: Eukaryota > Metazoa > Chordata > Aves > Passeriformes > Pipridae > Neopelma > Neopelma chrysocephalum. The sequence continues at coordinate 1,459,390 of NW_020897756.1, read as the reverse complement.
GTGTGACTCGTACCTGCCTCAGCCATTCCAAGTACCTGCCTCTTTCATTAGTCCACCGAGGCGCAGCTTTTTCTTTTTTACTTATATTTTTCTGAGGCCATCGGCTTAAACTGAGGGGCTTGGGGCTCTTGAGAAGCAAGCAAGCCAGAAATGGCTTTCAAGGATAAACTAACTTCAGAGCAGCTCCTCAAGGGGTGCAGGATGGCTCCTGCACTGGTGGGTCCCCCCCTGCCCCACCACCCACGGATGCAGCCCCTGCAGCTGGGAGGAGGGAGCTCTCCCTGAGGTGCCTTGAGCAGGGGGCTGCAGAACGGTTGGGGTGGGAGGGGGAGAGCGTGGCTGTGGCTGTTGGGATGGTTAAAGCTTCCCCCGCTGACTCTCTGCTGTGGGAGTTTCTTGAGTGTGGGTTTTTTGTGTCGTTACCAGTCCCCTTCCTGCTTACGAGGGTATTTGTGTTACGCAGGGGAAAGCAAGTGAGCTCTGCTGTGCCTTCACCTCCCAACTGAAACAACCTCTCCCCTCGCTTCACTGCCTTCTGTCAGCCCCTTTTTCTTCTTGGTAGCATCTTCCAGGAGGAACAGGTTAGAAGACGCCCTACTCATGCAGTAATAAGACACATCAAAAATTACCTCCTCCCTTGGCATCTCAAAAGCTTCTCTGCAACAAAGGAAAGCTTCTCTGGAGAGCAGCTGGAGGTTGGCCAGCTGGGAGATGAGTGCTGCCGTGTGGTACCTGCACCTATGTTGTCCATCTCTCTGGTTCCTTCATCTGCCAGTCAGCCACGTGGAAGGAATTGGCTCATGGGGTTCAAGCCCGCTAATTAAAATGTACCAGAGAGGTTTTGGGTGTTCTTGGACTGATTGCTTTTCACCTACATCAAGGGCCTGAGCACTCCAAGTTTTTCAGGGCTTGGCTTTCTCCCTGCCTGTTGGCTGGACACCATGTGTGGCCAAAGGAGCACCTGAGTAAGCTGGATCTGAACATCTGGCTTTGCAGAGCCCATGCAAAGAGGTGACAGTGCTCAGCTCCATCACCTCCCATCCCTGGGGGCAGTTTTGTGGTGGGATTTCTTACAGGACTTTTAATGTGTCCCATCTCAGAGCTGAGCCAGGAGTTGCCCAGCCCAGTCTGTGATCCCTTTACTGCTCTTTGTTTTAGCTCCCTTGCCTGTACAGCAGGGATGGTCATCCTTATCTCAGAGCCTTTGCTCAGCTCCTTATCTGATCGCAGGGGCTGCACTGCAGACGTCCCCAAGACACCATGACTGTCACCCCCATGGCCTGTGTGAGCAGGCTGTGACCTCCTGCATATCTTACAGCTTGCAGACAGAGGAGGACAGGCCCATCTGCAGCCTTGGTGGGGGTCAGTGCTAAAGTCCCTGTCCCTGAGCAGTGCTCAGGTCTCTGCCCCCAAGCTCTGCATGTGGCACAGCAGGTTTGACCTCTGAGTTGCCCAGTGGTGCAGCCTTCATGTAATTTTTGTGTTCCTGGGAACTCGAGCACTGCTTTTTGGCTGGGACCTTCCCCTCCAGAGAGCAGTGGGACCGTTGTGACCCCTGGGGACAGACCCAGGTGAAACCACCGCACCATGATGGGCAGCCTGTCCAGGATGTAGGACTCGCCAATAGTTGGGATGGAGCAGGAGCTCTCAGAACAGGGGCTCAGTTGTGACTGCCTGACAGTTTTGGCTACATCACACAAACTTCTGCTTGAGTTCTGCCCACACAAGCTGCAGCAGCTTGACCTGTGGATGGGAGCTTCAGAAGCTCACTTGACAGTGTGTCCAACTCCTCTGTCTCTGCCAAAGTGGGATGCTGCTGGGGCTGGTGTGACAGTTTTGTGCTGAGCATTTCATCCAGGCCATGGAACTGGCTGGCAGGAGCTGTGAGACCCCTTCCAAATCATTCTGTTGTTGGGCACAGTGATTGCTGTCCTGCAGGGCTGTAGGAACACCCCAGGACCACACTGTGGGTGGGCTGTGGTTTGTGAGGTGAAGGGGCCAACAGTGGCAGTCTGGGCTTAGTGCTGGCTCAGCCCAGAGCTGGGCTGGTGGTTTGGGCTCAGGGGGATGTGGTGGTGCCTCTCAGTGTCCTGGCAGGGCTGCAGTCAGCCCCTGCTGTGTCCCTGTTCCCGAGCTGTTGCAGGTTTGGTAGGACCCGATGTAGGGTTCACAGTGAGGGAGGGTGTGGGGAGTCCAGGAAGAGCTTGCAGCGTGTGGTGAGGAGGTGTGGGGCTTCGAGCACAGAAAACCCGAGCAGCTCTGACTTTAAACCATTGGTTGAACCTTACCACGCAGAAAAAGGAAATGTCTGAAGTCGCTGGAGAAGACTTTTTGCTTTTCTAGTGTGCCCTGAGGTTTAAGGGCAATAGAAATCAGAAAATTTTCAAGTCCTTACAACGTTTTTGAAAAGTTACCCCCCCTCATGCTCCCCTCTTCCCTTGGTCAGAAAGGCTTGGAGAGTGGATGGTGGAAGATGATGCTGAGGTGGAGCAACCAGAGGGATACCTAGTTAGAGAAAGGTCTGTGTGTTCAGCAGATACTTGGGGCTGTGTGGAGAAGGTGGTGTGGTGTCTGACACGCAGGGATGCCCACAGGAACCTGAGGCTGTCCCAGCAAACCTGGGGCTCGTGAGCTCACTGGGTTGCAGTGTCTGCTGCTGGTGTCACACATGAGATCAGTTTAGCATCTAACACATCCTCTGCCAGTGGCTGTGTCCTGCCACACAGGGGGTGGGTGATCTCATGGCTTTTCCTGTGCTCTGCTGTCCCTGCTCATCTGTTCCGAGCGGGTTCTCTGCTGGAGGTGTTACATCAGGAGGGTGTCTCCCAGGCTGGGGAGAGCCCTTAGGAAGGGACACAGTGACAGCAGCCATTCCAAAAGGGACTCTGCAGTGCTGGAGAAGGCTGTCCTTTGAAATAGTTTTAATCTTTAGGTTTTAAGTATTCTTACATTGCACAAAGAGCTGTTTTACATGGAAAAAGCTTTTGGTCATTGATTCAACTGAGAAATTTCCTAATTTCTGAGAATTTTTGGCCTTTCTGAAGATCCCCCAGCACTTGGAGCTGCAGGCAGGGTTGTCTGTTTCTGGCTCTGCCAGGCTTATCCTTCTTGTCCCAGGTGTCCTTATCCCTGGGCACCTTTGCCTCTTGACACATCCCTGTCACATATCAAACACCTTGATATACTGGACAGTGGGAAGACTTGGGGTCGTGGAGCACCCTGAGCACCCAAAAGGGCCATGGGCTGGTGTCTCTAGCAGAAGCTGGCCACTCTAAATCTGTAGAAGTCAGCAGAGCTTTAGGACACTGTCAGCCTGAACTCTGAAAGTCTCAGTGGTTTTCAAACTGCTTTTCAGCTCCATCTCTGCTGCCCCTGTGTCTGGTGGCTCTTCAGCCTGATTTGGAACTGGGGGCCCTGACCTGGCCTGTCTGGGGAGCTGTGGAAAGCCTTCCAGGGTCTGGCATGGACCTCTCCTTGTACTCCTCTGCAGCTCCTCCCTTCTGCTTGCAAACATTTGTGGTTCTGTGGTTCTGGTCAGTGTTTTCTGGCACTGTCAATGGGGTGCCTCAGAGCACTTCTGGCTGCCCCTGGCACTGGTTTGAAATTGTCCCAGGGAAGGTCGTGGTCCAGCACGTGAGCTCCTGTGCTGTGGGATGCTGTTCTGAGCTGACTTTGCCCACTGGCCTTAAGGATATAATGGCCAACAGCCCTGGCAGAAGGGGCAGGACTGTGCCTTACAGGTCATGTTTGCTCCCCAACCCATTACAAACACGTTTATTTGCTTTTTCTTGGAATATGACTTTATTTTTTTCCCCTGCCATGACACTTGGAGTCATCCGGTCTGGGGCTGTGCTGCCTCATGTTTGTAGTTCAGCCTCTCGTCTCACCCTCAGCCTTTATCTATCTGGGGGTGTGTGCAGGACTCCTGCCTTCCTGCCTCTGTTGCCTGCTCACTCTGGTCTGGGGAGTGACCCACGCCATGGATTGTCCTCAGGGTTGCCTTGGGTTGCCTTTTCTCTCTAGCTCCAAACCCCATCCCCCTGGAGCTGGATGTGTGGTGTGATCCCTGCACTGCCAGGATCCTGGTGCCTGCAGGGGTGGATGTGGAGGCTCTCTGTGCTCTGGATAGCACACAGGGATGCTGTGCCTGCTCTGCTGCTTCCTGTCATCAGGAGCTGCTCCAACACGGCTCCCCATCTCTGCTGGAGCTCCTCTGGTTCAGTCTGAAGTGTGCTGTGCTCCTCTTCTGGGACTGCCCCGTGCAGAGCCCCATCCTGCTCCCTTTGAGCATCTCCCCGTGCTGTGGCCAGACCGGCCAGGGTTGGAAATGGTCCCCAGAAGGGGATGTCAGGGAAGGCTGTCACTGCAGCCTGTGCTCCACAGGGACGCTGGGTAGAGCAGCTGCTTGAGAGCCTTTTTCCTGTTTACTTGCTCCCAGAAGTGCTGATGGTGTGGTGATTAAAGGACATCCCTCCTGCATGTGCCGGTGTGTCCTTCATCCCTCCTCCTCCTCCTCACCCTCTGAGGGTGCAGACCTCAGCCCAGGTCTGACAATGGGGTGGCTGCAGGTGGGAGCTTGGCCACGTTGGGAGCACGGGACGTCCGAGAGGACTTTCTCCCCCTTGGCTCCCTGCCCTGGAAGCCTGTGCCCCATAAATCTGCTTCCCAGCTGGCAGGGGGTGGGGACTGGCCCCGTTTGTTTGCTGAGCATTTGGGCACTGCCTGTCCTGGTCCTTCTCTTGTGAGGCTCTCGTGCTCCTGGGCCCCTCAGAGCAGAACACAGAGCCTGCTGCCTCAGAGCTGTGCTTGGGGACTCATCCCACAGGCATCACTCACCCACCTCTGGTTCTTCTGGCCAGGATCCCAGGGCACTTTGGATACCTCCCTTCTCCTTTGAGCCTGCAGTCTTTGTCCTGCTAATCCATGCTCACATCCCTCCTCAACTTCAGAGGACCAAAAAGCTGTGTCCCTGGCCCCAGAGCAGACCCCCAGTGGTGCCAGGCTTACAGGGCAGTGGGAAGTTGGCTCTGTCCCCCAACAAAGCAGCAGAAATTGGGTTTTGTTGTGGTTTTTTTTCCTTCTTCTATGTCTCACATGTCCTGTAATGACTTGTGTCAGCCTGTTCTAAGGTCTTGGTGCTGGTTGGAGTATGGTCCCCATAACCCCCCCCAGCAGCTCAGGCTCTGAGACATGTTATGAAGAGATCTAGAGATGAGGGTGTGAAATTTTGGAGCACTGGTACATGGGGTTTGGTATGAACCATGCAGGAGGTTGGTGTGCAAGCAGCAGTAGGTCTCCAGTTCTGGGGACCAAATAAATCCCAGGTGAGGTCACTAAGAAACAATCCCAAGGGGTTTCATGCCATCACCACACGCTCCTGCTTCTCCCACGTAAACTGAAAATGATGTTACCTGCGTGGCTTGGGTGGTGTCTGCTCAGTGCCCGGACACTGGCAGTTGGATGGGGCTGTCAGGAGGTGCCATTGGCTGGTTAACCACCAAAACCTTGCCTTGACAGTGGAAGGTGAAGCCAGCACAGTCAGGGGTCCCATCGTGGTTAGTGCAGATACAGCAGATCTGGTGGAAAGGGAAAGAGTCACTGTTTCCATTTTTAGCCCCTTTGTGACAAGAGCAGGTTTGGTTTCACCAGCAGCCCCTCTGGTAACTCTGACTCTGGTTTGTGTCGTGGTGGGTGGAAGGAACTCGCATGGAGAGCCCGAGGAGGAGGAGGTGACATGAGGAGGTGCCTTCCTTTGTTATTGGAGAAGGTCCAGTCCTCAGGGCCTCTCCTGCAGACAGTGGCACACAGGGAGATCAGAGGCAGGGCACACATCTGGAAATCACATCTGGCAAGTACTGAGCCCTTGCTGTCTGCAAACAGTGAGTGGAGCATGGGGCAGGACGAGGTCAGGCTGTTGGGGTGACCTCAGCTGGGATCTTTATCCATCCTTCTCTTCCCAGTGTTACCCTGACACCGAGGCACTGAAGCCCTGGTAGGGATGGGAACAAGCCCTTTCCCTGCTGCCACCGTGTGTCCTGGCCAACAGTCATTTCTGTTGTTACATTGCTGTCACGGAAACTTGATTGCGTGTCTGGTGGGGTGGGTGAAAACTGAGTCACGGCATCTGAACACCGCTGGCATTTGCTGCCAGTGTGACAAATCTTTTCTCTCCTTCAGTTTTCACTCCTCGCCTCTGTGCCCTGTCCTGGGGACAGTGTGTGGTCACTCTTGTCTCCATGTGTTTTGTGACAGGGCATGACTCCCTGGGCATGAAAGAGTCAAGAAGGTGCCTTTGTTGAGTGCAAAAATCCCCAAAATGCTCCAAGGAGAGCTTGCTGCTCTTGGACACTCAGGTTCCCAAATCCACATCTGCCGGGCTTCCTCATTGGCCCTGCCAAGCTCCTGGCTGCCAGGCTGTGAGCTGTGCACTCAGGAACTGCTGGATTCCCTGTCTGCCCTTCTGTCCTGCTTGTTTTTTGCTGGTCTGCTTGATCCAATCCCCTTCCTCTTGCTGGCAGTGGGTAGGAGCATTCCACCTGTCTGACAGCCTGGGATCATCAGTGACCCTCTAAGGTCCAGGAGAGGGATGCAGAGATGTTTCACAGGAGGGCTCCCTGCTGGGCCCTTCCATGGGGCACAGCTGCCTGGGGAGCAGCTTTCTCGAGCCTCTCACCCTCTCCATAGTGAGACACAGCTCTGTGTCGGTGCCCCATGGATCTGTCACTGCCCTCTGCGGTACCTCTGCTCTCCTTACAGCTCTCTGCCCACCCTGGAGGCAGGGAGGTGGCAGAGGCAGGATTGAGGAGCTGTGCTTGCAGGTCTTCATCCCGTCCTCCTTCCAGTTTATTGTGCTGCTCTGTGGTCTTTCCATTTCTCACCCAGGCAGGGCTGAGGGGGATGGAACGCACGATGCCATGCTGGAGAAAGGTCACCTTGGGGATGGCTTGTGGAGCCTTGCCTAGACAGACTGTCCAGAGCACCAGTGCCAAGCTTCCCCTTTCCAGTTGAGTCAGTGGAAGCTTGTGCCTCTCAAACAGACTGGGCTGATGACTGAAGGGTTGCTCTGGTGGCTGCTGCCAGCCTGATTTCATCTGGGCCAGGGATACCAACACCTTCAGGGCAGCATCTGTGCAAGCAAAAACTGGTGTTTTACCCCAGCTGGAGCAGCTCTGCTTCTGTTTGGGATGGAAATGTGCTCCCGTGCCCTGTGTGATGAAGGTGCAACAAGTCCAGGGCTCTCATGGGTGCAGCCTTGCATGTGGGAGTGGGTACAAACAGCAGCCCTGGATGCCCAGCTTGGGATTTGGTACAAAACCCCACAGCTTCACACAGACAAAATTTCTGTGGAGGACAAGAGGGAGCCTCAAAGCATCCCAAGAGGGGGATTGCTGGGCCCTGGCCTGATGTTTGCCATCTGTCTGCCTGTCTCCATGAGCTCTGCACAGGGGCTGTGAGATCAGTGTCCTGCCTCGCTCACCTGAGGGATCAGCGTTGGTTTTCTCACTCGTGGTTTTCTTTCAGTCAGAGAGATGTGCTGATGACACAGGACAGGCAGCTGCCAGCCCACAGCTGCCTTTGCTTCTTGTGCCTGGAGGATGTTTGAGAGCTCTTGAAGGCCACCTGCATGAGGCTGATGCTGGCAAAGCAGCCGGGCCTGGGGCAGCCTGGGGAGAGCTCTGCTGTGCCCTGTAGAAGCTGAGTGATGTCTGGGAAGGGCTCTGCCTCCCTGCTCCAGCCCCTAGCATGGATGTGTGTGGGGTGGAGGAGGGAAGGGTGGCTCCTCACAGCCTCTCCTCCGACCCGCACAGCAGTGCAGCAGCATCTCCTAATCTCCCTGCACATCTCCTCTGGCTTCCTCTGCAGTTGATAAGGATTGGAGGGGGGCAACAGGGGAGGGAGGAAGAGGAGCTCAGAAGCCACAGGACATGTGACCCAGGGGCACAGGGGGGGTGATGGGCAGGAAGCGCCGGTGCCCAGCTGGCAGGTCCCTGTGTGCCCTGTGTGGGCTGCCCAGTGCACTCTGCCAGCACATCTGCCCAGGTGCCAGCTCCCAGGGTGGTGTGCCAGCTCTCTGCCAAATCCTCCTGCTCCACGCTGAGTGACAGGGATGTCTGAGAGGTGAGCCAGGACCTGAGTCGGGATCCAGGCTGGTCCCAGTCATGCTGGCTCATCGGGAGCTCCCTCTTGTCTCATCTCCAGCCCATCGAGCTGTTTTTTTCCCCAGCATCTCCTCTCCCAGGGTGTGCTCTGCATGGATGTTGCTCCTTCTGGGGTAGAACTCTTGCAACAGTTGCTTCATAGCAAAGTCCCTGGCTCAGAGGAAAAACTACTGTTTGCTGATACAGGTGAGATGAAGCACTTTGCTGGAGCAACCTGGGACGCTGCTCAGTCTGGAGGGGAAAACAGCTTTACCTGCATCTTCTCCCAAGGCAGGAGAAGTTCCTGGGTGCTGCAGGAACAAGAGCAGTGGGACCCAATGGTCCCCCTGGACACCAGGGTGGCTGTGTCCCTCCCTGGTACAGCAGTGGAAGCGAGACAGCTCTTTACAGGGATTTTGGCATCTCACTGAAAGGGTAGCATGGCCTTTTTTAGTTCATAGGGGGTGAGGGATGTGCTGGGGCTCAGGGCACTGCTGGTTTGGTGTTTGGATGCCTCAGCCAGGCTTCCTGCCCTCTGAAAAACCAGTTAAGGTCAAATGAGAGGCCTCAGCTGGTTTCTCGTTGTCCTGTCTGGATAAGCCATCTGCTAATGGCATGGGCTTGTCCTCTGGAAACCTGATAGCTGCTGCTGAGCAGCGCTGATGGCAGGCGAGGGGGATGCAGTGACCTCAGCGCTGCATCTCTGAGCAGAGACGTTCAATTCCCTGCTCCTCTGTCTGCTTTAGTCCCGTCGATTAAGGGAAGGCTCATGGGGTTGAGAGGTTGAGCTGTTGTCACTCTGAGAACCAATGCTAATGTGAGACACACAGCTATTCCTTCTGGAATCCGTTCCTCATCGCTTGGGGTGACCGCTTGGCTTCTTGCGGAGGGGATACGAAGGGCAGGACACCACAGTTTGTGTTAGTTATGGGGGCAGCACACACGTCCTAAGAGCCACCGTGATTTCTACAGTCCAACCAGTCCCAGCTCGGGTGGTACCATGTGTCCCATTCCTGCCCCAGCCCCGCAGGATGCAGGGCTGGGGCTGTGCGGGGCTGGGGCTGTGCGGGGCTGGGGCTGTGCGGGGCTGGGGCTGTGCGGGGCTGGTCTGTGCAGGGACGAACACGGGGCTCGCCCGCAGCGTGGCAGGCGGAAGGGGCTCGATGAGCAGCGAAGGGCAGGCGAGGGCTCCAGGCTGGGAGGTGCTGAGGGCTCTGGCCCCCGTCCAGAGAAGCACTTAGTGCTCGCTCCCCCTCACCGGGGAGTTCTGGTCGGGCTGTTCTTGCCGAGCGGTGTTGGGTTGCAGAGCCGAGCACAGCGGGCAGGAGAAGGGGAGACTGGGATCCTCCTCCAGGCTCTCGCAGCTCCTAATACCCACTGCTGCCTGAATATGCGTTTCAGGGGGACTTCCACTGAAATATTAAGAGGGATAAGGTGCTACTTTATTCTTCATGCTGTTGCAGAATAGGTTTTTCTTATTTTTACCCACATGCACATACGTGTCTTTTTCCTCTTTCTCCTTGGGGACCTGACCTCCCAGTGCCCCTTCCAGTGATGGGAAGCCTGGGGATGACCACATGGCTGTGCTCAGTGGGATCCACAATGTTAAATAGCAGGAAGACTCTTTTTTTAACCTCTTTTTCTTTGCCAGAGTGAGTAGGCTGAAGGCTTTTCCGCTGCCCTGGGGCAGGATCAGACCATGTCAGCCAGCTGAGGTCAGGCTGGGTTGGCAGTGGCCATGTGGCTGTCACATACACCCAGCAATACCTGTTGAGAGGGTGGGTGTTTGCTTGGAGGCTGTCCCCAAATAAACCCCTCCTGGAAGGTAATCTGGCTAAGTTTCCTTTTTCACAGCTTTTTTTTTTAAAATGTTTTTATTTAATCAGTTTTACATCTTTCCAAAAATCCTCTGGAGGTGGTGATTTTGCAACCCTCAGAGCCTGTTCCAGGGTGTCCTTATCCTTACATGTTACAACACCCTATCCATCAGCGGGTAAATGAGGCTTGGATGAAGTTTCAGTTTTAAATGACTTAAAGGGTGGATCTGGTTTTCCTGTAACCAGAGGGTAATTTGGTGGGGTTTTTTTCTTACATGGCGAGGGAGGTGGATCTGGGGTCAGCTTTTTCTTTCTGATGCAACCCTCTCCCACTAAAAGGAAGGCGCTTTGCCCAGAAATGTGACTATGTCCCTTTTTTTTTAGTGCTGGAGCAAGGGGAGGGCCAGGCTGTTTCTGCTGGCAGTGGGCTGGGGGGACGTTTGGGAGGCTGTTGTACAGAGCCTGGTTGTAGAGCCACGGCACAGCTCAGTGTGCAGCGTGTAACCGTGTGGGGAGCTCAGGCCATCTCATGGGTTCCTCTGCCTCCTTCCTGGAGCTGCTCCTGCCTCCAGCCTGGGAGGGCTGCAGGATAGCCAGCTCACTCCAGCCCTCCCATCTCATCAGCTGCTCCTCTGTCCCTGCTTGCTGCTGGTTCCTACTCTGGACATCCAGCCCTGCTGGGCTGCAGCAGGGTTCATATTCCCTCAGAGAGCTTCCCTCTGCCACTGCCATTGCTGTGGGACCAAGTTCTTCCTCTCTTGCCACATCCTGCATGGGATGAAGACATGTTAGCATCTTCTGTCTCCCACAGTGTGCTCTGGGAGAGAGCAGCTTGGGGAGGAGGAGATATTGCTCACCTTGGTGACAAGGAACTTGTCTTCGGGTGGATCATCCCGGATTACCTGCCCTTGTTCCCCTTCCCAGGCATTGTGTGGTCTGTGGGGCTGGAGCCCCATCTGATGCTCATCCCCATGTCTTTGACCACATCCTTAGTGCGCCTTTCCCAGCAAGGACCCGGGGTGCAGAGCCATGGTGGGACACGTGGGCCATGTCACGGAGCCCACCCCACCCCTCACCGGGGAGCTCGTGGTGCTGAGGGTGCACCTCTGAGACCTCCAACCCTCCTTCCCCTCTGCACAGTGGCTCCCGGTCCTGTGCTGGCAGAGGGAGGACCTGCAGCAAGATGGAGGCTGGGACCAGTGCAGGGAAGCATCATTTCAGCACGTGCTTGTTGGGGATGGTGGCATTTTGTGCTTGCTGTGCTTCCTGCTCAGAGTCATTTCCTTCCACACTGCGAGGGGGCCGGGAAGGTGTTTGAGTCAGTGCTGCTCTGTGGTGAGAAGAGGGCTGCACAAACCAAACCCTGAACCACCTTTCCCCAGCACACCCAGGCATGTCTGGGAGGATGAGTGAGATGAACAAGCAGCTGCAGGCGTGCGTGGGCTGCAGGTTTCTGCCCCGCTCCCTCCGAGTGCACGATCCCTGCAGAGGCTGCCCTTCGCCCCAGGAATTCCCTGCGTGCCTCTGTCCTTGATAAGCACCTCACTTGCTCCAGGGCTCTCTCCATTGGGTGGATTTTAGGTATGCACTGTAATAACAGCTTTGTCTTACTTACTAACCCACAGGTGAGCACAGGGCATGGCACCTTCCTCCATTTGAGTTATTCTCTGGTAAACTACCATGAAAACCCATCTACCAGTTCTTTCCCATTGCATTGGTCAAGCCCTGTATCCTCTCAAGATAGGATTAGCCTTCAGTCCCACTGTGCATGTCCTGGATAAAAAGACCTGGACAGTGATAGGGGTTTTTAAGGGCTGAAATAACCTGCTGGGAACATAAGGATGTGAACAGAGGCAGGTTATGGCAGGGCATGCTAATGTTTGAGCTTTCAACCTGCTCCTCTCCAAAGGGTGGGTGACTCCTTAAAAAGTTCCACCCTTGCTTATTTTAGGAAGCTTGTCTGTCTTCCCTTTGCAGCCCCAAAGAACTGCTCTTGTCATGAGTTGGTGAGCTTTGGAGGGTTGTTAGATTCATAGAATATCTTGAGTTGGAAGGGACCCACAAGGATCAAGTTCAGCTCCTGGGTCTGCACAGGACACCCCCAAAATCTGTCAGTGGTCAGTGTAGATATGTCCTGTGTCAGGCAATGAGCAGGCTGCCATCATCTGCAGATGCACACCCACAGTGCTGTGCACTCCTGCCAAGAGAGGATCCCATGTTCCTCGTGCCTTATAAGTCCTCCCAGAGTCAATCCGTGTGTCTGCCTTGCTGTGGGGTTTGGAGAGAGCATCATCTCTCATGCTGCAGTTTAGTGCTGTCGTGGCTGCTGCGGGTGATGAGCTGGTCACATTTCTGCCTAGTTTTAAACTGCAGGAAATTGAAATGAAAGGCGAGTCGATCCACAGTGAGTGCAGTAAGTGGAGTTTAATTGGGATGAATTACATGCCAGGTTTGCAGTAATCTCCGTCTCGCATTGCTCAGAAGCATCATCTGCTTTGGAAACGTGACTCAGAAATGTTGTTATTTGATTCCCACGAGCATTTAAGAAACTATTTTTCCAGGAAGCAAAGGTTTTTGGGTTTGGGTTGGTTTTGATTTTGTTAGATTTTTCTTGCCTTGCTGCTGTTGTTTTCTCTTTGTTCTCTGGCAATGCGAGTCCTTTCCCAGAATTTCCTCTGGGGAGGGAGGCTATTGGATGCTCCCTTACCAGTGGCTCTTCAGCTCCTTCTCCTTGCTTGGCGTTAGTGCTCCAGGCATTAACAGCTGCCTCTTGCTGGGGATCCCTGTGAGGGAGACATGCAGCCATTTTTGGGGAACACAGAGGTAAATAGGGGGGTGGTGGCTGGGGAAACTTCCTCGGGAAGTGGTAGGAAGGGGCTGTGCTTACAGGCACAGCGGCAAGGGAGATGTGCTGGTGAGCGGTAAGATCTCCGTGCTGCTTTGGAAGGTTGAGGAGCAAGCTGGGGCTCCTGAACACTGCTTTATCTTTCATGAGAATTTCAAGCTGTTTACTGAACTCCCCTTTCGTTTTCCCTTTCTCACAGTGGATATTCGTGAAATCAAAGAGATTCGTCCAGGGAAAAACTCGCGGGATTTTGACCGGTACCAGGAGGATCCGTGTTTCCGACCGGACCAGTCTCACTGCTTCGTGGTCCTCTATGGCACAGAATTCCGGCTGAAGACCCTCAGCCTGCAAGGTAAAGCACTTGTGGCCCCAGGGCTGTGCCAGGACAGGGTTGGTCGGGTGCCTCGGCACCACTGGACCCAACAGCTTTAGTGCCTGGGGACAAAGATAACCCCATCCTTGGGAACTGAAGGAGGACGGAGCGTGACATGCGGGGCAAGAGGTCCAGCCAGCCATGTACATCCCATGGGAGGGGAGCAGGAGCTTGGCAGGGGTTGGAGCTGGCCAGAGCATCTGCATGGCAGGGAAGTGTTGCCAGAAAGGGGATAAAGCAAGGAATAGGGAATATAAGGTGCTGAGGATATTCCCAAGAGGTTTGTGTTGGTGATCAGCCTCTGTGTCCCTTCCTCCCACTTCTCCTTTGCACTTTCCACAGCTACTTCTGAGGATGAGGTCAATATGTGGATCAAGGGACTGAACTGGCTGGTGGCAGACACTCTGAGGGCACCCACCCCCCTGCAGATTGAAAGGTGAGGAAAGCTTGTCCTTGTCCTGCTCTTGTTTTCTTTTTTCCCTTTTCTGTCTGTTTTGACAGAGAAAGGTGAGCACAGTGACATCTCATTCCCTCTCTGAGCTGTGCTGACCTGATGCTTCTGCCTCTGCTCTCCAGAGGCTTCATCCTGTTGATCCCAGAGTTTGATCTCACGTTTGTCAGGGAAAAGGAGCTTTACCATGGAACTGATGTTTCGTGTGAGCAGCCTGTATTATCTGTAGCAGTTCAGTGCAGAGGCACGTGGAACAGAACCCCTTTGGTTTCTGTCTTATCCGTGGACTCACTTTCAGGCAGAGACATTTTTAAAGGGGGGTGGGTTGCCCGCACGGGAACAGGGTTGGCTGCCTCTGGAAGGAAGCGGAGCCAGGTTCTCTGGTGGGAAGGAGGGCTGTGGGAAGGGATGGTGTGGTGTTGAGCACCTTCCAGAGACAGCAGCAAACCACCCAGGCTGGTTGTTGGGGAGCTGTGGCTGAGTGTGTGCCTGTTTGTGCCTCCCTGCTCAGGTGGCTCCGGAAGCAGTTCTACTCGCTGGATCGCAACCGGGAAGACAGGTAAGGAGAGAGGAACTTGTAATCACCTTCATGGAAGGGTTTAAGCTGGAAGAGTTTGACTTTGACTTAAAACCCCAGCCTTTGGTTGGATTTTTTGTTGGGTTCTTTAGGCTTTTAATATTCATATCCAAGGAACCTTAATCCAAGTCCCATTACTTCCCTGGCTGACTTTCACTGAATTAAAAAAAAAGCATAAAAGAGCTGTCTTGTTTCCCTGACCTATTTCCCAGCTGTTTAGACCCAGTAACACCTTGAGAGCCCACAGCTGTGAAATGCCTTCCCCCCAGCTTCCCAAGGAAGCAGACATCAAAGAGGCACTTTGGGGCACCCCATGAGGGCTGAACTGGTTTGGGCTTATTACCCTACACCCTGTTTGTTTTATTCTCCTTCTCTGAGGTCCATGAGGCCACGGATCATCCCACTGCTAGGCTGGTGGGCTGCAGCAGGGCCACTGCTTGGGGGGTTCTTGGGTGAATGCTTAGTGATGTCCTAGCAGGTAAAATGTCATGCTTGAACCTGCCGTGAGGAGATAAGGGAGGAGAATTGGGTCATGATTCATCATGAGGAGATAAGGGAAGGGACATTTCCCTGTCAGGGAGGTGAGTTCCGAGCCAGTTTTCCTGTCCACATGCTGGCTGCCAGCCTCCTCTTCCCGAGGTGCTGTTATTTGCCTCCTTTCATCCCTGGGACAGGCTTTTCCCCTGTGATGTTTACTGAGCACATTAACCTTTCAGCATTGATTTCCATGTTAATGTGCTCCCCTGGGGCAGGGAGATTCCTCCACTCCTGCTCCGGAGAGGGCAGTGCTGGAGACATCACTCACACATTGCTTGTGCCCCGGGCTGTGGTGGAGCACGTGGGTCCCACCTGCCCTCTTTCCATGCCCTGGGCATCGGGCAGATCCCTGGGCTCTGGAACATCCTCTGCTTTGTCCTTGCTGTGTCCATCCAGCCCTGCTGCCAGGCTGCCAGGGGTTAAATCCAGCCTGTCCAGGAGCAGAGCAGGAGTGTGTTGCCTGGGGAAAATCCCACTGCACTGGACATTTTTGCCTTTGCAGTGATTTATCCTGTGGCGTGAGGAGAGCACCTCTGGGTGCACAGGGATTTAGCGGAGGAGGGATAAATCCTTGCAGAGGCAGAAAGGGAAGGAGAGGAGCTTTAATCTGTTGCAGCTGCTTTACATATGCCACACACCTTTCCAACCCAGGCTGGGGTTGTATACGCAGTGCACTGTTTTCCAGTGGTGACAGGGCACGGTATTTCCTAATCCAGCTATGGAGAGCACTGGGGCAGGTGCAGGGGTGTCTGCGTGGGGGGTTTGGAGGATGAGAGCAGGAAAAATGGAAGTAATCAGACCTCCTTCTCCTCTGTTTATGCAGTAAAACTGATGAAATGGCATCCCAACAGGACAAAAAGAGATTGCGTGTCCAGATCCATCTGCCCGAGGCAGAGCTGACAGCCAGCCTGTTGCATCTCTCTTGTTTTTCAGAATATCATCTTTCTATTGGAATTTAGAATTAAGGCAGCAAAATCCAATATATTCATTACCTGTCAACCACGGGGAGAGCTTTCGGTGCAAAATGCTTAATTAGGAGAGCTGCTGCTCCAGCCCGGGCAGCAAGAGGAGCAAAACAGCAACACAGGGGCAATGCAGAAAGATTTGGGGTCTTCCCATATTACAAACATTCTACAAGCATCTGTGTGTTTTCTGCAAGGTAAAGGCAGCAGTTATGGAACATACACATCTCTTGGATTAAACCTTTGCCCTTATGAGGCATTTCAGCATTAAATTTAGTGTTGCTGAGCATTTTGCTTTTGCTTCTCAGCCTGGAAATGGGTTTTTCAAAGGGAACGCTGAGATGTGGGGGGTGGGGTTTTTTTGGTTTTTTTTTGTTTACAAAAAAATCCACTTCTTTTGCAAACCATCCTTGATCCTTTCCAGAACAGGCAGGTTTTTGGCAGCTGAAGAAATCACTCCCAGCCCTCGTGTACCCCATGCCCCAGCTTCCTGTGCCGGAGCCTTTCCCTCTCCTTTCCGCCCTCCCCGGCTGGGTGCCGGGACATCCCTTCCAGCACGCCGGCAGATGTTGACTGTTTTCACTGGCTGCTGGGCCTTTGGGTATTTGTTTTTCCAAGGGAGGTTAGGTGGAAAGAGGAGGATAACAGGATGCTGGGGGTTTTTTTCCTAACTGCTGCCAAAGAGGCTGTTTCACCTCTGGCCAGGAGAGCTGCCCGTGGCTGGGGGCAGTGTTACAGCACTGGGGGCTGGCAGGGGAATGTTTCCATCCCCTGTGAGAGGGCTGAATCAGTCCTTTGGCCTGTTTGTCATGAAACCTTAGAAAACTTCCATAGAAAAAATTAGTTTGTTTATTTGGTTTTTACTTTCTAGTCTGAAAATACTACCAAGCTGTTTATCCAAGGTCTCCAGCACTTTAACATGATTAATAACACACGGTAAATAAAATCCTTCCGTACCCTGTCCTCCTTCTGAAGCTGAAAGGAAAATGTTGGTCACAGCTTTGACAGGGCTTGCTCTTGTCACATCAACAAGCAGTGCCTTGGTCCAGCATATGCTGTGAAGCAGCTCAGCATCACCAGAGCCTGAGTGCTGGCTCCAGTGGGTCTCCAGCCCGATTCCTACTGCTGGTCCTGCTGTTCCAGCCCCTTCTGCTCTTTTTCCATGAGCTTTTTTGCAGTGCCAGGCTCTCACTGAGGAGGGATTGCTGTTGGATGGCTGTGAGGACTGTGGGTGTCTCGTCAGGGGTCCCGTGTTACACTCTGTGGTCCTTGACATGAGAGGGCACCTCTCGTTCCACTCCTGGCTCGGTTCCCTGTCACCTGGGACCCCACGGCTGTGACCCCCAACCCTTAGGATCACACAGCACCCTGCACATGGCCATGGATGCTGGATGTGCTGGAGGGGGCAAGGGCAGGCTCCCCTCCCCAGGACACTCACCCCTGAGTCCCCAGGGTAACTTCACCTGCAGGGGAGAGAGCAGAGCTGCTGCCCATGCTGGTGTGTGTCCCTGGCTGTGCAGCCTGTACAGCCGGGTCAGAAGGGGAGCCTGGGGCCACGTGTCAGCTTTTTTATTTTCTCTTTCTTTCCCTGTCCTGCCAGTGAGTGGCAGGGCACTGCCCGCTCCTCGGCCGGCCGGGTGCTGGCCGTGGGCACGCACGGGAGCCGGGCCAGGTCCTGCCCTGGCCGTGTGTGTGTCCTGGTCCCTGCAGCTCAGAGCCCAGGAACAAGGGCTCTCTGTGTCCCGCTGGCTGCCGGGCCCTCGGCTCTGCAGCGCCTGACACCAGCCGGTTTCTCCCTCTCTGTGGGGCTCCCTCCATCCCTCCTCCTTCCTGTGGCGTTGGAGATCACCCCATTGCCCGGGAAGAGCGTGAAAGAGATGTGGTTCACAGGGCGAAGGGCATCTCCTCTGGTACAGCCAGGGAAGCCCAAGCCATAAGGATTTCCAGGGTCAGACCTGCCCTATGCTTCACAGGATGGGGGAGCATCCTTTAGGATCCTGGGCTCCCACGCGCTCCGTGGGGGGCAAAAGCAGCATCTGCAATTGCAGGGGTGGACTCCCAGGACTTGATTTTAAGGCAGAGGTTGCCAGAAAATGATTGCACACAGACCTCTCAGCTTCTTAAATCCTGCAGATGGGAGGCATCTACATTTTTTCTCGCTGCAGGGCCATTGCCCCATCTGCGGAACAGCTCCAGAGCAGGCAGGGGCAGCCTGGGGCTTTTTGCTGCCTGTCTCTGCCCACCTGGGTGCAGGATCCTGCTCAGGGCTGGCACTGGAGCTCTCCCTGGTCGAGGAACCGGCACATTTGGTGTGAAGGGCCTCAGGGGGAGGACAGCCATGCTGGCTGCTCTGTGCCAGCAGCATGTGTGGCTGGGAGAGCACAGCTGGGCACGACGTGGCAGTGCTGTGCCTGTGGCTGTGCACTGGAAATGGCTCTTTTCCTCTCAGGATAAAATTAGCTGAATCCAAACCACTTACAGAGCCTGCCCTCCTCCAGCAGGCCAGGGAGTAGGTTTTAGAAGGGAATTGGTCACTCAGCATCCATCTTGGGGTGCAGATACTTGGAAAATGCTTCTTCCTGGTTGTTCTGTAAAGCAGTGCTGCTGTGTGTCACCATGGCTCGAGTGGGCCGAGAGTGCTGGGACTCACCCTGCAGGGTCAGGAACTTGTAGGAGTGGTATTTGCTGTTTCCACTGTCATGCAGACATCTCTCTCTGCTTCCCTGTGTGCTCCCCACTGTTCTGCCTTTGGTCCCAACCTCGGCATCCTTCTGGGGTCACACATCCATCCTCGTGTGTCACAGCCAGTGCCCCTTTGGGCATGGCTGCTCTGTTTGTGTGGTGTCCCAGCCCCAGGATGAGACCCCTCCATCCCAGACCTCCTGAACACGTTTCTCCTCTCTCCCCTGCTGAGCCAGGATCTCTGCCAAGGATCTGAAGAACATGCTGTCTCAGGTCAACTACCGGGTGCCCAACATGAGGTTCCTGCGGGAGAGACTCACGGTGAGTGTGTGACCCCTCAGCTCTGGGGACCCTCGGCAGCCTGTTACCCACCTTTGTGCAAACCCTGGTGGTGGTTAAACTCCCAGGGCATGTTTGCATATTGCAGAGCCTCCCAGCCTTTCCTGGGAGGGCCCCCACCCACGGTGGTGACTGAAGAGGTGCCAGCTCTCACTGGGTGCCGCACCCTGGCCCATTTGTGGCCAGCACCCTCTCCTTACCCCACCCTGCCTCCCACACTCCCCACATTGCTCCTGGCTCTGGTTGTGGG
Source organism: Neopelma chrysocephalum (assembly GCF_003984885.1). Classification (NCBI taxonomy): domain Eukaryota; kingdom Metazoa; phylum Chordata; class Aves; order Passeriformes; family Pipridae; genus Neopelma; species Neopelma chrysocephalum. The sequence goes on along the minus strand of NW_020897756.1, from coordinate 1,440,419 downwards.
CTTGGTGCTGGTGGGGTAAAGCACAGGAGAACAGCTACTGGGTCCTGCATCCTGGGTCTTGCAACCCACTGCCACAGAGTGATGCTCTGCCAGCATCACTGCAGGCCTAGGGGTGGAGGGTCATCTCTCCATGACCAGCTCTTCCCACCAGCGTGGAACTCTGAGGCCAAAGAGTGGTGTATCTGAAGAAGAGCACACGCTCTGGGTCATGCAGTTTCCAGACACTTCAGGTGCTCTTGGCAAACAGAAGGTTAAATTGTCCTTTGGAAACCATTCAATAAGTGGTGATGCCTTTGTATGGCTGAGCTTGGGGAACTGTGGGACTTGTTTTAGGATGTGCCCATGTCCTGGGCACTGCTGAGTCCTGCTGGCTCCAGCAGAGGTCATGGAATCAGAATTGTAAGGTTTGAAAAGACCTCTAATATCGAGTCCAACCATTACCGAGCACTGCCAGGTCCATCACTAAACCATGTCCACAAGTGCTGCATCCACATGCTTGTTGAACCCTTCGAGAGATGGTGACTCCACCATTGCCCTGGGCAGCCTGTTCCAATGCCTGACCACTATTTCCATAAATTTTTCATAATATCCAGTCTAAACCTGGCACGACTTGAGGCCATTGTGCGGGAGGCAAAGTCTGGACAGGTTTTGCCCTTTTCCTCCTCCTTTTTTTTACATGAATCCTGGTGGAATGAGACACTCCTCAGGCCATGCAGAGTTGCCTGTGGCTCTTGTAAAAACTATTTTGTTGGTTTTTTTTGCCTCAGGATGTGGAGCAGAGGAACGGGGACATCACGTATGGGCAGTTTGCGCAGCTCTACCGCAGCCTGATGTTCAGCGCCCAGAAAACGGTGAGAGCTGAATCCTCCAAGGGTGGAAAGGGGAAGGAAAGACCTTATTTGTTACTGGGCATTCCCTCTTAATTGTCTTTTTAACCCTACTGCTGTTGGGGTGAGCTCTTGTGTTTGGGGAGTAAAGAAGTTACTGAGTGCAAACCTAATGTTTGTGCTCTTTCTTTTGCAGATGGATGTCCCGTTCCTGGAAAGGTGGATAATTCTTTGTATTTGCTGGGGAAGGGGCTGGGTTTTTTTCTCCGTATCGTGCTTTGGTGCCTGCAGCAACATGTTGGGATGAGACATGCTGCACTCCTCCTGCCACCACGCTACCTGTGGGTTTGTGCTCTGAACAAGCATCTTTGCTGTAGACACTTCAGCTCGGGGCAGTGAGGGCTCTTCCTCCCAGACATCCCCCTGTGATCCAGCTCAGGTCAGTTGGTTGATATGAAGTGATCAGATCTGGAGCCATCTCCCAGGGGTTGTCCTCGTGGTGGCTGCAGAGCTCTGGCTCCCCAGGCAGTGCCTCTGGTGCCATCGCCAGCTGTGCCCTCTGCACACCTCAGCCGTGCTAAAAAGAGTTTGAATTTAGACCCAGGAGCTAAAGTGACAGACTTATTAACTTATTCAGGTAATTCTCAATGGTTTCCTTCCTTTTTTTCCTGTAACCATAGAAAAGAGTTGGCAGGACCTTCAGCAGACCATCTGGCTCACCCCTTTGCCCAGGGCAGCCAGCACTGCCCAGTCCACTTTGGGGTTTTGTGATGTTAGTGCCCAGCATGGCCCTTGGCTGTCCATTGTGGCTTGGTGCAGTCATGGACCAGTCTTTTGAGATAATCAGCTGCAAAACATTCCTCCTTCATTCCCTGTGCCTTGCTTCCCTGAGTCCATGCTTCCATGTCTGTCCTGTCTGCAGTCACCCCTAGACTGCCCTGCACCTATTCAGTTCTTTTCACTCGTGTACAGACCCTCAATTTTTATTTTTTTTTGTACCTCTGATGATTTTTGCTGCCCTTTGCCAGAGTTTCATGTTGTTGTGCCCTTGGCAGTGTGAATCCTGGGCTGTTCCTGGAGCAGTCCCTGGCTCTGATATATGGATATATATGATCTCAGTTGCTCCATGTTTGCTGTCATGGTCTCCTTGACTCTCTGCCCATCCTGCTCTGCTTGCTCGGGGCACATCTGGCTGCACGTGCCATGGAGGTGGCAGATGGCATCTCACATGATGTGCTGTGTGAGTGACTGAAGCTTCTCTCTCTTTGCTTGTCAGGGGTGGAGAAAGGTCTGAGCACTTCAGGGTGTCACTGCTGGAGCTGCAGAAGTTCTTGCTGGAGTACCAGAGGGTGAGCTCAACAAAGGCCATGGGAAGGGACTATGGGGTAGGCACTGGTATCAGTGTGGATCCAGTGTTCCATGGGTAACCTTGCTGTGGAGCTGGGATGATTTGGTTCTGGGGTGCTCTGCCTTGCACGGCCTCAACCTGGGCACATCCTTCCTGGAGCAGGAGGTGTTGCAGGGGGAGCACTGGTGAGGGCAAACTTGTCCTCAGCCAGGCACCCTGGTCAGAAAAGGAACCAAGAGATCTGGCAGGAGCAGAGGTCCCGGGAGGAAGGAACTGGTCACTGGAGATTTACCCAGTCCCTGTGACCTTGGTTGGTTACTGAAGGTTTGGAGCAGCCAAAAAGTCCTGTCCATCCTGTCTGCTCGGGAGTTGTCAGCAGCTCCTGAGGAGCAGCTGATGGATTCAGTTGCTGACCTTTCCATTTCAGAGTGACTGTGGGTTGTTCAGCCAGCACAGCGTGCACGGACACGCTCACAGGCGCAGGCAGTGTGTTTGTGGCTGCACAGACCCCTTGGCTCTTGCTGGGCTCCCGTCTCACTGCTGGTCTCCTCTAGGAGGGCAGGTGGAGGAGTGTGAGGCCTCCTGCTCTGTGCCCCACCGCTGCATCTCTGCAGCCAGCAGGGAGTTACCCAGGGGGAGATGCAGTGTTTCCATGGCTGATGAAAGAAACCCAGGGAGAGGGACCCAAAGGAAGCCGGGTTGGCTTCTGCTGCCGAGGGAGGAGGGAGGGCAGATGTGTGCAAAGGAGCTGTTGGGGAGGAAAATGCACAGCACTGAGAAAATGAATCCCACTTAGAAGTAGGGCAGATTTGCTCACTGTGTGCTATCCAGCATTTGTGCTGACAGTTGAGTTCCTGGCAGAGATGGTCGTGCATCAAAAACCGCCTCCTTAATGGTTAAAGCTTCTAGCTGGATGAGCTGCACGTGGTTTTGAATAGTACTTTCTGAAATGGCTTCTTTTATGTCTCTCCCGGGGTTTGTAGGAGCTCTGGGCTGCAGATACCCTTCAGGTACAGGAATTCATGTTCAACTTTCTGAGAGACCCTTTGAGGGAGATTGATGAGCCTTATTTCACCCTGGACGAAGTAAGACACCTTGAATGTGGTGTGTGTGGAGTGGGGTGGCACAGGGGGTGACATCCCTGGTGCAAAGTGTGGTGTGACAGCTCTGCTGTCTGTGCTGTGAGTGGTGGTGCTGGAAGGATCACAGCTCCTGTGAGCTGCCTGGCCCTGTGAGATGGACGTGGTGGGTCACTGTGTTACACAAGAGCTGGTTGACAGAGAGGGTGACTTCTGGGCTCTCTTCTCGTGCTAAGTGTGTGCAGCTGGGAGTACTCATCAGGCAGTTCATCTGGGGGAGGAGAGGGGCTGCATTTGGCTTAATGCTGCTTTGGGGCATGTCAGGATTTTTTCAAAGCAAGAAGAGCTGAAAACAAAATAATAAAAACAACTAGAGATGACCATGTCACTGGCACTCTGGACCAAGCCAAGGTCCCTTGACCCACATGGCCTTAGTGAGCTACTGCCAGCCATGTGAGCTGTAAAAAATAAATGCAGAGCAACTCATTTGTCTGCAGTTGGGTCAAAGCATTTGGGACACAGATGTCTGGCACAGCTCAGAGGGCAGGTGGCCATGCCCAGGCTGTGGTTGCTCTGGCTCAGGTAGCCTGTGTGCTGTGTGGGTGGCCCCTGGTCAGTCTGTGCCTCTGGCACAGGGTGGGAAATGTGTGTGAAGCTGAACCACAGCACCGGCCCCTCCGCATCATTAACACCTTTCTGTTTCTTCCTGAGCAGTTTCTCACCTTCCTGTTTTCCAAAGAGAACAGCATCTGGAACTCGCAACTGGACATGGTGTGTCTGGAGAACATGAACAACCCCCTCTCCCATTACTGGATCTCCTCCTCACACAACACGTAAGGACTAGGGGAGGGCTCTCTCCACCCAGCTGCTCCCAGCAGCCTTTTCCCATGCCAGGAGGAGATTCTCCTGGTTTTGCCTGATCCCAGCAATGGGTCAAGTAGACTTCCAAGCAGTGGTCAGTACATTAGGACCTTCCTCTTGGTACCTCAATTTTCCCTGTGTTGTTTAACCATAAATGTTTTGCTCAGACATTGTCCACAGCACACATCTGCACAGACCTTCAGGTGCCTTCACATCCTGAGCTGTCACTCTGGTAATTCCTCACCATTAGCAATGGCATCTTCCGTAGCCTCTCAGGACAGATGTGGTAAAACCTCTCGGGCTGAGTTTGGCCATTTTCCTTCTCTGCTGCTGGAAGAATTTTGCAGGAATTGCTTTCTGTGCAGACAGGCTCTGTCTGTGCTCCCTGTTCTTGGGGTGCAGTGGCAGCCCCTTAGCCCACACATAAAGGACCAAGAGCCTAAGCCAGCTGAGCAGCCCTGAGGGCAGGCACTGAGCTCCTGCCTGCCTGCAAGAGCTGGTCTAACCCTGCTCTTGGGCTCTTTGTGGCACCAATGCTGATACCTCTCTACGAGGTTTATCTCAGGAGACAGCAGCAGGGCTGGGCTCAGAGCAGTGCTGGCAGCCCTTGCCGGTGGGACAGAGCCGAGCCCCTCCGTGGGGAGGTGCCAGCTGTGGGAACGCTGCTCTGCCCTTCCCTGCACGGCAGAGGCAGGTCCAGGATGGCCCAGCAGCCCCCGTGGGTGCAGTGGTGTGGCTGTGCTGATGTGTTTGTGTGTCCTGTCCTGGCAGGTACCTGACAGGGGATCAGTTCTCGAGCGAGTCCTCGCTGGAGGCGTACGCGCGCTGCCTGCGCATGGGCTGCCGCTGCATCGAGCGTGAGTGCTGCCTGTCCTTCTACCCCCATCCTTGGGACAGCTGGTGGTGGTCGGGAAAGGCTTTGCCTGGAAGGCAGAGCTGCAGGTTGATGTGCCACTGGCAACATCATCTCCATGATGTGCAGAAAGGGCTGAGGTTGTTTGCTTTGTGGGACGTGCCTGAGCTTTCGGTCCCTGGGGAGGATCTGGCCTTTCTTCTATTGCCACCTAATGCCTTTCCCAGCAGTGCTTAGTTCAGTCCTTCTCATGTCCATGTCCTGCCTGTATTGCAGCCTTTGGGCTAAGTTTCCCCCGTGGGTCTCTTTCAGTGGATTGCTGGGATGGTCCCGATGGAATGCCCGTCATCTACCACGGACACACCTTAACCACCAAGATCAAGTTCTCCGATGTCTTGGTCACTATCAAGGAGCATGCCTTTGTCACCTCCGAGTGAGTACAGCAGGACCTCAGCTGGCAGAGCAGAGAGAATGTAGAGCCAGGGTTGTAGTAAAGGGAAGCCCACCTTTATCCAGAGATCCAGCACGAGGCCTGGGACTTGGTGGGAAAAAAAATCATCTCGTGTCACCCAGCCAAAGGGAGATTTTTCCTGGAAAAAAGTTAAGGGAGGGAGGGCTTTGGGTAAACCCAGGTAGTTTGCCAGTCCTTCTCCACCCTGTGCCCTGCCAGCAGTGGTGGGACACATTCCTGGAGGGTGGTTACACTGGGTGCTCAAGGCAACAGAGATCACTGTTGATGAGAGCTGCTCCTGAGGGGCACAGAGACCAGGTTTTGAAACAGAGCTCAGAAGTCCTTGGTTCCATCCAGAGCCCGTGGTGACTCTGATGACTGTTCTCCTTCTCCCAGTTTCCCCGTCATTCTGTCCATCGAGGACCACTGCAGCATTGCTCAGCAGAGGAACATGGCTCAGAATTTCAAGAAAGTCTTTGGGGACATGCTCTTGACCAAACCAGTCGATATTTCTGCTGATGGCCTTCCCTCTCCAAACCAGCTCAAGAGGAAGATTCTCATCAAGGTGAACTCCTGTCCCCAGCAAGGCTCATAAGTGAAAGAATGAGGGCAAAATGGGGTGAGGGTGTGGGACCTGCCTCTGGAAGGGAGTGGTTTTCAGTATAGGGTTGGAAGTGGAGAGCTGATGCTCAAACCAGCTGGAGACAGAGCTCTCTTGCTTCAGAGGAGCAGCTGGGTGCTGCCTTTCTGGAGAGCATGGGGGATGTTGGTATTTCTGCTGCAGGAGTCATTTCTGGGAAGAAAGGGTAGGACTTTACTGCCATTCAGTGATCTCTGTGGCATAGATCTTGATCCTTTTAGTCTGGAGGAACCCATTGCAGCAGACCTGGAGCTTTAGGGCTGTTCACCAGAAAGTGCATGTTGCTTTTTGGATGCTTGTTCTCCTCAGGGTGCCTGACCTGCTCTCTTGTCCCACAGCACAAGAAGCTGGCAGAGGGCAGTGCGTACGAGGAGCTGCCCACATCCGTGATGTATTCAGAGAATGACATCAGCAACTCCATCAAGAATGGGATCCTCTACCTGGAAGACCCCATAAATCACGTATGGCTCTGCTGCTGTCACCCTGTCCCTGCTCTGGGGGCTCCATAAATGGTGTAATGGCTCCATCGTGTGCTGTGTGTGCTGGAAGGAAGGGGTGTGGTGCAAATGGCCAAAGAAGCTCTTGGTCTCTCTGGTTTCTCAGGCATCCCTGAAGGCTGGGGGAGTTCTGTGCTGGCTCTCTCCTGTGCTCTTCCCTAGGCATCTCCTGTGGGCTCTTGCTAGAGGCAGAAGGCTGAGCTAGAGGGAGCTCTGGGCCAAGGTACTGCAGCCTGTGATCTGTGCTGCAGGAAGTTCTGGTGATGGCTGTGCTTCCAGCCCTGCCTCCTACCAAGTGCCTGCACTCCTGACACACCTAAGCAAGCATTCTGCTTTGTAAAGCACTGATCACTCATTTACTGTGTGCATTTGCTTAACACAGCCCACTTCTTCAGCAGCATTGCTTTGCTGAGGGTCTGTCATGCAAAGCCACCTGCTACCGAAACAGGTTTTTTGGGAAAAGGGGAATGTGCAATGGTAAATCCACATAACATCCCTGCCATCCTCACCTCTGATAGCCACTGTGCTGAGTCCATGCAGAGTGGGGTTTTTTTGCATTGATTTGCTTTTGATTTGGTCATCACCTTTTAATATGTGCTGAGGTGTTTGCAGTGTGATCTGCAGTCACTTTGTATGTGAGACCTGTCACGTGCTGGGTTTTTGCTACTGATAAATCCATGCTTCAGATCTGGGGGATGTCTTGGAAGCTCCTGTGACTCACTGGAATCAATGTTGCTGATTCCACAAACCTGGTCACCCCTCCCTGCTTGTGCTGGTCAGGGAGAGACAATCCTGTGGATGGGTGGTGGGCCAGCTCAGTGCTTCCTTGGTCTCTTTGCCAGAGTTTGTTTCCTTGCAGGAGTGGAACCCTCATTACTTTGTGCTGACCAGCAGCAAGATCTATTACTCTGGGGAGACAACCAGTGACCAAGGAAACGAGGATGAGGAAGAGCAGAAGGAGGTGAGGGCTCCCCTGTGTGACAGTGAGTTGTTCCCATAAGGAAAGTACCTGACACCCCAAGGGGCTGAGCATTACCACTGCCTTCAGGGGGAGATCCTGTGCTGGGAACGATGGGAGCTGCTTCAGAAACTCCCTGGTCCTGGTTGGTAGACCCCCTGAGCAGACTCCAGCACCACAACTCAGTAACCCGAGGTGGTGGGTTTTCCCCCTTCAGGTGAGCAACAGCACCGAGCTTCACTCCACGGAGAAGTGGTTCCATGGGAAGCTGGGGGCGGGCCGTGACGGGCGGCACATCGCGGAGCGGCTGCTCACCGAGTACTGCATCGAGACGGGGGCCCCCGACGGCTCCTTCCTCGTCAGAGAGAGCGAGACCTTTGTCGGGGACTACACCCTCTCCTTCTGGTGAGGCCCTGGCTGCCCCGGGCCGCTCCAGGGGTAGTTTCCTCTTGGTGCTGTGTTCAGTGGTGGGGTCCCATTCCCTGGTGGTCTGTTAGCAGGTTTCTCCCCTTTTTCTGAGCCCCAGCACCATGTCAGCTCCTTGTCCTGGTGCAGAAGGGTCAAATCCATTGGGATCCTTATGCAATTGCTCTCCCGTGGGGCAGGAATTCTGTCTCAGGCTGTTGCTGTGCCTGAGGCAGGTGCAGAATCTCTCTGTGGGCAGCCCTGGCTTACCCCCTCCCTCTTGTGCAGGCGCAACGGGAAGGTGCAGCACTGCCGGATCCACTCACGGCAGGACGCCGGCAGCCCCAAGTTCTTCCTGACGGACAACCTGGTGTTCGACAGCCTCTACGACCTCATCACCCACTACCAGGGGGTGCCACTGAGGTGCAACGAGTTTGAGATGAGGCTGACAGAGCCGGTGCCCCAGACCAATGCCCATGAGAGCAAAGAGTGAGTGTGTGTTTAGGGAGGGGGAGTTGTGTCCATTGGGCAGCTGGGACCCTGGGGGAAACCCTCCCAGATCTCTCCTCAGCCATTCCCCTCTTGCTGGGACTTTCTGGTCCTCCCTTTCTCCCTGTGGAGCTCTGTCACAGTAGCCGTGCTGGCCAGCTCTGTTGTGCATGGAGCTAATTGTTGTGGAGTCTCAGTGCAAAGCAGAGGTGCTGGGCTTGGTTGGGATGCCCTCGCCCATGCCACACATCACCGATGGGCTCTGCCCCATTCCAGTGTCATGGATAGGATGTTCTCTGCTCCCTGTCCTCCTTTTGAGGATTCAGGCAGCCTTTTAGGGGCTGAGGGGAAGCCGTGTTCCATGGCAGAGGTGTGGAATGAGCTGGGTGTGTGGAGGCCTGTGCACAGTGACGTGTCTCTCCTGACAGGTGGTACCACGCCAACCTCACCCGGGCCCAGGCCGAGCACATGCTGATGCGGGTGCCCCGTGACGGAGCCTTCCTGGTGCGCAAGAGGAGCGAGCCCAGCTCCTACGCCATCTCCTTCAGGTGTGTCCTGGGGAAGGGCGACGGGTGATGGGTGCGAGAGGTGTGGCCGAGATGCTGTGGTGGGTGGGAGAGCTGGACAGGGGCCATCAGCCGGACATGAGCCCTCCCAGAGCTCCTCTTGTTCCCAGGTGGCTGTGGATAAGTCCTGTAGCCCCCTGAGAGCCCTTAGGGCCCTGCTTCTCCTCCCATCCTCCAATGGAAGATGACTTTGCTCAACCATCAGCCCAGGGGCGCCCTTTCCTTGGGCGTCTTTATTTTGGCAGAGACTTTCTCGTGCCGGGTGCCAAGTGGCTTCTCTGTTTCCTCCTTCCAGGGCGGAAGGGAAGATCAAGCACTGCCGGGTGCAGCAGGAGGGCCAGACTGTGCTGCTGGGCAACTCTGAGTTCGAGAGCCTGGTGGACTTGATCAGCTACTACGAGAAGCACCCGCTGTACCGCAAGATGAAGCTGCGGTACCCCATCAATGAGGAGACGCTGGAGAAGATCGGCACCGCGGTGAGCGTGGCAGGCACTGGGGGAGCTCAGCCACACAATGATGGACAGGTCGTTTCTGAGCTGGTGCCTTGGTGTGTGAGCCATCCCTGTGCTCCACAGCCCTCACCTCTTGGGGCTTTGTGCCTCTTACTGGCACTGCCCCTCGGAGCCAGGCTGGCAGGGAGTGTGGGCTTGGGCTGCTGTTTGCTGTGTGCAGCATCATCTTTGGTCTTGTGCCTTCCCTGGGGTGCTCTCCCTCCCTGCTGTAACCACTGTCCCTTTGCTTGCACAGGAGCCAGACTATGGAGCCCTGTATGAGGGACGCCACCCCGGGTTCTATGTGGAAGCCAACCCCATGCCCACCTTCAAGGTACGCTATGAGTGCTTGGGATGGGACACCCTGCAAGGCCTGAGGGTTAGCAGGTGGCTCTACGTTTCATTTTCCAGGAGCTGTGTTATTTTGCACACTCGTTTTTAGCCTATGAAGGGAGAATGCTGGAGGTTGAACCTGCAGGTTCCCAGGCTGGGCTGCCTCTTATTCTGAGCTCTCCACATTCAATCCATCAGTGGCTGTGGGTACAGTGCTTGTGTGGGGCCATACCAGATTTGTGAGCTCTGCTTTGGTGTAAATGGGGCCTTGATTTGTTCTGCAGGGTGTCAGTAGGGGCTGGCAGCAGGGCTGGATGCTGCCTGCATGCACAGCGTGCCTCACAGGCCCTCCAACAAACACATCTGTGGTGGGAGCTGATCTCATCCTGTGGGCTCGTTGTCCATGTGTCCTTCCCCTGCCCAGCCTCATGGGATCCCTCCTCCTTGCAGTGTGCAGTCAAAGCCCTGTTCGACTACAAGGCACAGCGGGAGGATGAGCTCACCTTCACCAAAAATGCCATCATCCAGAATGTGGAGAAACAGGAAGGAGGCTGGTGAGTGGGTGCTGAGCCTCCCTTTTCCCTCAGGGATGTGGTCAAACCTTGCTGTCACCATCTATACAAAGGTGTGTCCTCTCCAGGAGTGGGTCTGTCTGGGGATTGCCCACAAGCTGCACAGTCCCAAAGTCTCAGGAACCCTAAAAGCAGATAATGGAGGAGGTGTCTGTCCCCCTGACACCCACTCAGGATGCTTTGGGGTCCCATGGCAGGTGCTGATGATGCCCTTTCCTTCCCTTCCAGGTGGAGAGGAGATTATGGTGGCAAGAAGCAGCTGTGGTTCCCTTCCAACTATGTGGAGGAGATTACTAGTCCCAGTAGCCTGGAGCCAGAGCGGGAGGTATGTCCATGAGTGGGGCAGGGAGGGCTGGTGGCCCTTGAGCTTGGCTGCTCTGCCCAGCACCATGCCCAGCACCATCCTGCTTCCTTCCCAGCAGCAGCTGGATGAGAACAGCCCCCTGGGAGACCTGCTTGGAGGTGTCCTGGACGTGCCTTCATGCCAGATCGGTGAGTGCCAGGGAGAGAGCATTACAAAGGCCCCTTAGTCTTCTCAGCCCCCTGGGGATACACTCTGCATCCTCACCTATCACTTCCTGGGCTCCAGTGACCAGAAATGGGACCTTCTTGTAGCTGAAGGGTCCTGGGTCAGCCCTGAGCCCCTGCATCTGTCTTCTCCCTTCCTCCCTCTGCTCTGTGAAGGGCTTGGCTCAGCAGCTGCTGTGACCTTGCCCTGAGCTCCCTGTCCCCACGCAGCCATCCGCCCCGAGGGGAAGAACAACCGGCTGTTCGTGTTCTCCATCAGCATGTCCTCGGTGTCGCGCCTGTCCCTCGACGTGGCCGCCGACACGCACGAGGACCTGCTGGACTGGGTGAAGAAGATCCGGGAGGCAGCTCAGACAGCTGATGCACGGGTGAGCCTGGAGAGACGTCTCCCTGCCAAGTCCTAGGTTTTTCAGGGGCCGAGGAGCAGGCAGAGGCTGGCGGGGGGGTGGTGAGGTGGCAGCGTGTGATGGATGGCAGAGCAGTGACAGAGTTGACAAAGGCAGAGCAATCTTTGACAATATGGTGAGGGGTGGTGGCCATGTGTTATGGCTTGAGAGGTTCAGGCTGGATATCTGGGAAGATTGGACAACTGGGAGGGTGCTGCAGCCTTGGGAGGTGGGGGATCTCCATCCGTGGAGGGTGGCAGGGCCACAGCTGCCCTGCCCTGCCCTGCTCCGGGCAGGAGGCAGGACCCACCAAGGGCCCTTCCCGTGGGGGTTTTGTGGTGTCCCCCAGTGCAGACCTGGCAGACCCGCTAGTAGTTCCCACAGCATGAGCAGGAACAGCCACACCAAGCAGTGTGGGTCAGTTTATGAGCTGGGTTGTCCAACACCACTGCTCCTACCTGGCCTGACACCTCTGTCACCCTCTCTTGGCAGCTCTCCGAAGGGAAGATGATGGAGAGGAGGAAGAAAATTGCCCTGGAGCTTTCGGAGCTGGTGGTCTACTGCCGACCTGTGCCCTTCGATGAAGAGAGTGAGCATCTGCTGGGCTGGGGCCACCACAGGCACTCACCGTGGCATCACCCACCCCGTGGTGTGCCCCGAGGGGCTGCTTGGGCTAGATCTCAGCAGAGGCCAGGTGTCCAAAGTGTCCAAAGCACCAGTTTGCTTTGGAGCTCTGGAAACATCCTTTTGCAGAGAGTGGAAGTTCTGTTCCCCATCCCTCTGTTGCTCATATCTGTCACCATCCAGAGCAGCTGCTTGATGGAGTGGGGTTGGGGAGCATCGTGCCTGATCACCAAGAGCTGTGTCAGTGCTTTCAGCCATTGGTGTTAGGCCCCTGGAAAACACTCCCCAGGTCAGAGTAGCACCACTGCCGTGGTGGCTGAACCAGGGGTGGGAGGATGGTGTCAGGAAGGAGCCAGTCAGGGTGCTTGAAATGTCTGAAAAGGGAATGTTCTTCTGGCTTACACAGTGCTGTCTCCTCCCAGAGATCGGCACAGAGAGGGCCTGTTACCGAGATATGTCCTCCTTCCCCGAGACCAAGGCGGAAAAGTACGTCAACAAGATCAAAGGCAAGAAGTTCCTGCAGTACAACCGCCTGCAGCTCTCCCGCATCTACCCCAAGGGCCAGCGCCTCGACTCCTCCAACTACGACCCCCTGCCCATGTGGATCTGTGGCAGCCAGCTGGTAGCACTCAACTTCCAGACCCCAGGTGAGGGCAGCAGGCAGGGGAGGTGGGTGGGTTCCTGGGGTGCCCTGACGCCTCCTCTGAGCCACCTGCCTGCACCCCTGCTAACCTGCTCCTGGCACATGGGAGGTCTAGAGGGGCTCTGGGTCTAGGAGGGGCTCTGCAGGCAGCAAGACCCAGTGTTCATGTCCAGGCACGTGGTTGCTGCAGGGGAAATGTGCTGCTGAGGGCTGCATTGACCCAGGGAGCTGGGCTGAGCCTGAGGGTTGTGCCACGAGAGCAAGATGAGATGCAGAGGAGGCAGGGAATTTCCCCAGGTCTCTGGTGGCAAGGAGGGCAAGCAGGGAAGGTGCCAAAGGGGATGGTGCAGCCCCAGCTTTGGGACTCCAGCTGGTTGCAGGGTTAGACACCAGCTGGATGCATGGTCTGGGTCCAGCTGGCTGCTCCTCTTGCCTTTCCCCAGCTTCCATTCCTGCTCCTGCCGTGCAGTCCAGCCTTCCTCTTTCCCTGGCCCTTGCCAAGCCCTGTTATGAGCCTGTTCAGCTCACCCACACACCAGCAAACGACCTGCCTCTTTTTTCCTGCTGGCTTTTTCATTCCTTTTGTGAATTCAAGCATCTCACAGGGCGGTCTGGCAAACACTAGAGTCAGCACAAGGAAAGCTGAAGGGAGAGGGAGGAAAAGGAGGAGGTGACCCATGGAGCACTGGGTAGTTGGGCAGATCCTGCATAAGAAGATCACCCCATGTCCCCAACACGTGCACAGGGCAGTGAGGTCATGGAGCACAGGATGGGCTGGGTCCCCTTGCCAAGGGCTTCCTGTGAGGGACCAATAATCCAAGTGATCCAGCTTGTGAAAAGGGCACAGGGTCTCCTCCATCTCCTCCATCTCCTGCCTGTGCTCTCCAGACAAGCCCATGCAGATGAATCAGGCCTTGTTCATGTCCAGTGGCCAGTGTGGGTACGTCCTGCAGCCAACCAACATGCGAGATGACATCTTTGACCCCTTCGACAAGGGCACGCTGCGAGGCATCGAGCCGCTCTCCATCTCCATTGAGGTCAGTACCTGCTCCCACTGTGGGGAGGTATTCCATCTGGGTGGTTATACCAGATCTGGGGTGATAGAATGTATTTTCTGGGTTCCTGGCTCTGCCTGCAGCTGCTTGCTCCTCACCAAACCCCTCAGCCCTTCCCTGGAGCTGTCCCACAGCACAGGCTTGGAGAGCCCTCGCCGAAGGGGGAGACCTGCGGGTGTTGCTGAGGGTACCTGAAAAGGACCATCAGGAGCATCCCTGGATGCTCCCCTGGGACCCCAGTGCCAGCAGGTGGCATCCCTGAGCTGCTGAGGTGACATCCCTGTCCCCAGAGCCTGGCTGGCTCCAGTGGGATAACACAAGAGCTGTGCCTGGTCCCCTCCTTGTCACTCAGTCCCTCCAGGCTCGAGGTGTCCATGACCCCTGGGCTTGTGGCCCCTCAGAGGAAGATGCTCAAGGACAGAGCATCTTTTCACCCTGTTTTCTGTGTTGCACTGCTGGTGATGATAAGAGGAGAGGCAGCTGTGGGTGAGGGGTGCCAGAGGATGAACTGGGGGTGCTGGGTGAATCTTTTTCTTCCCAGATGGTGGTTCTGAAGCTGGATCATTCCTGTTTCAGCTCACGGAGCTGCACCACAGGCACTCTGCAGGAGTATTGGACAGCTTACCAGGCAAAGCTCCTGGAGGGCTGTGCCAGAGCAGGTGGCTCTCATGTTTGGAGCAGTGGTGTCCTGTACAGGCATCCGTGGTGGTCCCAGAACCGAGATGTGGGTCAGGTCTCCTTTGTCAGTCCCTTCACCTCATGCAGACCTTGGGGAGGATGCAGTGGAGATCTTGCCTTTAGGTGCTCACAAGTTTCCTCTGAGGCCACTTGTTTCAGTGTCCCACCTAAGCCACAGCCCTTCCCTATAAGAAAACCCCATCGTGTCCTGTCTGCACCACTGACGCCATATCCACTGTCTCCCTAAAAATCCCTGGCACCATTTCCCTTCACCACCTGTTTTCCCAGCTCTTCCTGCACCTCAGGATGCAGCTGCAATCACCAGGTGTCAAGAGTCATTGTACCATAGCCAGTCACTGTCGCCTTTAAGAGATGGGCTCAGCCTTTTGTCCTCTGGCAAAACTGCCCATGTCCCCACCAAAGCCAGCTTTCACGGATGGAGAAGCCGTCTCGAGCCCAGCATGACTCAAAGCACATGATCCAGCGTTGGCAGCATGTCCTTCCCCTGCAGCAGCAGCGTGCCAACAGCACGCTGGAGCGACATATGGCCACCGGCAAGAGGGAGCTGCGCTGGCTTTCTCCTGTGAGGAAGCAGGTTGTCACTGGAGTTGGGCACAGACTGTGCTATGATTAGGAGGCAGAGCAGTGATGGAGAGCAGCTCCTTTTCATCCTCACACTGAGGCAGGAGGGCCGAGAAGTTTCAGCAAAGAAGAAGGTGTCCAGTGTAGCACTCCAGGCAGGGAATGGCACTCGGCTTGGAGCCCAGTTCCAGCTTGGCAGGCTGGGGGAGGGATGCTGTGGCCCTGGCCTGGCTGTGCAGGCAGTAGGCAGGAACCTGGGGCAGTTCAGCTGCCTTTTTTTATGGCTTACAGGTCAAACTGGTGATTGGGAACACCACAGCAGCTTCCAGGGGTGGGAGCTGTTTCTCTCTGAGAGGCTGTGCTGGGCTGGCTGTCAGCATCGCTCCTCTCTCCAATTAGCAGAGCCAGGGTGGCTTATTTGAAAAGGTGTCTTGGTATGCAAAGACATTTTTTTCCCCTTTGGTCCTGTCTCTTACCAAGTGTCTCCTGCTCTCTGCCCAGGTCCTGGGGGCTCGGCACCTTCCCAAAAATGGAAGAGGAATTGTTTGTCCTTTTGTGGAGGTGGAGGTGTCCGGCGCCGAGTACGACAATGCCAAGCAGAAAACCGAGATTGTAGGTGAGTGGGTTAGTGAAGGGAAGGGAGAGGGATGCACCAGTGCTCCTGATCCTGCTGTGGGCCATGGGTGCTGCAGAAAAGCCTGGCCCTGGGCTGGGAGCTGCCCTTGAGCTGCCCCCAAGCTCAGCATCAGCTGTGGGGGAAGGGGGCTCAGCGGGGGCTGCCCACTGACAGCCATGTCTTGTGAGCAGCGGACAACGGCCTGAACCCCCTCTGGACCCCGAAGCAGTTCCACTTCCAGGTCAGCAACCCTGACTTTGCCTTCCTCCGCTTTGTGGTGTACGAGGAGGACATGTTCAGCGATGAGAACTTCCTGGCTCAGGCCACCTTCCTGGTGAAAGGCTTGAAGACAGGTAAAGCGCTTGGGGAAGTAGGGAGGGTGGTCATGGTGGTCCTCACCAGTTCACATCATTAGCCAGGAAGATGCTGAGCTTCACAATAGGATGTTGTCATGCCCCAGGCTGGCTCAGTCCATCCTATCCCCATGACAGGTCACAGCCCCAGCGAGGTAAAGGAAGGCAGAAGCCATTTGCTAACAGCCCTTGGGGCTGACTGGGATGAGGTGGAGAATCATGGAATCATAGAATGGTTTGGGTTGGAAGGGACCCTAAAACACCATCTCGTTCCAATCCCCCTGCCATGGGCAGGGAGACTTTCCACTGGACCAGGTTCCTCAGAGCCCCATCCAACCTGGTGGAAGCAAAGAAGGGTCTTCTGGGAGAAGGACCCCCCTCTGACACTGACTGACATGTGCCACGAGTGACACCAGGGCTGTCTCTGCCGTAGGTTTCCGAGCTGTTCCCCTGAAGAACAACTACAGTGAGAATTTGGAGCTGGCTTCCCTGCTGGTCAAGATAGACATTTTCCCTAGCAAGGTGAGGCTGGGGTCACACACGGGAAGGTGACTGTGCCACAGGGCTGAGGAGCAGAGGCAGTGACTGAGCCCTGTCTGGCCCTGCCCACGCTCCTGCTCCAGTCAGGACAAGGCTCAGCTGTGCCTGGCCTGAATTCCCAATGCTGCTCCATAGTGATGCACGGCGGGAGGGCAAGTGCTGGGCTTGCCTCCTGCAGCAGTTGGGGTGTTTCAAGCAGGGTCCTGCCTGGACTGTGTTTGACTTGCCTGGAAATCCCTTCAGCAAAAGCTGGAGGAGGCGGATTTGCTCCATCCCAGTGCCTTTCTGCTCTCCAGGGAAGTTACAGCTCTGTATCACGGAGCTGGCTGGCCTGGGGCTGTCTGTGTTGGCATAAGTGGAGGGCAGGCCTGCTTCAGAGACAGATGGTTCTTTTATTTCTTCATTTAAAATGATGCTGGTGGGAGCCAGCAGTGGTTGTTGGAGCAGTTTCATATTGCAAACCCCAAGCCCCCATGAGCCCTGGACACACTGTGTGGCAGCTGCACCAGGACGGCCCTTACTGCAGGATGTACAGTTTGAAATCCCAACCCCTTGACTGTTGTATTTTTTTCTTTCTGATCCAAGCAGGAGAATGGTGAAATAAACCTCTTCAATGCTTCAGCTCTACGGGAACGAGCAGGGGATGCCTCCAGTCAGCTGCTGTCAAGCAGAGGCAGAGAGGGGTCCTTCGAGTCGCGGTACCAGCAGCCTTTTGAGGATTTCCGGGTGTCACAGGAGCAGCTCGCTGACCACTTCGAGAGCCGGGAGCGAAGGTAATGGCAGTGCTCGTTCAGCTCCTCCCAGCAGACTCTGCTGCGTAGAAACCCTGAATTTCAGCATGGAAGTTGTGCCAGCACTTGGGGGACTCACTGCTTTGGGGTCTGTGGGAGTAGGGTGGGACAAGGAGCTGCCACCCCGCAGCTGGTGCCACCTTCCTCAGGCATGGGAGATGGGGCTGAGCCCCAATTTCCCCCAGTGGGGTGACCTTAGACAGCAGAAAATGCCCTTGGTGACCCCCGGGTGAGGCTGAGCTGTCCCCTCTCTGTGCCCCCCTGCAGGGTACTGCGGAGGACCCGGGTCAACGGGGACAACCGGCTGTAGCCCATCCCGGCGGGCGAAAGCACCTCCAGTGCTTGTGAATCTCACAGCACGCTGTGAACTGGTTTCTATGGAAACGGCACTGCTATGGCCTACTTTCAGGCAGCTTTTCCAGTTTCTCTGCTGAAGTGTGTTCAAGTGGAGAACTAAAAAAAAAAAAAAAATTGGAAAAAAAAAAACAAACCCTCACTCCAAAACCAACCCCAACCACCCTCCAACCTTCACCACCAAGCCCTTAATGAAGCGCGTCGGTGCGGACAGGCTGCCAGCCGCCGAGGTGAGAGACCAAACTGCCTATAATCACAAGGAGAGACCCAAAAATCCCCCATCCAGCCCTCTGTGTCGCTGCTCTGCCTGTATTCCAGAGATCCTGTGCAGCTGCCAGGGGCCCTGTGCAGCCATCCTTTGCTGTACTGTTCCCAGCACTCCGGGCAGGGGGGGACTTTGGTGACTGAGGCAGCAATACCTGTGTCCTGGCATCGGATCTACTACCTGTATAGCCACTGCCTAAGGGTCCAGTAGTGAAACTCTGTGTTTACGGGGCCGCTCTAGCTTTAAACGACAATAAAAGTGTCAGTATTATGTGTGTGCTGGCTCAGGTGTCTGGTGGTCTGTGCCCTGCACAGGGGGGCAGCCGTTCCTGAGGGGAGCCTGCACTGTTCCCTCCTCCCTCCTGGACTTAGGGGGTTTGCAGCTGCTGAGGAGAAAAATAATAAGAAGCAGCCTCAGGTTTAATGTCTTCCTTCAAAAGGGTACAACAAGGTCGTGTGCTACCACTGACCATGCAGTTCTGAGCCAGCCTGGGGACAAAGCACCCCAGGATGAAGAAGAGCTCCTAGGACAGAGGTATCTGAGCTCAGCATGTTGCTGGGTCACTCACTCAGGGCCTTACCCCATTGTGCTCTTAAAACAAATGGGAAGGTTGTGATCAAGCATTCCCAGCCCTCTCCACGTGTGCAGCTCCTGCTGTGATGCCCTGGGCTTAAGGGCATCACCACTGGCCACCCCTCACCCCAGTGCAAGCACCAGTCAACTCACACTTGTCTTTTACGCTCTTTATTTAGGAACAACCAAAAATGTCTGGTTTCATTTCAACAAACTGTACAAGCAAGCTCTTCCCCTCGCCCACCCTCACATCCACATATACAAAAGGAAGGGAAACTTGCCATTCACTTCTCAGAAGTGGCATTGTTGCTACAGGGAGTTCTTGCCCTCAGAATAAGAGCAGGTAAAGTCCATAGCAGGTACAAGCTACCCTAGCCCTAATAATAGCTACAGCCCACAATCACAGGCAGCTTCACTTTTTTTTTTTCCTCTTTAAAACCTTTACCAAAAGTAAAAACTATTTCCTGTTTCACACGATTGCCAAGGTGACCATTTAAAATTGTGGTCTTGAAAAAAAAACACAGTAACAACCCCACTGGAACCCCCCACACCTCCCCAGTACAAAGACGGTTTACACAGCAGAGCCCTCGCTCTGCTCCCTCACTGCAAGGCCACCCTTATGAAAGGTCCCATTGCAGCTGCAATTACATTTTCCTTTGGATAAATCCAAGCAAAAATTCCAGGTCATTCAGCACCAGCGTGATTTCTAAATAACAATAATTAAAAAAAAAAAAAAAAAAGAGACCCCATTAGGCTGACTTTGTGGTCTGCTGAGAAACAAAGTGATCAACACGCTGTTCCCAAAGTCTCTCTTTTAGTGCAATGTTAGTATGTGCAAGGGGAATCACAGCCACGTACCCATAACACCACCACGAGCCAGATGGGGCAGAGAGAAAGTGCAATTTTAGCTAGAAGTTTTCTATGCCATGGATTCCTAGCCCAACCCTCACTAGCACCAGTAAGCAAGAGTCCTCCTAACTCTGCCCTCCATCAGTGCAGGTAAAAAGGGGCTTTAATTGTGCCATCAAAATATGGCCAATGTCAGCAAACAGAGCACTTGGGCAATAACCAGAAAACCCAAAATTTAAAAAAAAAAAAAAAATTCACTGCTTAGGTAACAGAGCTCCCTTGGTCTGCCTTAAAGTTTGTGATGCCAATCCAACACTCCTGGCAGGACCAGTGCCAGTAAAACAGAGCAGAAACTAAACCTCCCAATTTAAAAAAAAATGGGAAAGCCTGCAAGTGCCTCATCCCTCTCCATGTGAAGTGTTGCCTAATCTTCCCTGCTGTTTTGGGGATCAGCTGGGTCTTGACACCAGTGATTGCAGGTGAGCTGAATCAAATCAGGCCCCTGATCAATTTGAAAAGAGCAAAGCCAAAGTTATCAGGGTAACTGGAGACAGAAGTTTACAAGTATTTGAAATACTGTCAACACTGTAATTTGTGCCTAAGTGCTGAAAATCATCTTTCTCTTCTGATTCCCAGTGATCCAGCTTCTAGTCAGGTTGTCTCTGTTACATCCCTAAGAGAGGGGCTGCAGGGAAGACAGAATACAACACTCCTACATATGAGCAAACTGTTGCTTTTCAATTTAAAAAAAAAATACACAAAACCCTAAATGTAAAACCTGCCTTCTACAGTTTCCTTCTTCTCCTGAACAGTCAAGGGACACTTAGCAAAAATTAACCAAGCAGGTATCTTGCAGCTCCAGCGAGAGCATCCCCCAGCCAGGTAAAGGACCACAGGGTTTCTTTCTCTCAGCTGCAGCAGCTGCTGCTTTTGCTGGTTGCTTCTCATGGTGACCAACACAAATCCCTGGCAGAGAGAGGACATGAAGCCACACAAAATACCTCCAAGCACCTGTGCCCATCCTCCCACCAGATGCAGGCCTGGTGTCCATCAGCACTCACCTCTCAGGCAAGTGGAAATAGGAGCCTGTAGATTACGGTTGGTTTAGTGTCCTGCTTTAAAAAAAAAAAAAGAAAAAAAAAAGAATCATCTCCAGGATGCTAATTATGGACCTGAAAAATAAGGTACCCAAATGAAACACGGAGCCATGTCTAAGGCTGGCACAAATCAGGGTTTCGGGTTATTAAGCAATTGGATTGTGCCCTTAATCTAAGCACTCAGAGACATAAGTAACAAGATTCACATGGATTAAAAATGATGGTTACTGCTGTGCCTGCCAAGCCCGAGCTCAGACACAGCCGATGGAGGTGGAGAATATAATTTCCCTTCCTTACTGATGCTGGCTACATCACCTCGATCTTACACCCCTCCTTTCAAGTCAAGATAGTCATCTTTGATTAGATGATGATAAATATTCACACACTGTGTAGAACTGTGGTGACACTTCCTCTTAACACCACAAGAGCTGCTGCTGGGACTGTCAAGCCACCTCTCAATTTTTCCTTTCAGTTTTGGATGCAAACACATTTCCAATGTCCTGCACCAAAACCCGAGTCTGTCTGGAGGTGGCACCTGCTTCTCCTTCTCAACAGAGAAACAGGGGACCACAGAGCTAAACCCTCAAAAATCTTCAGCTTATACTTTTATGGAGATTTCAAGTCAACTAAAAAATGCAGATAACAAGGAATGTAGGAGTAGAAAGGGAACTCGATCACTTTTTGACTTTTTTTTGTCTCTAAATCTCACCCTCCCCACGCACTGGCGTTTGCCAGCCCCGTCGCCACGTCCGAGGGGAGTCTGCATGGAACCACTTTTTAAAATTCCTTTGACCCAAAAGAAAGAAAACTCCTGCTGTGCTTGTATGAATGCATGGAGACAAAGCTCAAAAACCTCAGCAGCTTCCAACCCTCAAGGCTGTTTTTTCTGTGTACACCGGGAAATTCTCCCTCTAGCTCACAAGATTTCTTTTCAATTTTTCTGGAAAACTGGCTGAATATAATCCAAGTGCAAAATATTTCAGCTAGTGCATGGAAACGTGGTTTGAAGGGACCAGTTCATACCATAGTCCTTAAGCATTTCTGTAGATGGAGTGGGGAATCACTCTTCCAATTAACCATAGGCCTTTAAGTGTACACCAAAAATCCCACAGAAAATCACCTTGAATGGGCAAACTACACTTCCAACATATTTATATAGCAAGTAGTTAGTAAAAGTGTACATTTTTAATGTACATCTTAATGCAATAAAGAATCAATGGCATATCTGAACTGTATATATGTGTACTTAAATAAACCTGCATGTACGTAGACACTACAGAGTAAATTGACCTACCTGTATTTGTTCTCTGAAGGTGGCACTGCACATACACCCACTCTCTGAGGCCACACGACTCACAGATCTGCTTTCCAGTTCTGGCACCACCCAGATTCTCCCATCACTTGTGATATTTTAGGATGTGCAGGATTGCACCCATGAAGGCGAACCCCTGGGGCTCTGGTAGTGCAGCCACCCCCAAGGGGAGCAGTGGGGATGAGCCAACACGGAGCCAAGGTGGGATGGCTGCTGGTCACACCTCCAACCATGCCATGACCATAAGCAGTGCTTCTAAAGAGACATTTAGGGAGCCTGGTGCCACAGCAGGGTGCTCTGGGTCGGTGCCACCCCTGCTCAGAGCACGGTGGGGATGGTCCATCTCACCGCTATGGGATGGGCACAGTGTGAGTGGGTGCACCCAAAACATCACCCTGGCTCTCTGGGGTGCAGGTCACCTCCATCTGAAGCAGATGGTCACACTTGGCCATGGGGATCATCCCTTGTGTGCCAGGAAGCACCATGAACTCAGGCACAGGCACCCAGCACGTCCCGCCGGGTGAGGGGAAGCCCCTCTGCCAAAGCACTGAGCAGATACAGCCCCTTCCAGCAGCTGAGCAAGGCAGCCTCAAAGAGGGGACGAAGAAAAAATTGCAAAAGCAAGGGCAATTAAAGGTAGAAATCAGACACCATCTTTGGAAGAGGTTCTGAAAGAGCTTTTTTGTTTTTAAACCAGATTTTTTGTAAATCTCTGGATCCGATCCTTCAGGGTTTGCTACCCACCCTCCTAATAAATATCATTTACCACTAACAATAAAGTCTCCCACATTAAAAAGCTCTCACTAAATAAAAAACTTCTACTGAAAAAGCTTGGCTGAGTTGGCTTGGCAAAAATAGGGAGCTATGACTACTCTCCATAAATACATCAGCGGATAAACACCAAAACTATTTAAGTTAAAGGACAATGTTGGCTCCGAAACAAACCAGCAATGAACCAGCCACGAATTAATTCAAACTAGAAATTTAAACAAAGTTTCTAACCACTCAAAGGCAGTGAAGTTCTGGAAGAGCCTTCCAAGAGCAAAAGTGAAGGCAAGACATGGAACCAATTTGGAGCTGGGATTTGATTAGTTTGTGACAAAATGGTCTGACACAGCATTTGGCTGGACTATCCAGCTCAAGAGTTTCCCTTCTAGACCTTATTTTCTATTAGCAAAGAATATTTAAAAAAAAAAAACCTTCAAGCAGTTGCATCACACAGCAACCACCCAGGACAACACATATTAAAAATGTACAGGCACCAGGCAGCAAGCAGGTTAACTGGGAAATTTATTTCGCTATTTTGCCAGAAACATTGCACGTGGCCTGGAAAAAGGAAAAAAAAAAAAAGAAAAAAAAAAAGAAAAAAAAAAAGACTGGAACAAACACTTGAAGTCACCAGCAGTGCTCCAGGAGGATCTGCCATGTAGGGCTGCAAGAAGGAAACTTCTCGACTGCAGCAGAGCTGCTGCCTCGCCATCCCTTGGAGACAAAAATGACTTGAACCACT
Organism: Neopelma chrysocephalum; assembly: GCF_003984885.1. Classification (NCBI taxonomy): domain Eukaryota; kingdom Metazoa; phylum Chordata; class Aves; order Passeriformes; family Pipridae; genus Neopelma; species Neopelma chrysocephalum. The sequence goes on along the minus strand of NW_020897756.1, from coordinate 1,417,293 downwards.
CACAGCCACGCTGCGATTCCCTGTGTTTGTTCTCTGAAGAACAGCCTGTTCTCTCTGAACAATGAAAAGGATTCCAGGTCAGGATGCAAAAATTATTATGTGCTAGTTCTCAGTGATTAAAGAGAGACTTGGAGATTTAATAGCCTGCTACAGTCAGTCTCCAGGAACACAGGGGAAAGTGTTCTAGCCAGCAAGGGACAAAATGACACCAAACTCCTGGGCTGCCTGGGTCTGGGAACCTGCTATTTATCAGAACAAGGCTGACTCTAACCTCGTCTGTAGGGATAAGAATCTTGCTCAACTTAAATTCAAGACTGGCAGTTTTCTTCTCAGATCCCTCTCCTAACACACTCACGCACTGGTGTGCCCACAAAGCCCTTCACTGCCAGGACCAGAAGGGGCAGAGAGGATATATGCAGCCATGCCAACCTTTAGAGAACAAACACCTTAACGGACAGATGAAAAAAAAAAAAAGAAACAAGAAACAAGTACTATGCCATGATAGTCCATATCTAAGCAATGACCTTGTATACACAATGTCTGAGATTCGTTATGCTTGTATAGGCAGCTGTAGGCATCGGTATATGAATATGAAACCTGAAAGTCTGTCACTGGAAAGCAAACAGGAGCATCCTATTTCCCGGGTGTGAGCCGAGCCCCCGCCTCGGGCAGCCCTGGGCCGAGTCCTCGGCTGGGTCACGAGAGCTCGGCACCGAGGGCCCAGTCTGTGCACGTGCTGTCTCGTGTGCTGTGCCCAAAGGTCTCATTTATGGCAGTGCTTCATCACCACGTCCTGCTCCCCAGGTTTGGATCAGGCCGGCCCGTGGGTTGCTTAAAGATCACAAATTTCTTCTCGAGGGTAAGAGCGGATCCTCCAGGGCTGGTGGTTTCAGTTCACTCTGTTTCTGAAAAAGAACAGAGGTGTCAGATGCTCCAGCCCGCTGCGAGGGCCTGCAACCCAGGTGGGATGATGGGTGGGGAGGAAGGGCTGCAGAAGTGCCTCAGGATGGGCAAAATTGGGAGCCTTGACAGAGTGAGCTGCAGAGAAGGACAGCCACACTCAGAGGGGCCAGGAAACACAAAATCCTGTGGAAGTGGAGCTGGCAGGGCTAAGGAGGGATGCAGCCTGCAGCAGTCCAAAGCTGTGCACACCCTTGCCGAGCACCTCCTGCCTCTGTGCCATGAGGGGTGACAGGACCACCTCACTGGGTGGCATAAAGCCATGCCCAGAGGGTGCTTGCAGGGGCACTTCCCTGGCACAGGTACAAAAGCTGGCCCACCACCCGTCCCCAAACCCACAGCTCCCCAGCAAAGCACATGGGGTGGTGATGCACAGCCAGACCCAGCAGCTGCAGGAAGGGCAACCCACGATCCACCTCCTCCAAATTAGATGGAGGAGGGAAGCAATGAATTTTACTTGATTTTTACAATTTTATTTCTAAGACCTGCAGCCATGGCAGGTGTGTGAAGCCCCAAAGCAAGGTAGTGAGGCCAGAGAAGATCCCAGCTGACCAGCAAGGGGCTGCATGTGTGGACCATGGTGGGATGGGGCCAGTGCTTGGCCATCCCCATCTGGTGAGAACCTCGCCAGGGAGGAAATGGCTCCCAACTGCACTACGGAAGAGCCCACAGAGGGCTTGGAAAGCACCTCTCCTCCACACACACGCCTTCCAAAAGTGAGTCCTAAAGAAGGGGTAGAGCCAGCAGCTGGGAACACCAGCCCTCCATGTCCTCTCCCCTCTTGCACCCTCCACCTTCACTACCCGAGCCTTGCTCCATGCCAAACAAGGACGCTCACACCTGAGGAGTTGGCAGCGGGAGAGGGAAGGGCAAGTAAGGGTTCTGTCTGCTGCCCAAGCCCAGGTGGGGGTATGGAAGGAGCTAGTGGCATGGGACAAGTAGCCAGGCCCCTTCCTTCCCAAATACCTATCCCCTTCATAAATCCATGGGCCACTTTCCCACAGGACAGGTAAAAGGACCGGACACTCCTGCTGTTTTACTTAGGCTCGAGATAAAGCCAGGATTTGGTTTCTCAGTGGTGTCAGCACCCAGTGACCGAGGTAGAAAGGGGCAGGCAGGCAGTGGCACTTCGGTCACCCCGCCTGACCCTCCTCATCCTCCTTCCTTTCCCCCCTTCTTTCACAGGAGAGTTCCTCACCGCTTCCTCAGTTAAACCTCAAACGCTAAACCCTTCCCCGAAGCCTGTTTCCCAAGCGGGAGAGGCCCAGTGCCCCACGGCCACCCCATTCCCCCATGGAGGGGACCTTACCCAGCCGCGTGGCGGGCGGCGGGCCGGGGGCGTCGGGGGTCCCTGCGCTGCCCTCCAGGCCGAGCGGCTCCCACGCCTCGCTGCTCTCCGACGCCTCCGCGCCGGCTTCGCTCGGCCCTTTGCGGCTCCCCGCCGCCCTGCCGGCACAGGCCTCCTCCGAGCCAGAGCCCCTGCCTTCCTCCTCTGCCTTCATGGCAAACCACACCTTGAGCTGCTGGGCGCCGAGGCGGGAGCGCTCGCACAGGCCGGGCACGTCCTCCTCCCGCAGCCCCTTGTGCTTCTCGTAGTAGTCCTCCAGCACCTCCCTGCTGGCAGGGCTGACCTCCACCAGCCCCGGGGGGAAGACCCCCCGCCGGTAGTTCTCATACCACTTGAGCTGCCCGTTCTTGTAGCCGTACCGGCTGTCCCCGAACCAGCGAATGACCTCGGCCCGCGGCAGGCCCGTCTGGGACACGATGGCGTCATACTCCTGGTTCGTGGGACGCTGGGTCTGCACGAACATTTGCTTCAGCAGATGCCGCTGCTGGGCCGTTTTTTTGAAGTTCAGTTTGGTTTTGGGAGGGGTGGGCGGCCGGCTGGAGCTGCCTTCCCCCTTCTCGTTTGCGCCGGTCCCCGGTACCTCGTTTTTGCCGTTGGACTCGGTCACTCGCAGGTTCTTCAGGTTGATTTTGATGGGACTCACCTTCCGCTCTGCCGAGTTCGCGTTGTTGCCGGAGGCGTCGACTGAGCCGTTCTCACTCGCAGCCCTCTGCTCATCCGAGGAGTCCTCCCCTTCCCCGCCGCCATTCTCCGCCTCCTCCTCTTCCTGCTGAGTCGCCTCTTCCACTTTCTTGTTTTCCTCCGCCACCTTCTTCTTCCTCCTCTCTGAGAACCAGCTGTCGATCTCCCTCCGTGTCATCTTCGTTTCTCCCCTCAAGCGGTTCACCTCTTCCTCTGCAGGAAGAGGATTTTGGGCAAAACTGCTCTCCAGGGCCTTCAGCTGCTCCGGTGCCCGCTCCTTGTATTTGGTTGGGGTGAAGTCGGGTGCCTGGTGCCATGACTGCCGTCGTGGTGGGTGCTGAGGGGCCGGTGTGGCCGCCGCCGCCGCAGGGCTCAGCTCAGCTCCTCTGGGCGGGACATCGAAGGTGATTTCGGGCAGGGAATCAAGAGCACTGTCCCCAGGGAAGACGGCCCGGCCGCCTCTCACGTTCCTGTAGTGGTACCTCCTATCGCTGAACCATTTTCGGATCTCCTTGGTGGACAAGCCCGTGATCTTTGTCAGCCGCTCCACTTCAGCCTGACCGGGGAACTGGTTTCTGCAGAAGCTGCCTTTAAGGGCCGAGAGCTGCTCGTGGGACTTCTTGTTTTTGTAGACATTGGGATCCAGGAAGGTCTGCGAGGAGATGGTGGGGCAGGCGGTGAGCAGCGACTGGGCGCTGTTGACCACCTTCACCCCCGAGGCGCTGCTGGAGCTCACGGTGCTGTGCTGCGCCGCTGGCTGTGGCTTGGGGACAGAAGTCACCGCCAAGGTGAAGGAGGAGCTGGTGCCCTTCAACCCATTTGCCATGATGGGCTGCGTGACCAGCAGCCCCCCTGTCCCCTCTGGCTGCCCCACCACATGGCCTGGTAACGTTGCCTGGATAAGATGGGGGACACTGCCGGGATTTGCAACCAGGGGGGTGTTCAAAACTGTAATGGTGGGTTGTGGGACAGACTGAATAACAGTGTTGAACATCTTCTTCCTGGCATCTTCGATCTCCTCTGGTGACCAGCTGATGCCCTGCTTCAGCCTCTGCGCAGTGAACCAGATCTTCAGCTGCTCTTCTGGGTACTTGGTCACCACAGTCAAATAGCAGAGCTCAGCTTTGGTGGGATAGGGAAACTTGTGGAAAGAGTTTTTCAGGAAGCTGTTGGAGTCCATGGCGGCATTGTACGTTGGAATGCTGCTCAAGGGAATCATCACCTTGGGAAGGGACTTGGATGTAGGCAGCTGCTGATGCAACGGGGGTTGCTGCTGCAACGACACAAGTTGTGCAACCCCTGCCTGCAGAACGGGCACATTTCCTATGATGGAGCCATTCACTATGTGGGATGACTTTGTTGAACTTGCAGTGGGCTGACTGACTGGCACAGACCCGTTTGGGAACGAATGCTCCCCATCCTTCACCTCTGACTCACCGCCCAACTGACTTGACACACTCTCCTTCAGCGTGTGGATTTTTTTGGCCTCGGCTTTACCTTTCATTATCTTCATGATGGGGGTTTTGGTAATGATAATTTCAGACTGGCCGTCTGCCCCTTCCTCAGGAGCCTCTCCCGGGAGGTCGTGGCTGCTGGTGGCCTCACAGAGACTCTGCTCCACGGTGGTACGGCCGTCCTGCTTGGCCACCCTCCAGACAAAGCCGGTCTCGCCGCCGTGCGACTCCGTGTTGTGGTGCGAGAGCCCCTCATGGCTGTTGGCCAGGAAGCCGCACGGCACACACGCGAACGCGGGGTCTTTGCCGAAGTCCGAGTGCTCAGAGTCCAAGTGCCCGAAGAACTGATGGACATCCTGGGACCCGAAGTCGCAAGACTTGCAGACGTAAGTGTCGCTGTCGGCAGCGCCGCGGTGCCCGTTGGACAAAGCTCCGCTGTTGCTGTTACTGGCACCAGCATCGCTCGCTGCCGGCCCCTCCACGGGAGCCTCTTGCTGTGTTCCTTCATGATCATCTTCCACAGCGTCCTGTTCGGTCTCCTGAAGCACCAGTGTTTTCACTGGTATCATGCAGGGAGTTGTGGATTTCCTTTTGCTAGCCATCACGATGATTGATCCAGATGATTTTTTTTTTTTAATTTCAATTAAATTCGAATTTAAAAAGCGCTATTGCAAGTGCTCTGCGGTCCAGATTCCAGCAGATTCATGATGTCAGAAGGAGCTGTTGTCAAATGTTGACAAATGTTCATATTTGCCACTGAACCTGAGGACAAGGAGAGGGAGAAGGGGTTAGTTCCTCTGGCATTTGACAAAGCACAACTGTCCTGGTATTTAACTGTTTCCCTCAATAAATCATTTTTCAGCCCCTTTTGCTTGAAAACTTTAACTTGACCTGGGATTTACTGTATTTTCACACCTACAGCCTGTGAATTACCTGTTTGAAAACAAACATGCCTCTTTTACAGCCCGCATCAAATTCTCATTTGAGGAGGAAAACCACTGAATTTTCCGCTCACCCTGCCCTGCCATGACCCATCTTTGGTGTTTTGACAGGGAGAGCAGTGCCCGGGCTCCCTGTGTGCCCGGGGTCCCAGCTCAGCCCCACACGGGAGGTGACACCAGGCAAAGGCACCTGGGAAAGCCGCCCGCTTTCCATCAGAAGAACCTAATGAAAAATCCACACATTCCCCACAGAACACTTCAATTTCTTCAAAATCAGCATTTTCCACCCATCCCGTCGGGAAGTTTCTCGCCAGCTCAAAGCACTGTGCCTGTGCCAAGAGCCTCTGCCTGCAGACACCAGAGCTCTGCTGCAGGGAGGGAGGGGGCTGCACACTGGAACACATATTTTAGCTCTCCCTGCTCAGCAAGCCTGCAAAGCATTTGGGAGATTCCCTGCCCACCCTATGCACACTTCATTACTGTTTCAACAGCATCTGTGAGTCTTCATCTGGAGCTGCAAGAGAAGGTAGAGGCTCCAAAACTCAAGGGCAGCATCACAATGTTCCTGGCTCCCAGCCTTCCCCTCCCACCACCTCTGCAGCATTTGGCACTCACACCACTCAATGCACTGGGGATATTCCCTAAGAAAGTGTAATTCCTTGTTAAGGCAAGCCCATCTTGCTGCGTTTGGAGTGACCAGAGATTTAATACACTGAAAAAAACAAACAAAACCCCAAACAAACAAACAAACAAACAGAAAAGGAATAATATTTTCTCTTTTGTTTTTGTTTGGTGTTCTTTTTTCCCTGAAACTTAGCAAAGCAGATCCCAAACCGCTCCAGCCTGTGGAAGGCCAGGGCTGGCTGGGGCATTAGCCATGACCTTATTCCTGGCCTGATGTAGCCTCCCCATGTGCACAGTGAACACTCTGTGCCTGAGATCATGACCCAAGGGCAGTAAAGCTGCTGTAGCTGGCACCAGGAATCACTTGCCTGGTGACACCCCTCTGTCAACCTTTTCTACAGCAACTCTGCTTTTTTTTTTTCTCTTAAACAGAGGGATAAAACGGTATTTTTCCAGACTGCAAGGTCACTTGGAAGCACATGGATACACTGATTCATGCTACAAAGACTCTGTGCCAGATTTTTCTGGGATTTACAGTAACAGAGCTTTATAAAAACACTCATAAAAACCTGAACTTAAAAAAAAAAATTACTTACCATCCTAGGAGATGACTCACAGAGGTAACTCCTATCAGTTACACCAGTTGTGTACCAGTAGCTTTCTCAGATCAGATATTTGGAGCTGATCTCATGCACTGAGAAATGCAGATAGGGCAAATGACTTGGTGGTGCTTATGCAATACCTCCTGTGCTTAGTTTTGTCAGTAGTTTTTAGAACAGAGGAATGAAAGGTCCTCATGAAAAAAAAATCAAATGGAGGAAGTACAATTTGACCTTCCCAACTTTACTGGATTTTTTTTTTTTTAAATTTGTTCTGAAAGCTGGCATCATTTTTTCCAAATGGGAGAGCCTGGATGGCTAGCTCTGGCCTCAGCAACTCTCCAGCACCGTTTGAAAGACTGATGGGAAAACGCAACTTCCCGTCAATGTGGGCTGATCTGAGATTACAAAACAGTCCTGTAAATAGTGTTAGTCATCACTGAACTTGGCATCAGAAAAGACTACTTGCTATGCTAAAGCTTTGTGAAGAGCTAGAAATTACAACTTTTTTAAAAATATCTATAAATAAAACAGGTATTAAAGCCGTGAGCTGGATTTAGACAGCGAGGACTGCACGTCTCAATACCTACTTTATGCTGCTCTCATCCCACCTTCCTGTGGTTAGTCCTTCCCTCTGCAGAGGGCCAGAAAGTTATCCATTAGCATTAGCAAGTGGAATACTTGGATGACTATGAATGGGCTGTGCTATTCAGAGGGGAACAGCATCCATTTGACACCAATCCTGAGATCCTCATTTTTGATGCTAAGTTAAATATTACACAGTCTAGCAGGGTGCAATGACCTTTCCAAGCCGAGTCAATTAAGGAAAAAACAATAAGACCAGCCTGAAAGCTACAAAATACAGCTGAGAGAAGTTCCACGTCAGGGAAGCAATGGTAAAAGAGAATTCTTATTTAATTTTAACCTGCAGCTTTGACACAGGGCCCTCTGCAAGCTTTTTCCTTTCAAGCAAACTCCAGATAGAGATCCAGTTCCAGAGTCTCCATTAGTGAGACAGCTCGAGTCCCAGACGGATCTTACCCAGTGTTTATGGAGTCACCAGATATCAAAAAAGATGATTTTTATCTGTCAACAGAGTAAATTTGATACAGGGCACCAGCGATACACAAAGACCCCCATTGTGCCCCGTTAACAAAGTGCCTCTCCCGAGCACTCCACTGCTATTATTTTGAGTAAATGTGAATGGCCTGACCCACCTACAGAGAACCTAAAAGCTCTGCATTTCATTTACCAGCATATTTGCATCAAGCCCTGTGCTCCCTCCAACAACTTTCCTTAAAAATGCAATCAAAGCAGCCCCAGCCGCCACAGCTCTCCTGCGGGGCTCCAATATTAATGCCACCTGAGAACACAGATTGCAAATTTAGCTGGAAGTGAATCACAGTGGCAATTTACTGGAGAAAAAAAAAATTAATCAAGTGTACTGTTTGTCCATTTCATTTCCATGGAACAGTTGCATAACCACATGTTGGGAGTGTGTTTTATTCACTGCTCACCTTCTGGAATGCACTTAATACTTTAATACACCGCTAATACGTAACAGAATTGATAATTCACCTATTTCTTCACCATTAAAATAAGTGAGACTGTTTTAATGGATAGGGTAAATTAATGGGAGTAAAATTAATCAGTTGAAAAACATCTTTACAACTGATCTCAGTACATAAACCACCACTGCAGATGCCTCAGACCCATCTGCACAGCCATGAGCGAAGAACTCCATTTCCTATGTATTATTTTATGATTAACTGGAGCAATGAGCCATTAGCTGAATGGAAGAGCTACCTGGCAGCCAGGAAGACAGAGGGATTATACTTAAATTCATGGTTCTTATTTCATTTGTACCTGCTAATTTCATGGCGAGGTAGCAGAGTAAGCAGGGCAAATGAGCAGTGTCACTGCTATTGGAAACTTGAGGGAAGGCTGACTTAAAGCAGAGTCAAACCAATTCTCCGTGATGCTCACTGAGAAACTAATGCTGGAAGGAAAGGTGGACCAAAGGCTATTTTGGCCACATGCAATTCAGAAAATCACAACAGAGGAGGAAGATGCAAGCTGTGAAATCCACCATCCCAATCCATGAGAACAACACAGCACTTCTGCTGGAGACAATCCTAAACCTACAGCACTGGTATGATCAACCCCCTCCTGTAATGCTCCCCAAAAATACCCCTCTTTCCTCCCAACACAGGAGCCCTCCCGTCCTCATGGGCAGCTCCAGGTACACACCACCAACCCTCTGCAGAGCAGCTTTGCCTCCACTGAGGGAAACAATGCCCAGACTGGTCACAGTGAGCTTTGCAATTGCAGAAAATTTACTTCTGCAGAGATTAACAAAGGGAGGTTTCGAAATCTGCACTGCTGAGTATGAACTTTCAGCTTTTTCCAGCTTGGCTGGATATAACTGGTTTGGTTTTAAATGTTTCACTGAATTAACGAGTTAGGTTGTTAATGCAAAACATTCCTTCCTCGCAGTGCCAAGGTCCCCAGTTAGAAGATTAATTTTTGTGACCTTTTGCAAACCTCGCCTAGAAACAACAACCAGAAAACCCACCAGGCAGCATCACCAGCCAGGACACAGCAGATCCAGTCCCACCACCCGGGCACAGGGATGCCAGGACAGCTGCCCTCCTCTGCCCCCAGCCCAGGCAGCTCCTGTGTGCCCAGGCTGACAGCAGGGACAAGGCTCCACGCAGACACAGGAGATGGCTCCGTGCTCTGCAGGCTCTGGTGCTCTGCTGAAGAGTGAACGCTCCCGTTAAAATAAAATGAAATTAATAAAAAATCATATTTTTTAAAAAAATCAACACCAAAATAGAAGTAAAATAACAGTTTTCTCAACACTTTCAGTGCCTGCTAGGCAGGCAGACACGCTCCCCAGGTCAGAGACAAAGTTGATGTTTCTGTCTCATATGGAGCCAAGCACAATATTGGCACTTTAAATAAAAGCGGTTTGTTTTCAAGCTGAAACTCTGCAGGCCCCAGCTGATAGCATCATATGGGGGGGGAAGGAGGAAAAAAAATCAAAGAAGGAAAAAAAAAGTTGATGTTTCTGAGGTTTTGTCTCTCCCCTTCAGGCTCTACTTCCAGCCAGGCCCAGAAGATGCAGGGCTGTCTTTGGGAATTCCACAGATGACTTCCCAACTCCCACTGTAATTAGCAAGGCCATTAAATAAATTATCCCTGTGGCCAACACCAGCAACTGGATGCTCTCTGCAGCACCCAGACCAGAGGGCTGAGCCGCCTTCCCCTTCCCAGCACCAAGCATCCCACTGTGTGTCACAGCAGGTTCCCAGCCTGGCAGACACCCAGTTTGCCCTGGGCAGCACTGGGTGCATTTACCAGGGTGCTGGGGAGGGAAGGAAAAACAGTTCCATGGCCGCCCTGCTGCCAGCCATGGCAGGCCTGGGACTCTTCCTCTTTGGCTGGGCATTAACATTCACCCTCCATCTGGAGTCTGTTCATGAGAAGTCATGTAGGAGCTTCACCAGTTTGATTAATTTATTGCCAAAACACGCCCGGTGGGGGCTATTGCCAATCCATTGCAGGGACACAGTGTGTGGATAGACATGCTCTGCTAACTCAAAGACCTCTCCAGGCCCCATCCCCATGATTCAGCACAGACAGACACAGAGGGAACAGAGCACCTCTCCACAGAAACTTCCAAGGTGTGGACAGGACCTCTCTTTTAGCTGGGCCAGCACAGCTCTCTGACAGAGAACAAAAGGCAAGATTTGGCAGGGCTGAGCTCCTCTGTTCCCAGCCTGTGGCTGTGCATCCCTGCTAGCTGGAGTCCAGCATCCTCCCTGAATATCTCTGCAAAGCCTGCAGCTGGGAGGAAGTCACAGGATGGGAACATCTCCAGCAGCCTAAAAATGCCAGCAGCAGAGCACCACCCCAGCTCCCAGCACACATCTCCAGCCCTCACCGAGGGCTGGCACCTGGAGGTAGCATCTGTCACCCAGAGCCTGGTTCATAATCCAGACCGAATTCACGACACACTTAATTCTTTTGGGGTTTAACCCCGCACAGGACTCAAAGTTCCCATCAACGAGATTTCCCCCTCCAGAACAGATCAGTACCACACTAACCCTGCAGGCACTCAAAGCCCAGGTGATCTCAACACCAACCAGGAGAGCCACCAGCAATACAACAAGCACAACCCCAAAGGGGCCACACAGTCAAGAAAAGCCTCGTCACATCTTATTATTTTGTGCTGCACAAATGTACAAACACACGCACAAATTTCAGCAGTTTTGAGCTTCAAGCAGCACCACAGTCAACATTTGTACTAAGGAACAATTTCTCTTTATACCAACTGGTCAGGGTGCTTTGTAGCTTAAGCCTGGCTTTGAAACCGCGGGTACAGTCTAAATGCAGTGGAAGCCGGTTGACCGAACAATCGAATTCATTCTCCATTCCTTGGCAGGCCTAGAGCAGAAAAGCGTCTTTTCCATTTAGGCCAGTTAAACAGAGCTATTCATTAAAATTTCACCCTTCTCCAAACTGCTGGACTTCTCCATTTAAAATCTGCCTTTAAGAGAAGCCCTCTCTCCCCTGCCCCACAATGCTCCTCAGCTCCCGTCTCAAGTTGTCACCCATTTTCAAGCTGGTCCCATTTCGGATTGCTCTCGTGTTCCTCTCACAGCAGCACCTCACCTGTGTGTTGGCACCTGGGCAGAGGCTGCCTCAGCACTCGGGGACTAATGGCAGTTATCTCTGTCTTTTTTTTTTTTCCCAGACAAGTACAAAACTGAGCAAGATGGAAGGTTAGAAAGGGCTGGCTGAAAGAGAACGCGATTACAGTATAAAAATAGGTCACTGGGATAATATAACCTTTAGACTATTGGCAATGTGCCCCCCTTAGAGACAAGCCTGTGTGCTGTATTTCAGGAGAATGCGAGGAATAAAAAACAACCACCACGACACACATCCAAACAAAACCACTGATCATCCCTTGGAGCTTTGCGTGCTTCTGTTTGAACATCACTAACACTAATTCACTCCTTTTCCTCTGCCCTCATCCATTTGATTGAGCACAAAATAAACGTTATGCAATCGCACCATTAACATCTTCCAAAAAAGTAATAATCTCTTTTGGCATAGAGGCTTCATTACAGATTTACTCTGTGTTACACTACCTTAGCAGAGTTCACAGTCCCAGCGGCCCAGGGACCCACCTCCATAGCTTCAATCCTCACATTTTATCCATGTTGCAAAACATTCCTGGCATTCCCCCAAAGGGAAAGGTCCAGCAGACAGATAATCATGTCTCGACAGAACCAGCTCCAAGGTTACCACTACCAGCAGCTCACCACAAAGCATTAATGGAGCTTCAAGAACTCCCTCAGCTCATCCATATCCGGGTCTCCCATCACCTCACACTCAGCTAGGGAATGCCAGCGGCTCGGTTTGTGCCTGAGCAGAACAGTATGGTCATGCTTACAAACACACAGGAGGTCCCATTTCAGTCCCTTGTGCTTTCTCTAGGAGGTTTTCTCTTTGCTTGCATTGCTAGGGCTCTGTTTGCCACTTCAGCTTGATCATAAGCGTCTCAAACAGCCCCTCACAGGTCACCAATATCCTGCCACACCACCTTTGGACGTGCCACACACTCTGCAATCCCCCCCTTAGAGCTTATTACCAAGCATCACCACCTAGGTAGGGTAAGACCAGCTTTGGCAGAAGCAGCCTTTAGGAATGTGAGTGAAAAGGGGTACGTTACACCTAAAATCTACCTCTTTGGGGTTTTATTATCTGAAATTGCTGAACTGGCTCCAAGCCAAAAATCTACTGAGGAGCTCAGAGTAATGAATAAGAACCAGAGGTTGCTCTTAGTCCATGTCAAATTTCTGACAAGGATACTCCAGGCTTTTAAATCAGCAGGGAATGCTTGGCCGAGCCGGTGAGGAGCTCGTGGGTGTGAGCACCCGCTGGCACCAGAGCACCCGCCGTGCTCCCAGTGCTGCTGCAGCCTGTCCCGTCCCCAGGAGGCATCCTGGGGGAAGCCTCAGAGCCCACCCTTCTGCTCACAACCCCACCTCCAGGCTTGCACATCCAGCTCCACACGGGTGACCCTACTTGGGAGCCATCACCCCAAACTCAGGAACTACAGCTCTGAATGCCAGCACAACATTTACTGCTAAAAGAAAACCAGTGTCAGCTTTTAGACCAGCACCAGAACAATCCCGCTGCAGAGCCACTAACCCAAAAGCCTGTCACACAGGTTTCTCACCGAGCATCCAAGTCCCTTGTGGAAGGAAGAAACGCTTGCTGAAGCCAGGCTGGTCACCAGCTACCCGAGCAGCCACGTAAGGGACAGACCCGCAGCAATTCCAGGGAAATAAAGAGTGTCCAGAGCTTTAAAACAAGATGTGGGTGGGAAGGACTAAACCAAGCTACTAAACAGTACCAGAGGCGCTTGGAACTGATCATCTGCAGCACAGTCTGACGACTAGGAGTGCTGCAGCCCCTTCCCAGCTGAGCATTTTTGGATTACTTCATCCCCCGTGCCCTTTTGCAATATGCAGCTTCGAGAGCTGCGTTACGTTCTGGCTCGGCATCAGCTCCCATTCCCCCACGTACAGTTGCTATAACCAAAAAGACAACTGCAAAATACTTGGTCTGAACGCAAAGAAAACGGGGTTTGGCAGGTTGGGATCGTGGATTATTTTTTTCCATCCCCACGGATCCTGCTTCAGAGTCATCCTTTCAGACCCTGCGCACAGCCGATGGCTTTTGCAGCTTATTGAGCCCGCTGGTTTATGGCAATGTTTTTCTGCTCACTGAACTGGCTCATTCTTTCAGCAGAACAAACTGTTCCACGTTGAGGCAGGAGTTGGCTGTGTTTTAACAAAGGATTTTTCCCTTCTGACAGTGTTTTGCAAAAGACCCAAAAAAAGGAGTTTGGAGCCAAGTTACAAAAGGTCAGGAGAGGCGAGTCAAGCACTGGGTGTAGTTCCTGTATGTCACAGCCAGACAAGGAAATGGGTGGGGAGAAGAGAAATGGCATTTTGAGCTGCAATAATATGTATAAAGTGATATTAATGAGGAATGGGCTTTTGAATGAGGATGGCAAGTATGCAGGCACTATAATTTTTGCTTTACAAGAGCAGGCTTGTTAGGTAGGCTGAGGCCTCTGCAATCATTTATCCCTGTGAAGCAGGCATTTGAGAGAGTTCAAGTAGCACTAGCAGCGAGAAAAAGGCAGTCTTATTTGCTTCCCCCTCCCCAAGCTGATTTCAAGGAGCAACTCTCCTCTCCCATCAGCCAAATGAATATTCAAAAGGCTTTTGCCAAGCCAACTCCAGTCAATCACTGGAACAATGCTGCAGGAAAGAAACACTGGGCTGAGAGACCTGTGTGAGACGGGCACCTTGTGTCCCCTCTCTGGCTCTGCTCTAGCACCCCAACCATCTTTAATGTTTTAAGGTGCTCCTGCCAAGGTGCCAGGGCTGCTCTGCCTGCTCCATCCCCTGCCACGCTGCAGGACAGCACAGCTAGAGAGGAGCTGCTGGCTGTGCTGAGAGGGGAAGGACCCCGGCACAGTGGTCCCAGCAACACAGCCCTCCTGAGGGAGCTGATGAGAGCTCTTCCCTCTCCTCTGCTACAGGCTGAGACCACACTCCCTGCTCAGCAGCAGCAGCTGGAAAGGTCTGGGCCTTTCTGCTCTATGTACATGGACAAACCAAGATGGCCAACTCTGGCCTTGCAGATGTTGGAAGGAGGGAGCTAAGGGGATCTCTAACAGTTATCACTATGTCATGCCTAATACTCAAGTTTTTCCAGGCCTCAGAGGATCCCTGAATAGAAAGAAACCACCCACCACTGGAACATGGCCACGTTTGTGGCTGGAAGGGGCAGATGTTCAACCCCATACAACAATGCAACACAACAGTTGAGGCTGTAAATGAAGAATGCTGCATCCACTTAAAACTGAAGAGGGAAATTAGGGACACCATCTAATTCTAGAACTACCATTTGGTCCTGATGCCTACAGTCCACATACCTACTCTGCAAGAGTGGTACATGGTTTTCTGCCATTGCCTTAAATAGACAATACCCTGGACTAAAGCGTTGAACCACAAGGACTTCAGAGGCATATGGTCAGACTGGCAAATGTTCAGCTCCTTCAGCCAGAACACCAGTTTTCAAGAGTTCAGTTCCTTTTTAGTACCTACATAAGTAACAGACTTCCAGAAGTCCCAACTGGACTGGACAGGACAGGCCCTGCTGGCATAAAGAAGGACAGACCATTAACAGAGCTCAGCATCCTACCAGCCAAACCCTTTGCTGAGATGTGCCTGAGGAGAAGCTGAGTTTGAGAAGTCCTCCTCACCACAGGCAGCATGAGATCCCCCAGCAGTCAGCTGCCAAGAAGAGCATCATCCCTACCACCAAATCCTCCTCCACTGAACCCCAAGAGCTCCCACAGGACAACCTTCTCCCTTTTCTCTGAAATGCTCACCATGTCTTTTAGGATTGATAGTAAGACACAAATGGATCTGGGACTTGATTTGAGATCTCTGTGGGCAAGATCTGGTCATCCAGCTCATGCACCTGCCAGTCAGACACAATCCAGGTCATTTGCTCTCTGGTTTGGAACTGTATTTGTTCAAAACCATTTGACAAGACACTCTGGACAGCAAGCAGAGACACAGAACAAAGTTCAAGGGTTATTTGTGATATGAACCGTGCTAGTCAGGACTCCTCTCTTCCTCCAGCTGTTCAGTGACACTTGGTATGGATTTGTCCTTACTGGAAAGTCAATTATTTTTTAGCTGAAAACTCACCATCCTCTGTAGGTCAGCTGTGAGCTGAAAGCATCCCAGTTATTTACTGCTGGAAGCTAAAGGAATTTCCTTACTCTCAGAAGACAGACATTTAAAATTAGTTTCAAGTTCAGTTGTGATAAACAAATCACGTTCTCCTCCTTTCCCTCCCCCTTTTTTTTTTGTGTTTTGTTTTTTTTTTAAATCATGCCTGCTGGTCCACCCAGCTTTTTCCTTAGCTGCCCTCTGCAACTCCTCATCTAAAAATTCATTCACAAGGATGCAGAGGAACATAGACATCTGAGAAAAATCAGAAAAGCCACATCCCTGCTTTCAGAGCTTTCCCTTTGACACTCGATTCCCCAGGAATGCATTAAAAAAATTAACAAACCACCATGTATTTGGGTTTTTTTCCCCCCTTCCTATAAGAAGCAGGAGATTGGGATTTGGGCTGTCACCTTCCTATTGGGGATGAGGGCTCAGGACCTCAGCTCTCTGCTGACAACCAGTCAGTGGAGCCTCTTGCTAGCTGGAAGATGAGCCCAATCCACTTACTCTGCCCAACAGCTGAGGATGGAAAGAGTTCCCAGCAGACAGAGGAAGAAGACAGAAGGTGTTTTAAAGTGATATGACAGCCCAATTAAAGGGTTTGGGGTTTTGGACAGGTCTCCCACAAGCCTTAATTTGAAATATTGATGTCCTCATCAGTTTGTGGATCACGAGGCCTTGATACAAGGAGATCCTTTTAAAAAATTCAGGCGTGCTGGGAGAATTGCCCCCTTGCCATGTTTCAGCGAGTCTCCCCATGAACTGCCAGCAATCACTAAGCCTCCACTCTGTATTCAAAGCTCTGCACAATGGAGTTTATTATTTTTAAGCCTTTCAGACATCAATGTAGCAAACTTAAAGAGAGCTATTTGGAAGATTAAGACACAACCACCACCATATTATTCAATTTAGCTCCAACACTGAACACTTATTTCTGTAAAGAGTCACAGCTAATACACTGCCAACTGCCAACAGAGACAAACACTTAAAACTGTAAGTCACATTGCAGCATGGTCTTATAAACCAAATCTAAGATATAAGAAGGAAATTACTATCATTATGCAAATTGCTGCCATTATGCCTGTTACTGCCAAGCCATATCAAACCTATCTTCAGGTCTTGCCCACAGGCTTCAAAAATACACCCGTAGAAATGACAACCCGAGGCAATCATGCAGCCAGGTGTGAAGCTACTAGTACATCTTCAATAACTGTATTAGATGAGTTTTCTAAATATTTTATACGTTCATATGAGAGCAAAGAGACTTGCTACCACCTCACCACTCAGTGTCTGCTTAGGGCAGTCCTGCAGCAGAGTTTACGAACAGCTGCTTTATTTGTTCAAACCCAGACCTGCAGACAGGTGACAAAGGGGAGTGATGGGAGAAAACAGAGAAAGGATTTGTGCCTGTTTTCTATCACTACATTGCTTACAGGAGAGCTGCCTGCTGCATTTTGCCCTCTTGAAACCATCCCACCCCTCACAAAAAATTGCGTGACTTACAAGAGACGGGGTGCGGGATGGGAACAACATCCTTCCATGGAAACAAGGGAATGAAATGAGTCAATTAAAAAAAATAAATCAGTTTGCCACATGAAGGCTGTCATTTCATTAGAGCTGATTTAACCTGAAGCCTTTGGAGAAAATCTGTCAGGAATTTAAAATTTCCCAGCCCTTCAACTGAACGTGGAAAAGTTCTCATTGCAAAGTATGCCATGAACAACAGAAATATATTCCTGGTTTACACCACTAAAGGCATCACAGCCTATGTTATAACCTCAGAGAGACAGAAATCAAGACTTCCTCCTCCTTTTTCAGAAAGAAATGAAGGGTGGTCTCATTACACCAGTCTAAAACGCTCATCATCATCATTAGGGTGAAGGGCACAGCAACATTATTAACTCTGTTTCGTAGAACTAAGAAAACAGCAGGATAAACTAAACTGCAGGAGTCAGCACGGGGGACTGTAAGGTAAAAATGACATTTATGCTGTGTCGGCAGGCAGCCTGCAAACACAGGAATGGGGATGACAGACTGGTAATGGCATGATGGAGCCTTTCACTTCTAGGCCAGCAGTTCATTTCTTGCAGTCAGGTTAAGAGAACACGGTCCTCCAGGCACCTGCTTTCTTCCCTGGGCTGGGAGGGAGCAGACTTGGAAGCATCTTAATGATACTGCACCAAGATGACAGCGTGTCATGCTGGATAAAGCTCAGGACAGAGGGAATTCCCTCCATACAGGAGCCTGTGATCACCCACTGGCAAAGGCTGAAGGGAATGGATGCCTCCAGTGTCTGGGAGCCGGGAGACACAGCACTCACAGCCTGCAGGATTCATCCCTCATCATGTTAGGAGCACACAGGGCAGCTCTGCAGAGAAACACCTCAAGGGCAACACTCTTCAGATCAATCACACGGGTCCCTGTGTGGAGCTGCTTCCAGAGTGACCGGGATCAGGCAGAGCAGCGAGCAGGAGGGTCTGCTAAGGGAACTCTCCATGGATTCCTGCTGTAACACTGCACACACCTCCCAGAGACAGCTGGGAAAGTGGTTTGCAGCACTGTTCAAAGCGCTGGGGAGCTACACTGCCACTGGGTTTGGGGTTCTTCTACACCATACCCTTTCATATCAAGAGCAATCGCAGGGGCAGCACCCAAAATTCAGGGCCAGCACCCAAAATTCAGGGCCAGCTGCTCCTATCCGTACCCTTCATCCTCTCCCCACTTCTAAAATCGGGCATGAGGCTCATTACCACGTGGCAAGTGCTGGTGAAGGAGATACCCTCACCTTCTAAATGACTCAAGCTGCCATCCTAGGCAAGGTCCCACGGGACAGCAGCTCCTTGCTTGTGGGATATTCAGGTTACGCTGAGCAAGGCACCACTTGCCGTCCCCCCGAGCACATCGGTGTTCTGAAACCATTCACCAGGGTTCAGCTACATTAGGAAATTGCTGCCAGCCTCTTTCTCATTGGAATCTTCTCCTATCCCAACTTGGGGGAAAATGCACAACCTTAAATGTGTGTTGTCCCAGCATGAGAATCGCGCGAACCATGAAAGGGGAAAAGAAGGTGGTTAACAGCCTGAAGATACCACATCCTCTACAGTGAGAATTCAATTTCTCCCCTTTTACCAATGTCAGGCCTGCTGTTCAAGAGAGTTTTACTCCAGGAGGGTTCCCAGATAGAGGCAGAGTCCGAGGGAACAGCCAACAGACCCACCTGCAGCCTGAGATTTACAATCCCTGATCCAGAAGCAGCCCCAGTCTGTCACCCTGCCCTAGAGAGCACATGCTGCCAAGCTGTCCAGTCTCACAGCATCCCACCCAGCAGATCAGTCAATAACTCAGGATACCTTGAAGAAGAAAGAGTTTTGGGTTTTGGTTTTTGGGAGAAGCAGAACAGAGATGAAAGCAAAGCTTCTGTCCAAAAGGGATGGATTTTCCCAACTGCTGGGTCATGCCTCTTGCACAAGTGATAAAAAATTCATACAAAATATTAACACCAATGATGAAAGAGCTGGCCCCAATTACACTCTGCTGCTTCTCAACAGCCTGCACAAGACAGTTAATCCAGCTATGAGACCAGAGGGAAACACAGAGAAATCCTAAGGAAAGCTTCTCAGCACAAGGAGCAACCACCTTGCTAGTGCAGTTATGCTGGGAGCCCTGGGACCTCATGGTACATATTTTCTGGGCACCTGTAAAACTATTTAAATGGATCATCCTGTTCTGTTTTTCCCAGGAGAACAGAAAAAAGGCCCAGGAGATGGTCATGCTTTCTACTCCATCCATGTTCTTCACACACCAGCTATGGAAAAGGGTAGGGAGCACCTTCCCACTGACACAGCTCCTGGCTGGAAGGGAAATGCTGTCACCAGTGTGTCACAGAAAGGGAAATGAGGCACAGAGCAATTTTAAATAACTCGCCCAAGGTCACAGGAAGCTTAGAGCAAAGCAAGTAATTGAAGTCATCCCCAGTCTAGTTCGTTATCAGAAATCACCCCTTAATGGGTCACCTTTAGTCAGAAACCCTCCCATTTTGCACTGCCAAGAGATTACACTGAATTATACTGGCACAGAGAATCATTACGAGTTTCCCTTCTAGCCCAAGACGTTCAAAGAGCTGTTTTGGAAATAAAATAAAACCTGTAGCATGCTCGGTGTGCTGGAACAGACAACCCCCCAGTGCTGCAGACAGCTGAACCACCAAAGTGCTCACAAGGCTCCAGATCAAGCTGGCAGATAAGAAGGTGTTTTTCCTCTGCAGTGAATCACTTTGTTTTGAAGGGTGGCCTCCAGTGAGTGAGAATTCACCATTTCACCTTGTATTTGCATCCTCATTCATAAATACCTCCGATCAAACAGAATATTGCAGCCTGAGCACTGAGCCAGACATTCAAAAGCCTCTCCTTGAACCTGATGGGGCCATCAGTGTGTGTTGCTACAAAACAACCAAAAGGACTTTACCCAGGCTTTCGCAGGCCACGGGCACAGTTGTTTTCCCTTCCCAAAGAAAACCTGTCTAAGCATCTCTCAGCATTCCCCAGTCCATTCACAGAGGCCAGACACAGCCTTTGCTGGAGCCTTCCACGCCCCAGGGCACCCTTGCCAGGCAGGGATGGTTGGAGGCATCTTGGCAGCATCCAGCCTGGCTGCTCCTGGGAGTCTCTCTCCCCACATCCCCCGATGCCTTCCAGGGGGACAGCTCACCTTGCCCAGAGGAGCAGCAGAGCCCAGGCTGCAGAACCACCGCACGTCCCAAACCCCGCTGACCTCCGGCACGGGGAGAAGAGGAACAGCAAACCCAAACCTCCCGACACAGGATGACCACACAACAGACAATCAAACCACATCTGTGGATATCTGCAGTGCTCAGATCATTTTCAGCTGATGACAAACAGTGAAAGTGTTGGGCAATAGGTTTGGAAAGGGCCACACAGAATGGAATTTGCCTTTCATGAAATACAATGCAGGGGGAGTCAAAACTGCTAGTGTGGGTCTAGCCAAGAAGTTCATGCAGCATTTAGGCATCCAGTGGCCTCATCTTTCTGAGTACAAGCCATTTAATTTGTCACACTGATAGTGTACACATGTCCTGAGCAAACAGGTCAGTAAGGAAGAGGAGTAGCAAGGGAGGGATGAGGGAAAGGGATGCAAAGGCAATCAGAAAACTGCATCTGAGCAGCAAGTTGGGAACCTTTAGTTACACGTACGGACTGGGGAGACAGGAAAATGAGAGGTCAGAGAGGCTTCACAGCTCCGTGCTCAGGGCTATGGCCACCTGCCTGGGGAATGGGGAGCACTATTCAGTGCTAACCCCCAACCATCACCTTCCTAAGGAGCACCAACACCACAGGCTTAACAGGAAGAGAGAAGAAAAAAAACCAGAGAGAACCTCACCTCCACAAAGACTGTTACAGAAGAAAGACGCCAAGCACTACATGGCTCAAGGACAACCCTGCTTTGCAAACCCTTTGAGTGGGGAATTCTTTGCTTTGTGCTCTGCTGCAGATTTGCAG
Source organism: Neopelma chrysocephalum (assembly GCF_003984885.1). NCBI lineage: Eukaryota > Metazoa > Chordata > Aves > Passeriformes > Pipridae > Neopelma > Neopelma chrysocephalum. The sequence continues at coordinate 1,396,330 of NW_020897756.1, read as the reverse complement.
GTGATGGTTTGCTCCTGGGAAAAATTTCTCTCTGGGTCTGGAAATTAAATCTATCTTTCCTCCATCTGCTCTTCACCAGCAGAGCAGAGGCTCTGGGTGGAATGGTGATGGCAGCTGACTGAGTGGGATGGCCCTGTCCCAGCCCAGTCTGCTTGAAGACTACTCACCAGAAGACCTTCCTGCCACTCCACCCCACCAGACCACAAACCCCAGCGAGGAGCACGTCCGATGCTGCAGCTGGGACCAGAGGTTTCATGCCGAGCACCCAGTCTTGTGAAAGCACCATGTTTCTCTCACCATGGGTCCTGTCTTTCCTGTCACCACCAGATCAGGATGAACCCCTCGGTCCTCTGCAAGAACCAGCTCAGCAGAAGCACCTCCAGAGGGTTATTAGCAACAAGACCAAACTAGCAGCTGTGGGCCTCCAGATCCTTGGGCCCTAAACACAAGGCTGAAGAGGCATGACATCAACTATGTCAAAAATTTGCTTGCTTTGAAATCCTACTCCTGCTTATTTATGTTACAGGAGTACCCAGAGACCTCAGCCAAGCCCTGCAGAGCTGGGGCTGGAGAAGTGCATTTGCACATGGAATGGCTGTAGAATCACAGAATGGTTCTGGGTTGGAATGGGCCTTAAAGATCATCCAGTCCAACCCCCCTGCAGGGCAGGGACACGTTCCACTAGCCCAGGTTGCACAAAGCCCTGTATCTCCCTGTGGAGCTCCTGCCCCGTGACCAGCCACAAGCAGCTCACAGTTTTCAACAGAAATAACTCACAGCCAGGTTTTGAGGAGAGGAGGGGCAGCAGTGAGGTGGGCAGGCTACAGCAGAGATCCAGCACAAGGAACCAAGCCAGCAGTCAGGCATTTTGGACACCATTTGGACACCCTGGGGCTTCTCTAGTGCTCCCACGGCAGAGTCAAGATCTGCCTCCAGCAGCCAAAACACCCTGAGGAAAATGCTGCACACTGAGCTGTGCAAACCCCCACGAGGATGTAGAAAAGGCTGTTAACCTATTCAGACAGGTCTGAGATTGATTCGTAGGAAGGATGAAATCAAGAGGTAAAAATAACATTTCCAACACACCACTGACATACCGAGCCCTTAATCCAAGGGACTATTTACAGGCCAAGAGCATTCCTCACTGCTCTTACCTTCAGCTGCAAGGTCTGGGCCAGCAGCTGCTCTGGAGGAGCCTGTCTGAAGGTAACAGGCAGCCCTGAGAACTGGGATTTGCAGGAAGAGAAGATAAATAATTGAAGGGACAACTGAGCACAGCTCACTACATCTCGCTCCACAATCCAAGAGCTGAAAGTGGAAAAAGCAAAACATTTTCTCCCTGAATTCGTTCAACTCCAATTTTGCTAATTTGAAGTCTTCTACTTGCTTCACCATGCACATATTCACTTCCCAGATACACTGCTAGGAATAGGGTCTTGTAAATAAAGTTTACAAAAAAGGAAGGTTAACACATAACATATTTTTCCCATTACTTCAATACATCCTGCGAGCTCTGCAAGCTTGGTAAAGAAAGAGTCTATTTAAAAATCTAGGGTGGGGAAGAATTAGCTCACCAAAACCATAAACAGATTTGCTTTGCACTTTCAGTCCAAGGGAAAAACAAGACAGGCCATGCGTGTATTGATGCACACAATAGCACAATCATTTTAAAAACAAATGAATTGGGAGGGAGAGGACACCAGAGGAGGGTGGCAGGGGGGGGAAGAGGAGTGGAGAGAAAAAGGCCAAGTCCTAGAGCAGAGATCCTCAGTTTGGTTCTCAAAGCTCCCTCAGAAGGTTTTGGAAAGTCACGTGGGCCAGCACAGGACATGAGCAAGCAAGGGGTGGCACACTTTGCTACAAGGCCATGATCCATACCTACTGCCAGCCCTTCAGCAACCAACAACGTGATTTTCTGCAGATGGAACACAAAGGAATCCTTCCCACTTACCAGGGACCTTCCACATGCATTATTACTGTCTTTCAGTGGCAGATACCAAGGGATATAAAATTTAATTCCCTTCTCTCTACTCTCCCTCCCAAGACACCCTGACTCTGTTTATGAAGGCAGAGTGAAGCTACAAAAGCTTCACCCTCTTCCTCATGCTGAATTCTCCATCTGTAAGAGTCAGACAACCCAGAGAGCCATCACTGCATTTGCACAGTCACCCGACACCAGGCACTGAGGACCCACCCAGATGCAATTAACTGAGGGAACTTCAAGGAGGACACCCCTCAGGGGGTTGAGGGTGCACGTGGATCCCACCACACCACATGCTGCAGCAGGGCCCCTTAGTTCATTCCTACCAGTTTAACAGGCTGCATTTAGGCTGCAGAACTGGAAGTATGTCAGGAAAGCTGCAGCAAACAGCATCAGTCCAGTCACCGTATTCCCAACGCTGATTATTTAATAAAGTCTAGAAACAAGCAGTCTTCAGATGTGGCACATCAGAAGCTGGGTAGAAATCACTCCAGGGTTTCAAAACCCCCATTTCCACAGGGACACTGTTGTTTATCACACAGCCATGAACTGGGTGAACAAAGTCCCCGCCAGCCTGCTCACTAATGCTCAGCTTTAGAGCTTCATTTCGTTCAAATAAAATGGCTTGGCTCTGCTGTGAAACCCAATTTCTTCTTCAAAAGTCTGGAACGGCATAATGGAAAACTGGAGTGTTATTTCCAAGCACACTTCTTCCATCCACAGAAGCCAAGGGGAAAAAGCATCGCTCTCCTGACCCCTCATCCACACCATGGGACAGGTGGACATTCAGTAAGTTATTCTTAGGGCTTCTGAGGGGTGGGGAAATAAAATAAATCAGTGACTAGCACACAGATAGAGGAGCCCCAGCCAGGAGAAGAGTACAAACACAAAGGACATCAGAACCCTGCTCTGTCTAAGGAGTGATGTTCAGAAGCAAAAATAAAAATTGCCCCCTTCTCAAGGACACCTGGAAGCACAACCCAAGGCCTGTTCCAGCATCAGAGCAGTGCCAGGCTCAAGGTAACAGGGCCAAACCACTGCATGATCACTTCCTTCAGCCACCGGGTCCCGACAGCCCACACAGGAGAACCCTGGGATACACTGGAATAACCACATTTCTCTGTCCATGCTGCACAGGACAGAGGTGCACAGTCCACACAACACACAGTGACCCACCTGCACGAGGGACCACGTCCTCAGCCCGTCCTTCTCCAGCTCCTCCTCCACGCTCACCCGCATCTTTAAAGTGCCTGCAGTTGCCTCAGCTGTGCTGGGATTCAGGGCTGGAAGAGAAGACATTAAACTAAGAATTACTGCTGCACCTCCACAGGAGAAGCTTAGCAAAGGCTGAAAGTAAAAATAAGACACTGATCGTTTCAAGGTGCCTCCCAGCCCATGCCCTGCTGTGCTCCCATGGTACATCCTCACTGAAGCACCCCAAACACCCATTTTTGGTTATTTTTCCCCACTCCATTAGCAAAGACATTATTTATCAGAAGTTAACCCTGTCTGCTGAATTAATCACCAGGCACTCAAGCATGCTACTCTCAACCCAGTAAAAGTAACCCCCCTCCCAGCTGTGGTGTGCTGGAAACCAGCGAACGCCGCTGTCCCTCTGTCAGCCACTGCTCATGGCTTTGGTCCTTTACAGGGCTGGAAACCTCAGCTGGCCAGAACATATTTAGAGCAGCAATCACAGCACCCTGACTGTCACTGCCACATCCAGCAGCTATATATAACCTGCAGCTCTGCTCACAGCTGTGGCCTTCCTTTCTCCCCTTCGTTTTCCCCCGCTTCCACCCAGTCCCTGTTCCCTCAGCCCTGGAGAAGCAGCAGAGCCAGCCCCATTTATTTCATAATTTCTAAACTTTACTGTCTAAAGAGATAACCAGCCAAGTGGATTTCTGGGATTAAGTTCAGACCAGGGAAGAAAACAGCATACTGAAAAACAGTCACCCTGGAAAAAGGTAAGCCAGCGCTTGTAACAAGGATGAAAAATAGGAAAATTATGTTGTGATTGCCCAAGTAAAGGAAAATTTATGCTTGTTTGCTGTTCCTGCCTGAGCATGGGCAGTGACAGGTTCTCCTCTCCCAGCAGCATGTCCCAAACGTCCCTGCCCACAGCCGGGGGACTGGGACTAGATGATCTTTAAGGTCTCTTCCAACACAAACCATTCTGTGATTCTATGAAGTGTCCCTGTGCTTCAGCCAGTGTGTGCTCCAGTCCCTGAAGTTCTCTGCCAGAGCCCAGTGATCCCCTTCTCAGGTTAGATCCTGCTGACCAGGCACTTTGCACACAACTGCTGAGCTTCTTGGACTAAAATAAATAAGTGGCATGGAGAGATTTCACCAAATTACCAGCACAGATGCATCACAACTCAGGGAGGTGCTCCCCAAACCCATCCAAAATCCTGCAGACAAGAAGTTTCCACTCTGGCTGTAATTGCACAGACCAAACCCAGCAGGACTTGTAAAGAAAAGAGAATAATAAAAAAAAAGGCAAAGGAATTGGATGGGGTAGAAGGACACAAAGGTTTTCCCTTGCTGAGCACTCAGGTGTCCCAATGCTCCCTGCTGCAGAGCCACACTTGGACAAAGCTTCCCCCAGCCCTGCAGTGCTGGCTGCTCTATGTTATTTTCTATATATTATTTGCTGTATATTATTTTCCTAAATTAATTCATGGTAATAGCAAAGCAAGCCCAGAACTGGGGGAAAAAAATGAGCTCCAAGTCTGGCAAATCACAAGAGTTGAGAGAACAAGAAAAAATGCTTCAAATGCCTGCTGGATGCCACAGCTTTCTCTTTTTTCCTCACTTTTCTTTTTTTCCTTCCCTAAAATGAAGGGAAGGCTTATCCCTAACCAATTAGGTTTCAGCACACTTGGAAAGATCCCAGCGCTGAATGCCGAGACCTTGACATAACAGGTGACAACCTTTGCTACGCCAGAAAAAGTTTAACATATAATAAGAAACAAATACTAGACTGCTGATGGAGTGGGTTTTTATTCCAGCAATTGGTGTAAATGTCCTGTATCAACTTGCACAATGCAATGACCTCCTAAACGGAGCGATAACAGCATGGCCCCGCTGCTTATCTGCCATTCCTCCTTCTGTAACACTGCTGCTCCTCTCCCTCTGCTATGGTAGGTTTAATATACTTCACACGTTCCTTTAGGGATTCAACATATGCCTAAGACTTTACCAAACAAGATTTTGTGTTCCTTGGAATACCTCAATTAAAGAGTGACCTCGATCACAGCAGTCTGAGCAGCTTCGTGCTTCTAGAAATTAAAGGTGGCTTAAATAGAAACTTAAGCTGGAGGCAGAGAAAAATCTGAGTCTCCCAAAACCTTGTTCTGAAATATGGAGTAAAGCCCCTGCAAATTTGGCACCATGAGCCATGATTACCCTGGCAGCTCCTCCTTGAATTCCCTGGAACTGCTGCTTCAAGTGGAATAACACAGAGCTGGGGCGAGGGAGCAGGGATTGGGGTTTCCTCAGAGCAGCACATGCAGACAGCTCAGCTGCTTATCACTGAAACTGGAGCAGCAGCAAGGACAACCAAGGCATGCTTTTTTTCCCCTGACTTCTTTCCGATATTAAAATCCCAGGATCTGCCAGCCAAGATTCACTCAGGTCCTTGTGTCTCAGTTATTTCCACTGTCTGCCGGAGCCAGTGACCATGGCTACCACCCCACTGCTGCCCTTACGGCTTCCTCAGCCTTACTGAGCAGCTCAAAACCTGCAAACAGCCTCAGAATAGAGAATATCTTCCCCAAATACCAGAATCAACACAGAATAAGTCATCTTGCTGTATCTTGGGGTTTAACCCCGTAACAACCAAACCAGCTGGGCCAGTGGGCTCGTGGAAAGGGAAGAACACCAGCCCTGGGCAGCACTCCTGTGCAGGATCCACTGAGGAGCTGAACATTTCAGAGTCAAATCCACTGCAAAGGCTCAAAAATATAGATTATTCTGTTTTCCTTTCACCTGGTAACCCCACCTCAGATTTTTTTTTTTAATGGCTGTTATCTCTCTTTTGGGATTTATTTTTTTTTTTATGTCACTGAAAAGAGAACTAGGTTGTCCCAGAACAAAGCCTCCTTGCTGAGCAAAGCCTGGTTCAACCTGAGACCTGCACAAGCAGACATGGCAGCCTTTGAAACCTGGCCTGAGATTTCACACCCTGTTTGGGAATCAATAGCACAGATCCATTCCCTACTCTTGACTATAAAATTATTGTTCCCTACAGAGAAAAAAAAAAAGGAACTTGGCATCAAACTGGCATCTTTAATAAGACTTGGGAGGAAAATATGCGCAGAGGATGCTGCAGAACATGGTTCTGACCTGCAAAAATGCACATGGGAGAAACTTCTCAGACATGTTGAGACCTTCTGACACTGCCCAGCAAAGACTCTCCAGCCCTGCAGCCCCCACTGCCTGTGGGACACTGATTTTAAAAGGTTCCCATTACCAAAGTACAATTAAAGGACTAATAAGGGACATCCCCCTCCCTGTCTCTTCCAGCTCAAGTGAACCAGTGTCCAGGAAAAGCTGTGCCATCCAGACAGGCAAGTCATACAATTTAACATCCATAACATTCAATTTTAGAAGCAAAGAGCATAAAATATTTCTAGACAACATCTGCTTTCGTAGACAGGCATGCAAACATACAGTATGTTCAGTCACTTCAGTCTCTTCAAGTGCTTGAAAATTTAAGCCCCAGAACATCATTTCTCATCTCTTGCTTATTTTAGACTGAAAACAACCCTCTGATCACTCCAGGGCAGCACAAGACAACTCCTACTGCAGGAGAATAAACTGCACCTTCCCTGTGCAAGAATGACCAACAAGAAATATTAAAAAGATGTTTCCAAGCCATTTTAACTTCCAAGAACTGATGCTCAACAAGCTTTTCAGACTATCAAAATCTGCTGTTACTTTTAGGGAAAGTATTGCCCCAATTTTGTCCAGTATTTAATCTGAGCTTTTTTCCCTACAGTTTTAGGATGATGACCTCTTGCTCTACCCACTGTGAATGCAGAAAGCAACCACCACCACCTCCCCTTTTAGGCACCTAAAGATGTATTTCCTGCCTCTCTCTTCTCCTATCTAGGGCCAAAGAGCTCAGGTTTGTTCCGACCAGGGGTTTCTAGCCCTCCAGTCAATCTCCTTACAACACTCTGGGTCTCCTCCAGCCAAACTCTTCTCCTCCCTCCTGACAGATCCACCTTCCCCCATCCATCTGCATTATGCTGCTCCTGATGCTGATGTTTATTTTCAGCTGAGTTTTATGTCCAGTCTCCAAGAATTTACAAGCAGATAGAGACACCGTCCAATCCACGTCTACAGTAATCATTTTTTCCATTGGAAAGAGAAGGAGTTATGGAATATTCTCGTTAAGCTAAAAATTCCTATTGCAGAAGTTTTAAAAATTTCAAATCCTGTTCAGGTTGGACTTTAAAAAAACCACATATATATGGCATGGAGCATTAAAGCTCAGCAAAGGATAGCCAGCTTCTCATCCAAGAAAAGGAAACAACAGATTCCCACTCCTCTCGTTTTCACTTCACTGCCCAAAGGATGCTCCAAGGACCACGGGGGGACACAACTGGCTAAATTTTACTATCTATTATTTGAGAGCAGAAATCATCACTTTGTTCCATGTTTTATTCAAGGCCTGACAGGGCTCTGATCATCCGTGTGATTATCCAGCTCGCTGAAACAGAAGAGCACTGGCTTCCCTTTCATCCCAAAATCCCAAGCCTACAGCAGGACGTGGGAAGCCACAGCTCCGTTCCTGCACTGCCTGGAGGCTTTGGCATCTTCAGCTCCAGCTCCTGCTGTGAGCTGGGATATTCTGGGATGGGGAACTCTGTCAGTCCCCCGGGATCTGCTTTCCATGCCGAATAACATATTTAAACAGTCAATACATTCAATAACACAGCTGAACAGTTCCTCTGCCCTTACCTCCAGCCTCTCCCAGCTGCAATTACTGGTCCCATTCACACACAGTTTGTGGAAGCAAGGAGATAATAAAAGCAAAAATAAGTTTTTTCCAAAAAAAAGTTCCCTTTGACAGGCAGCCCTGCCATTAACTCAGGGATAAAAAAAGCCTGGGAGCCAGCAGTGACAATGCTATTATAATACAAATTATTAATATGAGAGACCTCATTGCTCTCAGCTTCCACATGCAGCTTGGCAAAAGCCAAAGGTTCTTGTTTTTTTTGGGTGCACAGACCTTGCAAACTCCACAGTTAGCAAAGAAAAAAAACCACACTGACAGTCTTTACACTGTCCACAATGTCTTTTTAAGGTGATTTGTCATTTAAGCTGTCAGCTTGAAATCTAATCATTTAAAAAAATGAATATAATATTATGTATTACACTCACAGACTGTAACCACTGCCAAATCCCTCTGACAGTTTTTACAGGATTATAATCACATTCCTCTTTTAATGTTTCATTCTCTTGCTTCTGTGCCAAAGAGATGGGAAGGAGAGTAAATGGCCACTTAAGAACAATGTATGACAATCCAAACCAAAGCTGGAAATGAAGCAAAGCGCCGCTTTCCTCCTCCCTGGCGGGGGAGATGCTCACCAAGAGCATCCTTAGGTGGAACACAGCACCCAAAACACTTTCAGACACCAATATAATTTTAAAGCGAGTTTTTCCATGAAAAATCCTTTTCTTTCCCAAGGAAAATCATTTAGTATTGTGAGGCAAATGTGTGGGAGGACAAGCTTTATGCCATTGAGAAACACCAGGATCTTGCAGAGACCGGACACAGCTCAAGTCAACAGTGCCACAAAGGGAAGGTCAGTGGGATCCAGAGCAGAAAGAAGAGCTGAGCACACCAGAGCCCCATCCCAGGGGCTGCACATCCTCCCTTACCACATTTGCTGCTCAGAAACCTTCTCACCCTGTTTTTTTCCTTAAACCCTCCTTCTATTGAGGTGGAACAGATGAACAGACCCATCTTGGCTCTTCCCAGTTTGCTCCCCACGCTACAGACGAGCCCAGTCTGAGCAAAGTGCCAGCTGGGTCCCGATCCCAGCTCCTGCAGGGACCTGGCTGGGGCTCAGCCCGGGGAGAGTTACACAAAACAAGGATTTCAGCATTTCTTAGCAGAACCTACATGTCTTTCTTTTTTCCCCCCCCAAAAAAGTGCCTGGAGCACAACTGTGCTTGTTTGTACAAAGAGGACAAACAAAATTGTCTAGAAATGGAAGCGAAACCTTATTCATCCAAATTAATGGGCAAATTTTACAACACAAACACATGAAAAATATTGGGCTTGTTTTCTGTTGTTTTTTGGGGGGTTTTTTTGCCTGTAAGGCCTCCCTTTTTATTTTTTTTTTTGCAGCAGTGTTCCTTTACAAAAGCATTCTTCTGAAAGCTTCTCCCGTGAAGCTCCCCTCCACCAGCTACTGTTACAAATCTGTGATAAAAGATGTATTCAGCAGGGTTTGGCACACAAATAGCGCCCAAACGGGCACTGCCAAAGCCTCGCAATTTTAGCACAAGCTCCAAAATACTTGGAGACAGAAAAGATGCTCTTGCTGGGAGCATCAGCTTAGGAGAAGCTTCGGCTCTTGGGGTCGTGAGAACCTCAGATTTGATCAGGATAGAAAGAAAAAAGAAAAAGATAAGTGTCTAGACACAATTCTGGAGTAAAACTCTCAAGCTGGAGGGCAACACGATCCAGATTTTCAAGGACTGATGGTCAAGCAGATGGAACCTTGGGTGGATTATCACATGATTTGATCCAGCCTCAGGATTTTGCAGTGTCTCACTGGTGACTTGTGAATATTTTTGGGTGAAACCACGCTGTGAACTTCTGCCCTGGAAGCACCATCAGAACAAATGCTTTGCAAAGGGGGAGAGCAGCTGTCCCCAGGGCCACTGCTCTTTTCAGCCAGGGCTCCACCACACGGGTGGGAGCAGAGCCATGGAGATCCTGCACGGCTGCAAACATGGGCTTCGGAGCTCAGCTGAGCAGGGACACTTTGCTTGCCTACACGGGGCTGTGATTCAGCCACTTTAATCCTGTCAAAAAAACCCAGAAGGTCTTGCTCTGCTCTCCTTCACCCCCCACATCTCCCTGTCCTTGCCTCCACAATCTCTGACTATCCCTTAAGCACATGCCAGACCCCTCCAAGAGTTTCTGCACCAGCAGAAAGCTGTTCAAGGTTATCCCTTACCATCAGATCAGCTGTCTCACAAACCTCCAACTTGAGCTTACAAGGGGAATATAAATGGAAATCAAACCCCATGCTGACTCAACGAGGGAGGCCCATCAAAGATCCCTCAAAGCCCAAGGGACACACAGGCCCAGATGGAGGAGGACAAGCCCCAGTGACACGGGCTGGTGGCTTTGCTGTTCTGTGGAAGTGGGGCTGGGCCCACAGTACATGGGTAACACCTACAGGGGACCTTTGCAGGACATACACACACACACACACATCCCCAACAGAGGCACAGCTCTTCTGTCCTGCTGCTCCTCCCTTCCTGCCAGAAACAACCCACAGCCAACCCAGACCCGGCATCCACGGCACGGGGGAAAAGAAGCATCTCAGCAATGAATAGATTTCAGCTGGAATCTCCTGGGAGACGGTATTAAAATGAAGGAGGGAAGAAATAAATAAATGAAGGAGAAAAGAGCCAACTTACCAGTGTCTGCCATGCCAGCTTCTAAAACCGTAAGTCAAGCCCTGAAACCCACGGCACCAGTTCCCAGTCTGGGAAACAACCAGGCTAATGCATCTCCCTGCCACTCTCTGCCCATTTTCCAGATGGAAAAGATGCCCATTTTTCTCCATAACCACAAAGCTCTGGAGGGTTTTTTTTCTTTAAAGAGCCAAGGTTTTCACAGAAGTCCCTGGTTCTGAGTGCTGGGCTTTAACCAGGACATAGCAATGGGCTGCAGGGGCTGACCACCAGCTGAACCCTTTTTCTAGCTGAACCAGCTCAGCTAGGGTCTGGATTTGGGAATGCACACTGATGCACTCAGGAACTATTTCCCAAAACGCAGAGTTTAACCCCAAAATTGTATCATGCAGCAGCAAGCACAACTCTATAACATGCCATAAATACATCACTCTGTCCACACTCACCAGGTCCAGCTCTAAATCTGGTCACCCATCAGTCACAGAAAATATAAATATTCTCCCTGATTTCAGTGCAATATTCCCAAGTTGATCTGGAGAACCTGCAGAGTCACTAAGCTATAATTAGAGGATTATTATAAAAGGTGTTTGGGATGCCTGTCAGCACTGAAGGACACTGTGTATTTAAGGTACCCTTAACACAGGCAGCGGCAGCAGGCCATTTTTTGGGCTTTCATAAAAAAAAAGCCAACTTGTTTACTCATCTCAAATGACTTTTCTCAGTCTCTGCTTTGTGTATTTCCAGTCTCTAACTTGATTAACGGCATTTTAAAAAGGCAAAAAGAAAAAGCCATCGGTGAGGTGGTTTAAAATATATATTTTTATCCATAGCTCATAACATGATTACCAGCTAAATCTTGCTTTTCCTTAAAAAAAAAAAAAATACTGGGTGCAGAACATGCATATTCACTCATTGGTTACTGTAGGATTGTTGACATTAGCTTTTATTTTTAGAAAAACATCAAGTGTGGAGGGGAAACGAAACAATGCAATACTTCTTTGGGACTGTCTCTAACATCAGGAAAAGAGGCAAAGAAAATCCCAGAGTGACCTGCTTGCAGCCCTTCCCACAGCACACCGGGCTGGAATTGATAAAATAACAAATACTCTTTCAAAGCACTCGGGTTGGCCTGGCTTTTAAAATTCTTTTAAAATAACATATGATAATAATATCATATGGCACCATATCCGGAGCCTTGGGGAGGGAGGGGACCTGAGTGCCACACACCAGGGATGCTCTCTGGGACCTGCTCTCCCTCCTGGCTGTCACACCACAAGTGGCTCTGGAAGCAGCCATTCCCCAAGCTGGAAGCAGGGAGCACGTTGGATCACTGGCTCCCTCCCACTCCACATCAATGACAAGCTCACTCCACCAACGCACTGGGATTTCCCTGCTGCAGCACAGTGGGGTACACTCAGACCCAACACTTGTAGGGCCAGGGGTTCAGCACATCACCCCTGCGCTTCTAAACCAAATATTTTTTAAGCCTACAAGCACCAAACCGTATCACAACTTAGCAAATGTTCCTAAAATTGAGTTTAAACTGGAATGAAAACCCATCTCTAAAGTGATGCTCCGGCCCAACACCTGGTAGCAGCACCACCTGTGCTGTGCTGCTGGAAAATAAAGTCCTGAGGGTGAGGTGGCCACAGCCAGGAGTTGCTTTAGGAGGGGGAAAACATCATTAGGAGATAAAAATCATCTCTGCTAATCCTGAATGTGAATTCAGGTGTGTAATTACACAATCTGCCAGGTACAGCTCTGCAGAGGTGACCTTTCCTGGTGCTGTCTGGATGTGACACCATGGAGGCATCAAGGCTGAGAGAGGATTTCTCCCTCCTCCAAACATCACCCACCTTCGGGGCAGAACCAGCCTAAAAAAGCAGCAGAGCAAGGCAGGGCAAAGCAGGGCTGCAGATCCCTGTGCCAAGAGGGTGCCCAGCTCCTGGATGCTCTGAAATCACCCCTTCCCAAACGCCAATTTCCATCCCTCCCTCCAAAGCACAACAACAAAATATTTGGGAGCTGGATGGATGCGCAGTAAACATATTTCACTGTTAACAGTCTCCAGTGGACTTGTTTTTGCATCCTGGAGCAAAGCACCACTGCCAGGGAATGTTTTCCTCTTCCAGTAGACTATTTACTGTCACACACCTACATAAAATTACGGATATTTGACTTACAATTCTATTTCTCTCCCCCAAAAAAGCAGGTGAAATAGAGCTTCTTGGTTGCAAAATTAGCAATACTTTGTTGCTGCAATTCAGTTTCAAAAACCTCCCTCAGCTCTTTTTTTCTGATCACATGCAGAACAGCTACACTGCACATACCATTTTTCGCTACATTGAGCTTAAGGAAAATTTAAGACTTCCTCCCCGCCCTGTCTTCTTTTTAATGGGAGATGTGATTATTGAAATTAATTCGGAAAACAGTCAGCATTCACCAATCAGCTCAGCAGTTTGGGTTTTCTTCATCTGCTGGTTACATGCTAATTATTGTACTGGTGGGATTATTTCCCATTCACATTTGGAATTTACAACACAGTAGGGAATTGATTCAATTAGAAGAAAAATACCAAAAAATGGAAGAAGAAATCAATGACATTTTATATTCAACATATTTTTTTTTCAATTTTCCTCCCTGTCTCACGCCTACAATGCCCTGACAAACTCGGCCCCAGCAGAGCAGACACACAGGGCAGCACTTCCCAGCATTAAGGGGCAGAGCAGCAATGAAATCCCTAGAGCAGACATTTTGGGAGGGCGTTGCAACCCTTCCATGTTCATCAACACCTCTGTCGCTCCTCCCCATCCTCTGCTACCTCACACCAACCCCATCCCTTTTCCAGTCGGCCAACAATTGTAATTAAGAAGGAAAACCTCCTCACGTGTGGGAAGCGGGGCCCCATTTCCAAGGCCTCCAGCGATGTCAAAACACTCGTGCTAAGGTAGGGAGGATGTTCCCTGCCCCATCAGCAGCTCTGCTGGACTGGGGTGGCTTCATCCTCACCCCAGAAGAGCACCAGGGACAGAACAACATCAGTCTACAACCTCCACCAGCAAGGACCACTTTATCCTGTCACCAGGTCTACCAGCTAGTGTTGGTCCCTTTTGTGGAGAGATACAGGGCAAAGAGGTCCCTAATTTTGCTAAGTGTAGCTCAAATACTACTTATCACCTCATTTCACCTGGAAAAGCACATATACCAGTGTTGTCAACAGCAGGGCTTTGAGCACACAAGGAATGTCATGTTTGCCTTGCAGTGCTGTTTATTTGTGGTTACCCCACCCTCTCTGCTCCAACCATTCAGCTGAAAACTACAATAAAAAACAAAAAGCCAAAAGAACAAACAAACAAAACCTATCCTAGGTGCCAGAGAGGATCAAAGTAGAAGCAGGAAGACTTTGCAATTCCTTTAAACACCCCAGTCTCCTTCTCTCTGCAATGCCAAAGGGAACCAATACCAACCCAGAAAACACACAGGTGACCTCAGAACAGAAAATAAGATTGAAAAACCACAACTAACAAAGCAAGAGAAGGATGCCAGCAAAATTAGGAGAGCATGGAGTAGCCAAGGGAACTTGGGGAAAGAGTTAGGAGCAGGTAGACACAGTGACTATTCACAAGAGAGGGGTTTTGCACAACTAACCCCCAGTACACCGACTCCAAAGATGCCTCCTCCAAAGCACTTTCATTTCTAGTGCTCCAGTAAGCACTCCCAGGAGTCCCAGGGCCAAATTTCCAACCTCCAGAAATCATGCTGGCTCATGGCAGAGCACACACAGCTCAGCACCGTGAACCTGGGCTGGGACAGCAGGACAACACCACACAACAGACACAGACACGAACACCAGAGGGAAAAAACCTCAAAGCAAAGGACCTGCAAACCTGCAGTCACATCACCCTCGGTCTCTTGTCTTTCCTGCCTGTAAAGCAACATGGAAACGCCAGACATTGGAGCAGGGAGTGCTGGCTGCCATTTCAAACATCTGCTGCACTTCCCAGTGCATGCAGGGCCGGGGGAGCGGAGCCCAACAGGTGGATTATGGTCTAAATGAAATATTCACATTCATCTGCTTGCTCCCAGCCCAGACCACAGCCTGCTGCCCCCTGCTAGCACAGCTGAGGGGTTCTGTGCTCGGATTTTTGGTTTTAAGTTAGCTCTGCCTCTATAAAACAGAGACACTCCCCTTGACTTAAATATTTTCTGACATAGAAATGATTCCTAGCAAAGAAAGAGCAAGCAGGATACATTTCAGAAGAGGAGTCTGCTTTTACATCCTGCTTAACAAACCAAAGTACAACACATACCAGGCTCCAATGACCTCCAGCGCAGGCATTGAGGTGACCTGTCTCCAAAGACCACCCCCCAGCCAGGAACAATTAAGAGTAAGAGCCAATTAACCTTAATGCAAAGAGCAAACACACCTGCCTTACCAGGGCTGTGGAAAATGACATCACATCCAACCCACCAAAGTCTCCAAAGCCACCATGCTCGAGGAGCTGGCTGGGAGGTGACCAGAGCCTGAAGGCACGATGCAGGCTGCAAGAAAAAGCCCAGTGCTTTCTATTATTGGAAGCTGGAATGGTCTTTGTGCTCCTGGTGCCACCAGGACGGTCTCCAGCCATTGCAGCCTTTCCTAAGTACAATCACAAGGAGCCAGCAATACAGTTGGATGCTTAAGGCAGAGACCCAAGACTTCAGTTCATTATATATGCTACACATCAAAGAGCATCCAAGACAACCCCATCTCAAACATCCTCTTCCACAAAGCATACTCCAAGTACCCCAGTACACTACAGCCCTTGCTACTCCTGCGCTGAGATCCGGAGATGAAAAGCTACAGGATCAAGTACCCAAGACCTCAAGTTTAATTTTGGTCCTCTTAAACTAAACTCTTCATTTTTACAATTTTAAGAGCAGGCAAGAAGTTTCAATCCCTCTTTGAAGACAAACAGATACTGACCGATCCCTGATTATTTGTGGAAGACAGAAGGAGTTCCATCAGCCAGCAGAGCACAAGCTTTTGGCAGCAACCGCACTCTCCATCTGTGGGACAACCCAACATTGGACTTATTTTCCAGAAGGACACCAGCAACACCACGGCTGAGGCTTTAGGACAGGAAAGTGAGACACCACTATGACCATTTTGGGGAGATTTGCTGTATTCTGGGAGCTTTGTTTTTAAATTCATTGAGGCAGCTGACCCCCATTGACCTAAAACTCCTCCACAGAACTAAAAAAAATCCCCCCCGGATTTCTGATAAGCACGTGGATATAAAGAAAAAAAGTGTCATAACTTCCAATTTACAGCACTGCAATTATAGAGCACGAGCCCATAGGAGATGCACAGGTTTGCAGATGGAAAGAGAGACGTACAGGACTGATTACATACAATTATTAACGTGAGCCTCTACACCCCTGGAAAAAAGCACTGAATGTGCTTAAGAAAAAACAAAGCAGGGAAAAATAAAATGACTACCCATTCAAGTATTTGTGCAACATTGGCATGACACCTTAGGCAAATAAATATTTGCTTGACCTATTTCCAAGAGAGAAGTTTTTCATAAGTTCCATGAAAACCTCTTTATTTCTTGAGGCGTGAGAGCGGAGCATGCGCGAGCATCCCGCACGCCAAGCCAGGCTCCGGGAGCGACCAGCTCTCTTCTTACCCTTCCCACAGGAGCAAAGTGATGCCCTTTACACCAGTGGGACAAAAATCAGCCTCAAAACAACATCAAGATATTCAGTCTGGAGAAGAAGAGATAAAAGACACGAACATAAATGGCAAAGAACAACCTCCCCTCCCTGGAAGCCCCTCTCAACTGACCCGTTTGCCTCTTGCCCGGTTCATTTCCAAGTGCTCGCAGTTCAAACCTGTCCCTCCCAGGCTCTTTACTAAGAAGCCAAACACCAGCCACCCTACTTCTGACGTGGCCCTCTCAAGCACCTCCGTATAAAAAAAAAACCCAATCAAACCAAAAGCTCTTCCCCTTCCCCCAAGCAGCCCAGCAGCAAGGCAGCCCCATCACCCAGACTGAATTTTCTGAGCATTACTGGGCAGGAGTGTTTGGGTGGAGCTATAATGGAATCTTTTGCAATCTCAACACCATGTTATTTTACTTCATTTTTTTCCCCCAAGCAAGTGCTAAAACACATGAGGGGCCTGGCTGGAGCAGCAAGGGCAGTGCTTGCCTGCAGCAGGAGGAATGTTACAGAAGCCATGACTGCAACTGGACACACAGTTTAGAAGGCTCATTCTCCAATTTTTCTACTTCTGATTAAAAAAAAAGTAGGAATAAGCAGTGGAGAGCACACAGATAAAATGGATTTCAGTTCAATGCCCCCTTACTGTGCCTGTAGGAGAAAAAGAGGGCACCCTCACACTGTGTCCCTCTGAATGTGGACAGGAAAGAGACACCGTGAAGCATTTGAAGGGCACGAGAACATCTTCCATGTGGAGATGAGCCATGGCTGCAATGGCTGTGACTGCCCCTGGTGACAACCCAACCGTCATCACCAGCTCCTCTGGCTCCACCAGTCCTCCTCCAACCAGGCCTTCTCAGTCACTTCACACAAACTCACTCCACTCGCATTTTAAGCGTTGTTATTTAGAACATTTGTCCAGGGGAAAAAAGAGAAAGAAAAAAAAAACAAACAAAGAAGGGGAGAAGTACAAGACTTTTTTTTTCCCTTTATAATTAGAAACATCACCCCTCTCCTACTCAACAAAGCAGAAAAGCCATCACAGCTGCCAGAAGGAGAGAGGCTGCTGACCTTTACCACAAACACCATCAGGCACCAGCAAGCAGGATCTTCTCCAAATTAGCCTCCATAGCAGAATTAGGCTCTTTCCACCTGAAAGAGGTGTCTAAGTTACAAACATAATCATCCTGGGCTCTTGTGTAGTTACTGCAAAGAGAGAGGCAACTCAGTGTGATTCTGAGTCCATACAGGGCAAATCATCCTTAGGACGGGCAGGGTGGGGGGAACCTGGACCTGGCTCTGCCTTCCTGCTCTCCCAACCAAATCCCTCTATTCCAGGGTCACACCAGCTCCCTGTAAGAACAAGGGCAACAATAATTTACGTTAACCATGAGCAAACCAAGGACCTCTCCACGGGGTGAACCTCCCTTGTGCTTTTTTACATGCAAATCTGGTGGAAAAGACAGAAAGGAATAATAATATCAGCGGATGAGAAGGAAGGGACCTGCTGTGGCAAAGTGGGCAGCAACGAGCCAACCCATGGAGGTTTGCTTGCACAAGCTGGGGCAGGATGGGGGGAGACTTCTGCTTCCACCTTCTGCCTTTTGTTTGCACAGATTTCCACAGACCCTCAATTATTTGTCTCCACTTCCAACAGTTTTCTGGGAGAGCTGACAACCTGACTGCATTCAGCAGGGAGTGGGCAGCTCAGTCCCTGGAGGGGATGGATGTGAGTGGGTCTTTCAGGGCTCATTGCTGCCCAGACACAGCCCCACATTTGAGAATAGTCAGCAATGCACCTGTGCAACAGCCTAGCATGGAGCAGTGGGATCCTCATGCCTGGAAACCTGGAGGAGGTCCTGTGGGACCAAGACACTGCCATGCCCTGTAGATGATGCTGCCTCAAAACCCGTCCCACGGCACAGACGGACACAGGCCCACGTCCCCAGGCTGGACTGAAAACCCAAGTTGTAGATAATTCCAGGAGCTATTAGAGGAGCTGCTTTTACATAGAAACACCATAGTAACCAAGGCAGATGATAAAGCCTGCATACACAAGGGGACCGTGTTTTTGGAGGGGAGGAAGAAGAGGTTTAAACAGAAGGAAAACCCTGCAGAATGAGGGGACACACTTGTATAAAGGAGAAACCTGAGCCACACTGCTGTTTAAATCTCCCCACACTGACAACCCTGGCTCTCACTGACAGCTCTGCTTACCTGCTCCAGGCTGTCAGCACTGTCTCCATCCATCCTTGCACCTCCCTGACAAAAGCCAGCGGCCCCCACGGGGCTGGTTCCACTTGGCTTTGCAACAAGGATTTTATTGAGAGGGATGTGCCCCCGTGAGTGACTTTGGGGCTTCAAGTTACCGCAGCTTTCCTACAGTAGCAAGAACTGCGGAGGCTGAGCCCTGTCAGAAAAACCTATGCTAAACCCCAACCCATCTATAATGTAATTAACACCAGCTACAGATTAAGCTGTATCTGAAGCAAAACGCCATTCAACGCCTCCTCTTTCCTACCCCCAAAGGTGGGTCAGGACTCCAGAACTGTGTGGGCATCCCTGTGCTGCGAGTTACTGGGATGAACTAAGAGGGAACAATAAACAGACTGAAACAGTCTGCTCCCTCCTCTCAGCTATGCATCCCGAGTTGTAAAATACATCAAGGTCACAGACCTAATCTAGTTAATAGAAGTTATCATAAAATTGCTGTTTTCTTCTATGGTAAATAAAATGCTTCTGAGCATCAGGGGTTTCCCCCTCCTTCTCATCTCTTAAAGAGAGATTAGTTTAGAATAAGCTGTTCCAGATAACAAAGTAAACTTCTGGCTTCCTATCCATGAAGAAACGTTCCTCAGGACACTGCGATCCCTGTTTGGGGACTGCAGCCAGAGTAGGTGGCTGAAGAGCAGGGAAACCCTCTCTGTGCAACTAGAGTCACTCTGCGGCACTGGGCAGAGGGAAAACCCATGGATGGGCAGAGCTCTTGCCCTTTGTGGGGCAGAAATGGGAAAACACAAGCTCGTATGTGAGTTTTTCCAGGTACGTCACATGGCCTAACAAGACTCATCACCTACCTCTCCCCCAAAAGTTTCCCATCTCGTAATCAGAATAGCAGGTTTTGGAAAAACCTTATTGCTTGACACTTGAGGGTACAGACTAAGCATGCCCTGAGCAGGAAGACGGGGTTACTTCTCACACAGGCCAGCTGGACAAGCAAATGTGATACCCGAGGGGCACACACCCACTCTCCACCTTGGACCCAACGTCCCATCCAAAGGCACAACCTCTCCAAATCCGTCGCTTGGAGCGGAGAGGCCTCGGACTGCTGGCTCCTGGCCACCTGCCCGGCTGGCACGGCGGGAGCCCCGGCTGGGAGCTGGCATGGCCCAGGCAGGACTTTACCCCGGCAGCCCGAGAGTGTGAGGTTTAAACCACCGTCCCCAGCCAGGCAAGGAAAGCAGCGACCCGGCAATCTGGGGTTTAGCCCCAGCTGCACCACGGATTTCCTGAGCGGCCCCGGGCACCTCGCTCAGCAGCCACTCGGTTTTCCTACCTGTGCGAGGAGGGAGATGTGCCCGCTCCCATCCCCGTTTGTCCCAAGGCCAGGCACGTTTAACCCGGCATCGCTGCAACACCTGGAGCCACATAAACCCCCACCCGCGACCAACCCTCCCACCCCACAACTGCAACGCGAGTGGGCTCTGCTGCCACGCCGTCCCCGGAGCGAGCAGCCAGCGAGGGCTGGAAAAAAAACACTTTTCTTCCTCTAAAATCCCAGACTAAAGCAAAAGCAGCCCAGAGCACCCCGCGGGGAGAGGGGGTGCCGAGCCGCCCCACGCAGCCGGGCGGGTCCCGCAGAGCTCCCGCAGCGGTGGGACCGGATTTTAATTGCATTTATTCCAATTTCGGTGGCTGGGGAGCCCGCGGCAGCGAAGGGCAGCTCCCGGCCCGGGCAGGGCAGGGCAGGGCGCACCGGGGCGGGGGCTCCACGCGTGTCCCGACCCCGGCGCGCAGGGCAGGGGGTGCGGGCGGCTCGG